>NC_072385.2:12194230-12819230 GCF_028885625.2 Pongo pygmaeus
CTCCACTCCATTCCATTCCATTCCACTCCACTCCACTCGACTCCATTCCACTCAACTTCATTCCTCTCCATTCCATTAAACTCCATTCTATTCCACTCCACTCAACTCCACTCCACTCCAATCCACTCCACTCCTTTTCAATCCACTTCATTCCACTTCACTCCACTCCATTCCAATCCACTCCACTCCGCTCAATTCCATTCCACTCCTCTCCATTCCATTCCATTCCATTCCACTCCATTCCATTCCATTCCATTCCACTCCTCACCATTTCATTCCACTCCACTAAATTTCACTCCTTTCCATTCCAATCTGCTCCATTCTATTCCACTCCACTCCATTCCATTCCACTCCACTACACTCCATTCCACTCCACTCCATCCCACTGCACCACAATCCACTCCACTCCACTCCATTCCAATCCATTCCACTCCACTCCATTTCATTCCATTCCACTCCATTCCATTACATTCCTTTCTTTCCACAGGGCCTCAGTCTGTCACAAAGGCTGGAGTGCAGTGGCACAGTCTCAGCCCACATTTGTACTCACCATTCTATTGCAATCCATTCCATCCCATTCCATTCCATTCTATTTCTCTCCACTCCATTCCCTTCAAGTTCATTCCATTCCACTCCATTGAATTCCACTCCACTCCATTCCATTCCACTCCACTCCACTCCATTCCATTCCGTGCCACTCCACTCCATTCCATTCCATTCCAGTCTATTCCACTCCATTCCATTCCACTGCACTCCATTCGATTCCATTCCTTTCCACTCCAGTCCAATCCACTCCACTTCACTCCTTTCCATTCCACTCCATGGCATTCCAATCCATTCCACTCTACTCCATTCCATTCCAATCCACTCCACTCCATTCCACTCCACTCCACTCCATTCCATGCCATTCCACTCCTCTCCTCTCCATTCCATTCCATTCCTGTCCAGTCCATTCCACTCCATTCCAATCCACTGCACTCCATTCGATTCCACTCCATTCCACTCCAGTCCAATCCACTCCACTCCACTTCACTCATTTCCATTCCACTCCATGGCATTCCAATCCATTCCACTCCACTCCATTCCATTCCACTCCACTCCACTCCATTCCATTTCAATCCAATCCATTCCACTCCATTCCCTTCCACTCCACTCCATTCCATTCCACTCCTTTCCACTCCATTCCTTTCCATTCCACTCCAGTCCTCTCTAATCCTTTCCACTCCATTCCATTCCATTCAACTCAACTCCACTCCACTCCACTCCTCTCCAATCCTTTCCAGTCCACTCCATTCCACTGCACTCCACTCCACACAATTCCGTTCGTCTCCAATGCATTCCATTCCATTCCATTCCGTTCCACTCCTCTCCATTTCATTCCACTACACTCCATTCCGCTCCATTCCGTTCCAATCCACTCCATTCCCTTCCACTTCACTCCATTCCATTCCACTCCACTACACTCCTTTCCATTCCAATACATTCCACTCCACTCCTCTTCACTCCAGTCCACTCCACTCCACTTCATTCCACTGCACTCCACTCCAGTCCACTCCACTCCATTCCTTTCCATTCCACTGCATTACATTACATTCCTCTCTTTCCACAAGATCTCACTCTGTCAGAATTTCGGAGGTGCAGTGGCACAATCTCAGCCCACATTTCTTTTCCCCATTCCGTTGCATTCCATTCCATCCCATTCCATTACATTCTATTTCACTCAACTCCACTCCACTCCATTCCATTCCACTCCTTTCCAGTCCAAATCGACTCCATTCCACTCCACTCCACTCCACTCCATTCCATTCCATTCTATTCCATTCCACACCGTTGCATTACATTCCTTTCTTTCGACAGGTTGTCACTGTGAAACTCAGGCTGGAGTGCAGTGGTCCAATTTCAGGTCACATTACATGTCAACTTTTCATTGCATTGCATTCTGTTCCATTGCATTCCATTGCATTCCATTCCATTCCATGCCATTACTTTCCATTCCAATCCATTCCATTCCATTCCTCTCCGTTTCACTCCACTCCACTTCACTCCACTACGTTCCATTAAGTTCAATTCTATTCCACTCCAGTCCACTTCTCTCCTCTCCACTGCACTCAACTCCACTCCATTCCACTCCATCCCATTCCATTCCACTCCATTCCACTGCACTCGACTCCACCCCACTCCACTCCAATTCACTCGATTCCATTCCTTCCCATTCCATTCCTCTCTATTCCACTCCACTCCACTTCACTCCACTCCACTCCAGTCCACTCCATTCTATTCCATTCCATTCCTTTCTTTCGAGAGTATCTCACTCTGTCGTCAAGACTGTAGCGCAGTGGCACAATCTCAGTTCACATTCCATTCCGTTCCATTCTGTACCGTTCCGTTCCATTCCATTCCGCTTCTCTCTAATCTGCTCCATTAAATTCCAATCCATTCCATCCCATTCCAATCCATTCCGTTCCATTCCACTCGATTCCACTCTCATCCCCTCTAATACATTCCATTCCATTCCATTCCATTTCATTCCCTTCCACTCCTTTCTTTCAAGAGGTCACCCTCTGTCATAGAAGCTGTAGAGCCGTAGCACAATCAGCACATGATTCTTCATTCCATTCCATTATGTTGCATTCTATTCCATTCCGTTCCGTACCATTCCACTCCACTCCACTACATTCCATTACATCTGATTCCATTCTTCTCTATTCCACTCCTCTCCACTCCACTGTACTCTACTTCCATTCTCTCCCCTTCCATTCCACTCCATTCTTCCGCACTCCACTCCAACCCACTCCACTCCACTTCATTCCACTCCATTCCATCCCTCTGCTTTCCACTCCACCCCACTTCACTCCACTCCAGTCCAGTCCACTCCATTCCATTCCATTCCATTCCACAGAATTTCATTCCATTCCTTACATTCGAGAATATCTCACTCTTTAGCCCAGTCTGGAGTTCAGTGGCACAGGCTCAGCTCACATTTCGTTATTCCATTCAATTCAATTCCATTCCATTCCTTTTCAATCCATTCCATTCCAATCCATTGCATTCCATTCCACTCCTTTCCATTACATTCCACTCCATTCCACTTCATTCCAATCCACTCCACTCCTTTCCACTCCACTCCATTCCTCTCCACTCCACTCCAATGCACTCCACTCCTTTCCACTCCGCTCTACTCCATTCCACTCCACTCCACTCCTTTCCACTCCACTCCACTCTATTCCACTCCACTTCATTCCATTCCACTCCACTCCATTCCATTAAACTCCATTCCACTCCATTCCATTCCACTCCACTCCATTCCATTTCATTCCACTCCACTCCAACCCATTCCATTGCACTGCATTCCATTCCATTTCATTCTTCTCCATTCCATTCCCCTCCACTCCACTCCATTCCATTCCAGTCCATTTAATTCCATTCCATTCCACTCCACTCCATTCCATTCCTTTCCACTCCACTCCATTCCATTCCACTCCACTCCACTCCATTCCATTCCATTCCATTCCACTCCACTCCATTCCATTCCACTCCTCTCCACTCCATTCAATTCCATTCCAGTCCATTCCACTCCATTCCATTCCACTGCACTCTATTTGATTTCACTCCATTCCACTCTGGTCCAATCCACTCCAGTCCACTTCACTCCATTCCATTCCTCTCCACGGCATTCAAATCCACTCCACTCCATTCCATTCCACTCCACTCCATTCCGTTCCATTCCATTCCATTCCATTCCACTCCACTCCATTCCATTTCAATCCAATCCATTCCACTCCATTCCCTTCCACTACACTCCATTTCATTCTGCTTCTTTCCACTGCATTCCATTCCATTCCATTCCACTCCACTCCACTCCATTCCATTCCACTCCATTCCATTCCACTCCACTCCACTCCACTCAAATCCACTCCTCTCCAATGCTTTCCAGTCCACTGCATTCCACTGCACTCCACTACATGACACTCCACTCCACTCCACTCAATTCCATTCCCCTCCACTGCATTCCATTCTGTTCCATTCCATTTCACTTCTCTCCATTTCATTCCACTCTACTCCATTCCGTTCCATTCCATTCCAATACGCTCCATTCCCTTCCACTCCACTCCATTCCATTCCCCTCCATTCCACTACTTTCCATTCCAATACATTCCACTCCACTCCACTCCACTCCGTTCCACTGCACTCCACTCCATTACACTCCACTCCATTCCATTCCATTCCACTCCATTCCATTCCATTCCTTTCTTTCCACAGGATCTCACTCTGTCACACATTTTGGAGTGCAGTGGCACAATCTCAGCCCACATTTCTTTTCCCCATTCCATTGCATTCCGTTCCATCCCATTCCATTCCATTCTATTTCACTCCCCTCCATTCCACTCCATTCTATTCCACTCCATTCCAATCGATTCGACTCCATTCCACTCCACTCTTCTCCACTCCACTCCACTCCACTCCATTCCATTCCATTCTACTCCATTTCACTCCATTACATTCCATTTCTTTCTTTCGATAGGTTATCACTATGAAACTCAGGCTGGAGTGTAGTGGCCCAATTTCAGTCACATTACATGTCAACTTTTCATTGCATTTCATTCTGTTTCATTGCATTCCATTGCATTCTGTTCCATTGCATTCCATTGCATTCCATTCCATTCCATTCCATGCCATTCCTTTCTATTCCAATCCATTCCATTCCATTCCACTCCGTTCAACTCTACTCCACTCCACTACATTCCATTAAATCCGATTCTCTTCCACTCCATTCCACTCCTTTCCACTCCACTGCACTCAACTCCACTCCATTCCACTCCATCCCATTCCATTCCACTCATTCCATTGCACTTCACTCCACCCCACTCCACTCCACTTCATTCAATTCCATTCCTTCCCATTGCATTCCTGTCTATTCCACTCCACTCCACTTCACTCCACTCCACTCCACTCCAGTCCACTCCATTCTATTCCATTCCTTTCCACTTCATTCCATTCCATGCCTTTCTTTCGAGAGTATCTCAGCCTGTCACCAAGCCTGTAGTGCAGTGGCACAATCTCAGCTCACATTCCATTCCGTTCTATTCTGTTCCATTCCGGTCCATTCCATTCTGCTTCTCTCTAGTCTGCTCCATTCCATTCCAATCCATTCCATTCCATTCCATTCCATCCCATCCCATTCCATCCCATCCCATGCCATTCCATTCCATTCCATTCCATTCCAATTGATTCCACTCTGATCCCCTCTAATACATTCCATTCCATTCCATTCCATTCCATTCCATTCCCATCCACTCCTTTCTTTTGACAGGTCACCCAGTGTCATACAAGCTGTAGCGCAGTGGCACAATCTCAGCATATATTACTCCATTCCGTTTCGTTATGTTGCATTCTATCCATTCCGTTCCATTATGTTCCACTGCATTCCACTGCACTAAATTCCATTACATCCGATTCCATTCTCCTCCATTCCACTCCTCTCCACTCCACTGCACTCTACTCCACTCCGTTCCACTCCAACCCCTTCCATTCCACTCCATTCTTCCTCACTCCACTCTACCCCACTCCACTCCACTTCATTCCACTCCATTCCATCTGATTCCATTCCTCTCCTTTCCACTCCACCCCACTTCACTCCACTCCACTCCAGTCCACTCCATTCCATTCCATTCCATTCCACTCCGCTGAATTTCATTCCATTCCTTAAATTCGGGAACATCTCACTCTGTAATCAAGCCTGGAGTTCAGTTTCACAATCTCAAATCACATTTCGTTATTCCATTCAATTCCATTACATTCCATTCCTTTTCATTCCATTCCATTGCATTCCATTGCATTCCATTCCATTCCATTCCATTCCATTGCATTCCATTGCATTCCATTCCATTCCATTCCATTGCATTCCATTGCATTCCATTGCATTCCATTCCAATCCATTGCATTCCATTCCACTCCTTTCCATTAATTTCCACTCCACTCCACTCCATTCCAATCCACTCCACTCCTATCTACTCCACTCCATTCCTCTTCACTCCACTGCAATCCACTCTACTCCATTCCACTCCACTCTACTCCATTCCACTCCACTCCACTCATTTCCACTCCACTACATTCCATTCCACTACACTCCATTCCATTCCATTCCACTCCACACCATTCCTTTCCACTGCACTCTATTCAATTCCATTCTATTCTATTCCATTCCATTCCATTCCACTCAATCCCACTCCACTCCACACCAATCCATTCCATTCCATTCCTTTGCATTCCATTCCACTCGTTTCTTTCCCCAGTATCTCCCTCTGTCACAGGGCTGTAGCGTGGTGGCACAATAGCAAAACACATTTCTCCATTCCATTCCATTCCGTTCTGTTCCTTTCTCTTCTGTTCCATTCCACTCCATTCCACTCCACTCTACTCCACTGCACTATATTCCATTACATTGGATTCCTTTCCACTACATTCCACTCACCTCCACTCCACTGTACTCCACTCCACTCCATTCCATTCCACTCCACTCCATTCCATTCCACTCCACTCCATTCCATTCCACTCCATTACATTCCACTCCATTCCATTCCATTCCATGCCATTCCACTCCTCTCCATTCCATTCCACTCCATTACATTCCATTCTATTCCATCCCATTATACTCATCTCCATTCCATTCCGCTCCACTCCAATCCATTCTACTCCACTCCATTCCATTCCACTCCACTCCATTCCTTTCCCCTCCACTCCATTCCACTCCATTCCACGCCACTCCACTCCAATCCACTCCACTCCTTCCCATTCCACTCAAGTCCACTCCATTCCACTCCACTCCATTCCATTCCACTCCAATCCTCTCCATTCGACTCCACTCCAATCCATTCCACTCCACTCCATTCCATTGCACTCAACTCCACTCCATTCCACTCCACTCCATTTGATTCTACTCCATTCCATTGCATTCCACTCCATTCCAGTTCATTACTTTCTTTCCACAGGATCCCACTGTGTCACAAATACTTGAGTGCAGTGATACAGTCTCAGCTCACATTTCTTTTCACCATTCCATTGTATTCCATTCAATCCCATTCCATTCCATTCTATTTCACTCCACTACACTCCACTCCATTCCATTCCACTCCATCCCATTCCATTCGACTCCATTCTACTTTGTTCCAGTTCACTCCAATCCTATCCACTCCAATTCATTCCATTCCATTCCTATCCATTCCACTCCATTCCATTCCACTCTATTGCAATCCATTCCACTCCATTCCATTCCACACTATTCCACTCCTTTCCATTCCATTCCACTCTATTCCACTCCGTTCTATTCCATTCCACTGAACTCTACTCCAATCCACTCCACTCCACTCCATTCCATTGCACTGCATTCCATTCTTCTCAACCCCACTCAACGTCACTCCATTCCACTCCACTCCATTCCATTCCACTAGATTCCATTCCATTCCTTTCCACACCACTCCATTCTACTGAACTCCATTCCAATCCATTTCACTGCACTCCACTCCACTCCATTCCAGTCCACTCCACTCCTTTCTATTCCATCTGATTCCATTCCATTTCACTCCACTGTTTTCCACTCCACTCCACTCAATTCTACTCCACTCCACTCCACTCCTCTCCACTTCATTCCATTCCATTGCACTCAACTCCACTCCATTCCACTCCACTTCATTCGATTCTACTCCATTTCATTGCATTCCTCTCTATTGCTGTTCATTACTTTCTTTCCACAGGATCTCACTCTGTCACAAATGCTGGAATGCAATGAAACAGTCTCAGCTCTCATTTATTTTCACCATTCCATTGCATTCCATTCCATCCCATTCTATTCCATTCTATTGCACTCCACTACACTACACTCCATTCCATTCCACTCCATCCCATTCCATTCGACTCCATTACTGTTCACTCCAATTCCCTCCACTCCAATCCACCCCAATTCATTCAATTCTATTCCTATCCATTTCACTCCATTCCATTCCACTGTACTGCATTCCATTCCACTTCATTCCATTCCACTCTATTCCACTCAGTTCCGTTCCATTCCACTCTGTTACATTCCATTCCACTGCACTCCACTCCAATCCACTCCACTCCACTTCATTCCACTCCATTCCATTGCACTCCATTCCATTCCACTCCACCGCATTCAACTCCACTCCATTCCACTGCACTCCATTCCATTCCACTAGACTCCATTCCATTCCTTTCCACTCCACTCCATTCCATTGAACTCCATTCCAATCCATTTCAGTCTTCTCCACTCCATTCCAGTCCACTCCAATCCTTTCCATTCCATCTCATTCCATTCCATTTCACTCCACTCTTTTCCACTCCACGCCAATCAATTCCACTCCACTCCACTCCACTCCACTCCATTCCCCTCCACTCCGCTCCATTCCACTGCACCCCACTACCCTTCACTCCATTACATTCCATTCCACTCCACTTCATTCTTTTCCATTCCAGTCAATCCCATTCCACTCCACTCCACTCCACTCCATTCCACTCCATTCCATTACACTCCACTCCTGTCCATTCCGTTCCACTCCACTCCATTCTATTCCATTCCACTCTTTTCCACTCCACTCCACTCCACTCCATTTCAATCAATTCCACTACATTCCATTCCATTCCGTACTTTTTACAGGATCTCCCTCTTTCACCCAGGATTGTGTGAAGTGGCAGAATCTCAGGTCACATCTCTTTTCACCATTCCATTCTATTCCATTCCTTTCTATTCCATTCCATTCCATTCCATTTTATTCCACTGCACTCCACTCCACTCCACTCCTATCCATTTTTTGCCATGCTTTTCCAATCCCTTCTATTCCACTCCTTTCTTTCAACAGGATCTCCATCTGTCACACAAGCTGCAGCACAGTGGAAAAATCTAAGCACACATTTCTTCATTCCATTCCATTCAATTCCATTTCACTCCACTCCACTCCACTCCAATCCATTCCACTCAACTCCACTCCACTCTATTCCATTCCACTCCACTCCTTTCCACTCCACTCCACTTCATTTCTTTCTGCTTCAATCCATTCCAGTTCACTCCACTCCACTGCATTCCGTTCCACTCCATTCCATTCCAATCCATTCCACACCACACCATTCCATTCCTTTTCATTCCACTCCATTCCCTTCCACTCCACTCCATTCCATTCTACTCCAGTTCATTTCACTCCATTCCATTCCACTCCACTCCATTCCATTCCTCTTCATTCTACTACATTCCATTCCACTCCACTCCAATCCATTCCACTCCACTCCATTCCAATGAACTCCATTCCACTCCCCTCAACTATATTCCGTTCCATTCCACTCCACTCCATTCCACTAAAATCCACTCCATTCCATTCTACTCCATTCCATACCATTCTACTCCACACCACTCCATTCCATTCCTTTCCACTCCACTGCACTCCACTCCACTCCTCTCCAACCCATTCCTTTCAATTCCAGCCCAATCCATTCCTTTCCACTCCACTCCATTCCCTTCCAGTTCACTCCCATCCATTCCATGCCATACCATTCCATTTCACTCCTCTCCACTCCACTCCACTACACTCCATTCCATTCCACTCCACTCGATTCCACTCCACTTCTCTCTACTCCACTCCACTCCATTCCATTCCACTCCACTCTAGTGCATTCCATACCACTCCACTCTATTCCATTCCATTCCTCTCCATTCCACTCGACTGCACTCCATTCCGTTTCACCCCACTCCACCCCATTTCCTTCCACTCCACTCCACTCCATTCAATTCTGCTCTCTTCCGTTACATTCCATTCCACACCACTCCATTCCATTCCTTTCCTCTCCACTCCATTTCATTGAATTTCACTCCATTCCATTCCACTCCACTATATTCCATTCCATTCTATTCCAGTCTATTGCACTACACTCCATCCCACTCCACTCCATTCCATTCCAATCCATTCCACTCCATTCCATTCCACTCCATTCCATTCCACTCCAATCCATTCCATTCCACTCCACTCCATAGATCTCCACTCCATTCCATTGCACTCAATTCCATTTAACTCCACTCCATTCCATTGCACTCCATTCCATTTAACTCCACTCCATTCCATTGCACTCCATTCCATTTAACTCCACTCCCCTCCATTACACTCCACTCCATTCCATTCCACTCCAACCCATTCCAATCCACTCCACTCCCGTCCATACCTCTCCACACCATTTCATTCCACTCCAACCCATTCCATTCTACTCCACTACAGTCCATTCCACTCCACTCCATTCCATTCCACTCTATTCCATTCCATTCCAATCCGTTCGATTCCACTCCACTCCATTCCATTCCACTCCATTCCATTCCACTCCACTCCTTTCCACTGCACTGCATTCCATTCCACTCAACTCCTTTCCACTCCACTACACGCCACTACACGCCACTCCACTCTATTCCATTCCACTCCATTCCATTCCATTCCACTCTATTCCATTCCATTCCACTCCCTCCACTGCATTTCACTCCACTCCACTGCGTTCCACTTCACTCCATTCCATTCCACTCCATTTCATTCCACTCCACCCCATTCCATTCCACTCCACTTCATTCCACTCCACCCCATTCCATTCCACTCCACTACACTCCATTTCACTCCAATCTACTCCGTTGAACTCCTCAATTCCATTCCACTCCATTCCATTCCACTCCACTCCATTGCATTCCAATCCACTCCATTCCTTTCCATTCCACTCCACTCCATTCCACTCTCCTCAATTCCACTCCACTCACTTCATTCCACTCTACTCCACTCCACTTCTTTCCATTCCATTCCAATCCATTCCTTTCCATTCCTTTTTTGCACAACATCTCACTCTGTAACAATGGCTGGAGTGCAGTGTCACAATCTCAGCTCACAGTTCTTTTCACCATTCCATTGCATTCCATTCCATACCATTCCATTACATTCTATTTCACTCCACTTCACTCCACTCCACTCCATTCCATTCCACCCCATTGCATTCCATTCGACTCCATTCCACTCCATCCCACTCCACTCAACTCTACTCAACTCCACTCCACTCCAATGCAATCCCTTCCATTCCATTCCGTTTCACTCCATTGCGTTCCATTCCTTTCTTTCAACAGGATATCACTGTGTTACCCAGGCTGGAGTTTAGTGGCACAATTTCAGCTAACATTGGATGTCAACTTTCCATTGCATTGCATTGTATTCTTTTGCCAGCGATTGCATTTCATTCCAATAAATTATATTTCATTTCATTCCATTCCACTCTTTTCTATTCCATTATATTTCATTCCATTCCATTCCATTGAAACCCATTCCGTTCCACTCTACTCCCCTCCACTGCACTATATTCCATTACATCCGATTCCACTCCACTCCATTCCACTCCTCCAGACTCCACCGCACTCCACTCCTCTCCATTCAACTCCAACCCATTCCATTACGCTCCATTACATGGCACTCCACTGCACCCCACTCCACTTCACTTCATTCCATTCCGTTCCATCCCATTCCATTCCTTTCCACTCCACTCTACTTCACTCCAGTCCACTCAACACTAGTCCACTCCATTCCATTCCATTCCATTCCACTACATTCCATTCCATTCCTTTCCTTGGAGAGTATCTCCCTTTCTCACACAGCCTGGAGCGCAGTGGCACAATCTTAGCTCACATTCCATTTCGTTCCATTCCATTCTGCTTCACTCCACTCCCCTCCAATCCTCTCCATTCCATTCCTTTCCATTCCATTCCATTCCATTCCATTCCATTCCACTCCTTTCCATTCCATTCCATTCCACTGAATTTCACTTCACTCCACACCAATGCATTCCATTCCAATCCTCTCTTTTCTTTCGACAGGATCTCCTTCTATCACACAGCTTATAGTGCAGTGGCACAACCTGCACACACATTTTGCCATTCCATTCCATTCCGTTCCATTCTGTTCCATTCTGTTCGATTCCGTTCCATTCCGTTGTGCTCCATACCAGTCCACTAAAATGCATTCCATTACATCTGATTCCACTCCACTCCATTCCATTCCTCTAGACTCCACTGAACTCCACTGCACTCAATACAACTCCATACCATTCCATTCTGCTCCATTCCACTGCACTCCACCCCACCCCACTCTACTCGACTTCATTCCCTTCCATTGCATTCCATTCCATTCCTCTCCATTCCACTCCATTCCACTTCACTCCACTCCACTCCACTGCAGTCCACTCCATTCCATTCCATTCCATTCTACTGCATTCCATTCCATTCTTTTCTTTCGAGAGTGTCTCACTCTTTCACCCAGCCTGGAGTACAGTGGCACAATCTCAGCTCATATTTCATTATTCCACTCCATTCCCCTCAATTCCACTTCATTTAACTCCACTCCACTCCACTCCATTCCACTCTATATAATTCCATTCCATTCCATTCCTCTGAATTCCACTCTGCTCCACTCCATTCCACTCCACTCCATTCCATTCCACTCCACATCTTTCCATTCCACTCCACTCCATTCCATTCCATTCCACGCAACTGAATTCCAATCCACTCCACTCCACTCCATTGCACTCCACTCCATTCCACTACTCTCCACTCCATTCCGCTCCACTCCACTCCATTCCGCTCCACTCCACTCCATTCCACTCCACTCTATTCCATTCCACTCCACTCCATTCCATTCCAATCCACTCCACTCCATTCCGCTCCACTCCACTCCATTCCACTCCACTCCATTCCATTCCACTCCACTCCATTCCATTCCTTTCCACTCCATTCCATTCCACTCCACCAGATTGCATTCCATTCCACTCCATTCCATTCCACTACACTCCATTCCATTCCACTGCACTCCATTCCATTTCATTCCACTCTATTCCACTCCACTAAATTCTACTCGACCCCACCCTCTCCATTCCACTCCACTCCATTCCATTCCATAACACCCATTCCATTCCACTCCACTCCATTCCATTCCACTCCACTTCACTCCACTCCAATCCTTTCCATTCCACTCCACAACATTCCATTCCATTCCACTCCATTCCATTGCCCACCATTCCATTCCTTTCCTATCCACTCCACTCTACTTCATTCCATTCCATTCCATTCCACTCCACTACAATCCACTCCACTCCACTCCAATCAATTCCACTCCCTCTACTCCACTCCATTCCTGTACATGCCACTCCTTTCCATTCAACCCATTCCATTCCATTCCACTCCACTCCATTCCATTCCAATCCACTGCATTCCATTACACTCCACTCAATTCCATTGTAATCCACTCCACTAGACTCCATTCCATCCTTTTCTTTCCACTCCACTCCAGTCCATTCCATTGCACTTCAGTCTATTCTTTTCAACTCCACTTCTTTGCACTCCACTCTACTCCACTCCACTCCATTTCAATCCGTTTGACTCCATTCCATTCCATTCCATTCCTTTATCTGACAGGATCACACTCTGATACCCCTCCTGGTGTGCAGTGGCACAATCTCAGCTCACGTTTCATTTCAACATTCCATTCCACTTCACTCCACTCCATTCCACTCAATTCCACTCCACTCCTCTCCAATCCATTGCATGCTATTCCATTCCAATCCCTTCCATTCAACACCTTTCTTTCAACAGAATCTCCCTCTGTCACACAGGCTCAAGAGAAGTGTCACAATCCCAGCACACACTCCTTTATTCCATTCCATTCCATTCTGTTCCACTCCACTCCACTCCACTCCACACCACACCACTAAATTCCATTTCACTCCACTCCAATCCATTCCATACCGCTCCATTCCATTCCACTCCACTCCTTTCCACTCCATTCCATTCCATTCCACTAAACTCCATTCCATTGCACACCTCTCCACTCCATTCCATTCCACTCCAGTCCATTGGATTCCACTCCATTGCACTGAATTCCACTCCACCGCACTCCACTCCATTCCATTCCACTCTACTGCAATTCATTCCATTCCATTCCACTCCACTCCATTCCATTCCACTTTATTCCATTCCATTCCACTCCATTGCATTCCACTCAACACTATTCCATTCCATTCCACTCCATTCCATTCCACTCCACTCAATTACATTCCACTCCACTCCATTCCACTGCACTCCATTCCACTGCACTCCATTCCATTCCTCTCCACTCCATTCCATTCCATTCCACTAAATTCCTTTCCACTCCATTCCACTCCATTCCACTCCACTCCACTCCACACCATTCCCTTCCATTCTATTCCATTCCACTCCACTCCACTCCAATCAATTCCACTCCCTCAACTCCACTCCATTCCAGTCCACTCCAGTCCTTTCCATTCCATCCCATTGCATTCAATTACACTGCACTCCATTCCATTCCACTCCACTACATTCCATTGCACTCCACTACACTCAACTGCATTCCAATCCTCTCTGTTCCACTCCACTGCAGTTCATTCCATTCCAATCCCCTCTATTCCATTCAACTCCACTCCTTTGCACTCCACTCCACTCCAATCCATATCATTCCATTCCACTCCCTTCTGTTGCATTCCTTTCTTTTGAAAGGATTTCACTCTGTCACCCATCCTGGTGTGAATTGTCACAATCTCAGCTCACTTTTCAATTCACCATTCCATTCCATTCCATTCCATTGCACTCCACTCCAATCCACTCAATTCCATTCCACTCCATTCCTTTCCATTCCTTTCTTTCCACAGGATCTCACTCTGTCACAAAGGCCATACTGCAGTGGCACAAACTCAGCCCACATTTCTTTTCACCATTCTATTGCAACCATTCCATCCCATTCCATTCCATTCTATTTCACTCCACTCCACTCCACTACACTGCATTACATTCCACTCCACCGCAATCAATTCAAATCCATTCCAATCCACTCCACTCCATTGCATTCCATTCCTTTCCACTTCATTCCATTGCATTCCACTCCTTTATTTAAACAAGTTATTACTGTGAGAACTGGGCTGGAGTACAGTGGCCCAATTTCAGCTCAAATTACATGACAACGTTTAATTGCATTCTATCCGTTCCATTGCATTCCATTGCATTCCATTCCATTGTATTCCATTCCATTCCAATCCACTCCGTTCCACTCCACTCCACTCCACTCCACTCCATTACATCCGATTCTGTTCCACTCCACTCCAACCCACTCCAATCCACTTCATTCGATTGCATTCCATCCCATTCCATTCCTCTCCATTCCACTCCATTTCACTCCCCTGCACTACACTCCACTCCACTATATTCCATTCCATTCCGCATAATATTCCATTGCATGCCATTCCATTCTGCGTTCCATTCCATTCCATTTCAGATACCATTCCACATTCCATTCCACGTTATATTCCACGTTCCATTCCAAGTTCCACTCCACGTTCCATTCCAATTTCCATTCCACATTCCATTACGTTCCATTTCACATTCCATACCTTTCCATTCCATTTCATTCCACATTCCATTCCATTCCATTCCACATTCCGTTGCATTCCATTCCACATTCCACTGCATTCCATTCCACATTCCATTCCATTCCACATTCCATTCCATTCCATTCCACAATCCATTCGTTTCCATTCCACATTCCATTCCAAATTCCTTTCCACATTCCATTCCATTCCATTCCATTCCGTTCCATTCCATTCCATTCCATTCCACCTTTCATTCCACATTCCAATCCACATTCCATTCCATTACATTCCACATTCCATTCCAAGTTCCATTCCTTTCCGTTCCACTTTCCATTCCACGTTCCCTTCCATTCCATTCCACTTTCCGTAACACGTTCCATTCCACATTGCATTCCACATTCCATTCCACGTTCCATTCCAATCCATTCCACATCCCATCCCACATTTCAATCCATTCCATTCCACATTCCATTCTTTTCCATTCCACATTCCATTCTACTTTCCATTCCATTGCATTCCACATTACGTTGCATTCCATTCCACATTCCGTTGCATTCCATTCCACATTCCATTCCATTCCACTCCATTCCATTCCAAATTCCATTCCATTCCATTCCACAATCCATTATTTACCATTCCACAATCCATTCCAAATTCCGTTCCACATTCCATTCCACATTTCATTTAATTCCATTGCATTCCATTCCACATTACATTCCACATTCCAATCCACATTCCATCCCATTCCATTCCACATTCCATTCCATTCCATTCCATTCCACATTTCAATCCATTCCCTTCGACATTCCATTCCGTTCCAATCCACATTCCATTCCATTCCACATTCCATTCCATTCCATTTCATTCCATTTCATTCCACATTTCATTCCATTACATTCCTCATTTCCATTCCACATTCCATTCCATTCCGTTCCATTCCAAATTCCATTCTATTCCGTTCCACATTCCATTGTACATTACATTCCATTGCATTCCACATTCCATTCCACATTCCATTCCATTGCAATCCACATTCCATTCCATTTCATTCTACGTTCATTTCTAGATTCCATTCCACGTTCCATTTCACGTTCCATTCCACCTTCCATCCCACGTCCCATTTCACGTTCCATTCCACCTTCCATCCCACGTCCCATTTCACGTTCCATTCCACATTCCATTCCACATTCCATTCCATTGCATTCCACATTAAAATCCACATTCCTTTCCATTGCATTTCAAATTTCATTCCACATTCCATTCCATTCTATTCCACATTTCATTCCATTCCATTCCACATTCCATTTCACCTTCCATTCCACGTTCCATTCCATTCCTTTTCACTTTCTATTAAAAGTACCGCCCCACGTTCCATTCCACGTATATTTCCATGTTCCATTCCACGTTCCTTACCACTTGCCATTCCGTTCCACTTGCCGTTCCGTTCCATTCCAAGTTCCATTTCACATTCCATTCCACTCCATTTCACGTTCCATTCCACATTCCATTCCACGTTACATTCCACATTCTATTCCGTTGCATACCACATTCCTTTCCACACTCCATTCCACATTCCTTTGCACAATTCATTCCCTTCCATTATGCGTTCCATTTCACATCCCACTCCATTCCATTCCTCATTGCATTCCACATTCCACTCACTCTGCATTCCATATTCCAATCCAATCCTTTCCACATTCCATTACATTCCACTCAACATCCCATTCAACATAACATTCCACGTTTCATTCCATTCTATTCCACATTCCATTCCATTTCATTCCACATTCCATTCCATTCCATTCCATTCCACATTCCTTTCCATTGCATTCCACATTCCATTCCATTCCATTCCACATTCCATTCCATTCCATTCCACATTCCATTCGATTCCATTCTATTCCACATTCCATTCCATTCCATTCCACATTCCATTCCATTCCATTCCACATTCCAGTCCACATACCATTCCACATTCCATTACACATTCCATTCCACATTCTGTTCCACTTTCCATTCAATTTCATTCAATATGTCATTCCATTCCATTCCACATTCCATTCCTCATTCCTTTTGATTCCATTCAACATTCCATTCCTCATTCCATTCCATTCAATTCCACATTCAGTTCCTTTCCAGTACACATTACGTTCCACATTCCATTCCATTCCATTCCACTTTCCATTCCACATTCCATACCATTCCATTCCACATTGCATTCCACATTACCGTCCTTTACATTCCACATTCGTTTCCACATTCCATTCCATTCCATTGCACATTACATTCCACATTACGTTCAACATTCCATTCCTCATTCCATTCCATTCCATTTCACATTTAATTCCAAATTCCATTGAATTCCATTGCAAATTCCGTTCTTTCCACACTAAGTTACGTTCATTGTACCATTCCATTCCTTTGCACATTGCATTAAACGTTCCATTCCACATTCCACTCCATTCCATACCACATTTCATTCCACTTTCCTTTCCATCCCATTCCACGATCCGTTCCACATTCCATTCAATATTCCATTCCACATTCCATTCCACATTCCATTCCACATTCCATTCCATTCCATTCCACATTCCATTTCATTCCATTCCAGATTCAATTCCAAATTCAATTCCACTTTCGATTCCGTCCCATTCCATTCCACATTCCATTCCATTCCGTTCCACATTTCATTCCATTGCATTCTAAATTCCATTCCGTTCCATTTCATTCCATTTCACATTCAAATCCATTCCATTCCATTCAACATCCCATTCCATTCCATTCCACATTCCATTCCATTCCGTTCCACATTCCATTCCACGTTTCATTCCAGGTCGGATTCCATGATCCACTCCACTTCCCATTCCACGTTCCATTCCTTTCCATTCCACATTCCATTCCATTCCATTCCAAATTGCATTCCATTCAATCCCACATTCCTTTCCATTCCATTGCATTCCACATTCCATTCCATTCCGTTCTGCATTCCATTCCATTCCATTCCATTCTATTCCACATTCCATTACATTCCACTGGACATTCCATTCCACTTTCCATTCCACGTTCTCTTCCACGTTCCATTCCATTCCATTCCGCATTCCCTTCCATTCCATTACATATTACATTCCATTCCATTCCACATTCAATTCCATTCCGTTCCACATTCCATTCCATTCCATTCCATTCTACATTCCATTTCATTCCATTCCACATTCCATTCCATTGCATTCTATTCCATATTCCATTCCATTCTATTCCACATTCCGTTCCATTCCATTCAACATTTCATTCCATTCCATTAAACTTTCCACTCCACATACCATTCCAAATTCCATCACACATTCCACACCACGTTCCATTCCATTGCCTTCCAAATTCCATTAAACTCCATTCCACATTCCATTCCATTCAATTTCACTTTTCATTCCATTCCATTGCAATCGACATTCCATTCCATTCCATTCCGCATTCCATTAAATTTCATTGCATTCCATTCCACTTTCCATTCTATTCCATTTCACATTCCATTCCTTTTCGTTGCACTTTCCTTTCCACATTCCATTCCACATTCTATTCCAAGTTCCATTCCATTACATTCCACATTCCATTACACCCCATTCCACATTCCTTTCCACGTTCTATTCCATTCCATTGCACATTCCATCCAATTGCACTCCACATGCCATTCCACATTCCATTCCACATTCCATTCCATTCCGTTCTATTCCACGTTCTATACCATTCCATTCCATTCCATTCTACATTATATTCCATTCAATTCCAGATTTCATTCCATTCCATTCCACATGCCATTCCAAATTCCATTCCACATTCCATTCAATTCCATTCTATTCCACGTTCTATTCCATTCCATTCCACATTCATTTCCATTGCATTCCACATTCCATTCTATTCCATTCCTCATTTCATTCCATTCCATTGCATTCCACATTCCATTCCATTCCATTCCCATAACATTCCATTCCATTCCATTCTATTCGACATTCCATTACTTTCCATTCCACATTCCATTCCATTTAATTCCACTTTCCATTCCACATTCCGTTCCATTCCATTCCGCATTCCATTCCACATTCCATTCCTTTCCACTCAAAATTACTTTCAACGTACCTTTCCATTCTATTGCACAAGTCATTACACATTCCATTCCACATTCCATTCCATTCCATGCCGCATTTCATTCCACTTTCCATTGCATTCCATTCAATGTTCCATTCGACATTTCACTCCACATTACATTCCACATTCCAATCCGTTCAATTCCACGTTCCTTTCCATTCCAATCCACATTCCATTTCATATTTCATACCATATTCCATTCCACATTCCATTCCACATTCCATTCCACATTACAATCGTTTCCATTCCACATTCCTTTCCACATTTCATTCCACATTCCAATACACAATCCATTCCACATTCCATTACACATTCCATTCCACATTCCATTCCATTCGATTCCACATTCGATTTCATTCCATTCTTCATTCAATTCCAAATTCTGTTTCACTTTCCATTACATTCCATTCCATTCCACATTCCGTTCCTTTCCAATCCACATTACATTCCACACTCCATTCCATTCTATTTCACATTCCATTTCATTCCATTCCACATTTCATTTCATTCAACTCCACATTCAATTCCATTCCATTCCATTCTATTACACAATCCATTCCATTCCATTCCACATTCCATTCTACATTCCATTCCGTTCCATTCCACATTCTACTCCATTCCATTCCACATTCCAATCCATTCAATTCCACGTTCCATTCCATTCCATTCCACATTCCATTGCATTCCATTCCACATTCCATTCCACATTCCCTTCCACATTTCACGCCATTCCATTCTATTCCTCATTCCATTCCATTCCATTCAACATTCCATTCCATTGCATTCCACATTTCATTCCACATACCATTCCACATTCCATTCCACATTCCATTCCAATTTCCATTCCATTCCATTCCACATTGCATTCCAATCCATTCCATATTCCACTCCATTCGATTCCACATTTTATTCCATTCCAATTTCCATTCCATTCCATTCCACATTGCATTCCAATCCATTCCATATTCCACTCCATTCGATTCCACATTTTATTCCATTCCATTGCAATCCACATTCCATTCCATTCCATTCCACATTCCATTCCACAGTCCATTCCATTACATTCCACATTCCATTCCGCGTTCCATTCCATTCCACTTTCCATTCAATATTGCATTCCATTCCATTCTACGTTGCATTTCACGTTCCATTCCACATTCCATTCCACTTTCCATTCCATATTCCATTCAGTTGCATTGCAGATTCCATTCTACATTTCATTCCACAATCCATTCCACATTCCTTTCCACATTCCAACCACATTCCATTCCATTCCATTCCTTTCCACATTCCATTCCATTCCATTCCACATTCCATTGCATATTACTTTCCATTCCATTACAAATTCCATTCCATTCCAATCCACATTCCATTCCATTTCACATTCCTTTCCATTCCATTCCATTCCACATTCTATTCCACGTTCCATTCCATTTCATTCCACATTCCATTCCAGTCCATTCCACATTCCATTCCAAGTTGTATTCCATTCCATTCCACATTCCATTCCACATTGCATTCCATTCAATTACTCATTTCATTCCATTCCTTTGCATTCCACCTTCCATTCCACTCCACTCCACATTCCATTCCATTCAATTCCTCATTTCATTTCATTCCATTTCATTCCACATTCAATTCCATTGCATTCCACATTCCATTCCATTGCATTCCACTTTCCATTACCTTACATTACCATTCCATTGCATTCCGTTCCACATTCCGTTCCATTCCATTCTATTCCTTTACACCTTCCATTACTTTCAATTCCACATTACATTCCACGTTCGATTCCACTTTCCATTCCCTGTTCCTTTCTGCCTGCCTTTCCAGTTTCCATTCCACGTTCCATTGCATTCCATTCCACATTACATTCCTTTCCATTCCACGTTCCATTCAATTCCATTTCACATTCCATTCCAGTACATTCCACATTGTATTCCATTTTCCATTCTCTTCCATTCCATTCCATTACACATGCCATACCACATTCCTTTCCATTCTGTTCCACTTTCCATTCCATTCCATTCCACATTCCATTCCACATTCCATTACTTTCAATTCCACATTATATTCCACGTTCCCTTCCCCTTTCCATTCCATATGCCATTCCACTTTCCATTCCACGTTCCTTTCCATTCCATTGCACATTCCATTCCATTCCATTGCACATTCCATTCCACATTCCATTCCATTCCATTCTACTTTCAATTCCGTTCAATTCCACATTACATTCCACATTCTTTCCACTCCATTCCATATTCCATTCTCTTCCATTACAGATGCCATTCCATTACTTTCTACAGTCCTTTCCGCATTCCATTCCATTCAATTCCATTCCATTCCATTACACTTTCCATTCCACATTCCATTCCATTCCATTCCATGTCCCATTAAACCTTCCATTCCACAACCCATATCATTCCATTCCACATTCCATTCTATTATATTCCACGTTACATTCCACTTTACTTTCCTTTCCATTCCACATTCATTCCATTCAATTCCATTCCATTCCGTTACATTCCATTAAACATTCCATTCCATTCCATTTCACATTCCATTCCACATACCACTCAATGCCATAACACGTTCCATTCAAATCTATTCCATGTTCCATTATACTTTCCATTCCACTTTCCTCTCCACGTTCGATTCCACGATCCATTCCATTCCATTCCACATCCCATTCCACTTCCGATTCTTTTCCATTCCACAATCCATTCCATTCAATTTCACATTCCATTTCACTCCATTCCACATTTCATTCGCTTCCATTCCATTCCGCATTCCATTCCATTCCATTCCAATTTCCATTCCACTTTCCATTCCACGTTCCGTGCCGGTCCATTACACATTTCATTCCACTTTCAAGACCATTCCATTCCACATTCCATTCCACACTCCATTCTATTCCTTTCCATTACAAATTCCATTCTATTCCATTCCATTCCATTCCATTCCACATTCCAGTCCATTCCATTCCACATTCCATTTCACATTCCATTCTATTCCATTCCGAATTCCATTCTATTCCATTCCACATTCCATTCCACATTGCTTTCCATTCCATTCCACATTCCATTCCACATTTCATTCCATTCCATTCAACATTCCATTCCATACCATTCCACATTCCATTCCTTTCCTTTCCACGTTCCATTCCACTTTCCATTCCTCGTTGCATCCACATTACAATGCACGTTCCATTGCATTCCATATCATTCCACATTCCATTCCACATTCCATTCCATTCCATTCCACATTCCATTCCATTCCATTAAATTCCAAATTCCATTGCATTCCACGTTCCATTCCACGTTCCATTCCACGTTCCATTCCACAATCCATTCCATTACATTCTATATTCCATTCCACTTTCCATTCCATTCCATTCCACCTTCAGTTCCATTCCATTGCATTCCAGTCAAAACTACATTAATTCCACAATTCATTCCATTCCATTCTACATTCCATTCCGCTTTCCATTCCATTCCATTCCACATTCCATTCCACATTCCATTCCCTTCAATTCCACATTATATTCCACGTTCCTTTCCTCTTTCCATTCCGTATGCCATTCCACTTTCCATTCCACGTTCCTTTCCATTCCATTGCACATTCCATTCTATTCCATTACACATTCCATTCCATTCCGTTACACATTCCATTCCACATTCCATTCCATTCCATTCTCCTTTCAATTCCGTTCAATTCCACATTACATTCCACAATCCATTCCATTCCACTCCACATTACTTTCTCTTCCATTACACATGCCATTCCATTACTTTCCACATTCCTTTCCACATTCCATTCCATTACATTACACATTCCATTCCACATTCCATTCCATTCCATTCCAGTTTCCATTAAACGTTCCAATCCACAATCCATGCCATTCCATTCCACATTCCATTCCGTTGCATTCCACGTTACATTCCACATTTCTTACCATTCCACATTCATTCAATTCCATTCCATTCCATTCCATTAAACATTCCATTTCATTCCGTTTCACAATCCATTCCACATACCACTCAATGCCATAACACGTTCCATTCAAATCTATTCCACGTTCCATTACACTTTCCATTCCACTTTCCTTTCCACGTTCGATTCCACGATCCATTCCATTCCATTCCACGTCCCATTCCACTGCCCAATCTTTTCCATTCCACATTCCATTCCATTCCATTTCACATTCCATTGCACTCCATTCCACATTGCATTCCCTTCCTTTCCATTCCACGTTCCATTCCATTCCATTCCAATTTCCATTCCACCTTCCATTCCAAGTTCCATGCCCGTCCATTACACATTCCATTCCACATTCAAGTCCATTCCATTCCACATTCCATTCCATTCCTTTCCATTACAAATTCCTTTCCATTCCATTCCTTTCCGTTCCACATTCCAGTCCACCCCATTCCACATTCCATTCCCCATTCCATTCTGTTCCATTCCAAATTCCATTCTATTCCATTCCACATTCCATTCCATTCCATTCCACATTCCATTCCATTCCATTCCACATTCCATTCCACATTTCATACATTTCCATCCAACATTCCATTCCATACCATTCCACATTCCATTCCTTTCCATTCCACGTTCCATTCCGCTTTCCATTCCTCGTTCCATTCCACATTACACTCCACGTTCCATTGCATTCCATAACATTCCAGATTCCATTCCACATTCCATTCCATTCCATTCCATTACACATTTTATTCCACATTCCATTCCATTCCATTCCAGTTTCCATTAAACGTTCCAATCCACAATCCATACCATTCCATTCCACATTCCATTCCATTACATTCCACGTTACATTCCACATTCATTTCCATTCCACATTCATTCCATTCAATTCCAATCCATTCCATTAAACATTCCATTCCATTCCATTTCACAATCCATTCCACATACCACTCAATGCCATAATACGTTCCATTCAAATCTATTCCACGTTCCATTACACTTTCCATTCCACTTTCCTTTCCACGTTCGATTCCACGATCCATTCCATTCCATTCCACATCCCATTCCACTGCCCAATCTTTTCCATTCCATATTCCATTCCATTCCATTTCACATTCCATTGCACTCCATTTCACATTGCGTTCCCTTCCATTCCATTCCACGTTCCATTCCATTCCATTCCAATTTCCATTCCAAGTTCCATGCCGGTCCATTACACATTCCATTCCACATTCAAGTCCATTCCATTCCACATTCCATTCCATTGCTTTCCATTACAAATTCCATTCCATTACATTCCATTCCATTCCACATTCCAGTCCACTCCATTCCACATTCCATTCCCCATTCCATTCTATTCCATTCCGAATTCCATTCTATTCCATTCCACATTCCATTCCATTCCATTCCACATTCCATTCCACATTTCATACAATTCCATTCAACATTCCATTCCATACCATTCCACATTCCCTTCCTTTCCATTCCACGTTCCATTCCACTTTCCATTCCTCGTTCCATTCCACATTACACTCCACGTTCCATTGCATTCCAAAACATTCCACATTCCATTCCACATTCCATTCCTTTCCATTACACATTTCATTCCACATTCCATTCCATTCCATTCCAGGTTCCATTAAACGCTCCAATCCACAATCCATACCATTCCATTCCACATTCCATTCCATTACATTACATGTTACATTCCACATTACTTTCCTTTCCATTCCACATTCATTCCATTCAATTCCATTCCATTCCATTCCATTCCATTAAACATTCCATTCCATTCCATTTCACATTCCATTCAACATACCACTCAATGCCATAAAACGTTCCATTCAAATCTATTCCACGTTCCATTACACTTTCCATTCCACTTTCCTTTCCAAGTTCGATTCCACAATCCATTCCATTCCATTCCACATCCCATTCCACTTCCCATTCTTTTCCATTCCACAATCCATTCCATTCAATTTCACATTCCATTGCACTCCTTTCCACATTGCATTCGCGTCCATTCCATTCCACATTCCATTCCATTCCATTCCAATTTCCATTCCACCTTCCATTCCACATTCCATGCCGGTCCATTACACATTCCATTCCACTTTCAAGACCATTCCATTCCACATTCCATTCCACATTCCATTCCATTCCTTTCTGTTACAAATTCCATTCCATTCCATTCCATTCCACATTCCAGTCCATTCCATTCCACATTCCATTCTATCCCATTCCGAATTCCATTCTATTCCATTCCACATTCCATTCCACATTCCTTTCCATTCCATTCCACATTCCATTCCACATTTCTTTCCATTCCATTCAACATTCCATTCCATACCATTCCACATTCCTTTCCTTTCCATTTCACGTTCCATTCCACTTTCCATTCCTCGTTCCATTCCACATTACAATGCACGTTCCATTGCATTCCATCACATTCCACATTCCATTCCACATTCCATTCCATTCCATTCCACATTCCATTCCATTCCATTGAATTCCAAATTCCATTCCATGCCACGTTCCATTCTATGTGCCATTCCACGTTCCATTCCACAATCCATTCCATTCCATTCTACATTCCATTCCACTTTCCATTCCATTCCATTCCACATTCAATTCCACTCTATTGCATTCCTGTCCAAACTCCATTCCATTCCACAATCCATTCCATTCCATTCTACATTCCATTCCACTTTCCGTTGCATTTCATTCCACATTCAACTCCATTCCGTTGCATTCCAGTCCACACTCGATTCCATTCCATTCCATTCCATATTCCATTCCACATTTCATTCCATTCCATTACACATTACATTCCACTGCCCAATCTTTTCCATTCCAAATTCCACTCCATTCCTTTCCACATTCCATTCAATAGCATTCCACATTCAATTCTACATTCCATTCCATTCCGTTCCACATTCTATTCCATTCCATTCCTTTCCACATTCCATTCTAATACATTCCACGTTCCATTCTGCATTCCTTTCCACGTTGCATTTCATTCCATTCCACGTTTCATTCCATTCTATTCCTAGTTTCATTTCATTCCAATGTCCATTCCATTCCATTCCACTTTCCATTCTACATTCCATTCCATTCCACTCCACGTTCTGCTCCATTCCATTCCACGTTCCATTAAAAATTCCATTCCATTCAATTCCACTTTCCATTCCTTATTTCATTCCATTAAATTCCACATTCCATTACATTCCATTCCCTTCCATTCCACATTCCATTCCACTCCATTGCATTCCATTCCACATTCCATTCCGTTATATTCCACATTACATTCAATTCCATTCCCTTCCACTCCAAATTCCATTCCATTGTATTCCACATTCCATTCCACTCACTTCCACATTCCCTTCCACATTCCAATCCATTCTATTCAAAATTCCATTCCACATTCCATTGCATTCCATTGCAACTTCCATTCCACATTCCATTCGATTCCATTCCATTCCATTCCGCATTAGATTCAACATTCCATTCCATTTCATTCCACTTTCCATTCAATTCGATTCCATTCCATTCCACGTTCCATTCCACATTGCATTCCATTCCATTCCACATTCGATTCCACATTCCATTCCATTCCATTCCACATTCCATTATATTCAATTCCATTAAATTCCACGTTCAGTTCCACATTCCATTCCTTTCCATTCCATATTCGATTCCGAATTCCATTCCATTCCATTCCACATTCCATTCCACATTCCATTCCATTTCATTCAACATTCCTTTATACCTTCCATTCCACATTCCATTCCATTCCTTTCCACTTTCCGTTCCATTCCATTCCACGTTCCATTCCACGTTACATTCCACTTTCCATTCAACGTTCCATTCCACGATCCATTCCATGATCAATTCCATTCCATTCAACATTGCATTCCACCTTACATTACATTTCATTCCACATTGTATACCACATGCCATTCCTTTCCATTCCACATTCCATTCCATTATACTCCATTCCACTATATTCCATTCCACTTTCCATTCCATAACGTTCCATATTCCAATCCACTTTCCACTCAATTCCAATTCACATTCCATTCCATTCCATTCCATTCCAATTTCCATTCCATTCCATTTGATATTCCATTCCATTTTCCATTCCATTCCATTTCACATTCAATTAAATTCCATTCCATTGCATTGCACATTCCATTCCATTCCATTCCACATTCCATTCCACATTATATTCCACTCCATTCCACATTCCATTCCATTCCATTCTATTCCATTTCACATTCCATTCCACTCCTTTCGACTTTGCATTCCACATTCTTTACATTCCTTTCCACATTCCATTCCATTTCATTCCATATTCCATTCCACATTCTTTTCCATTCCATTCCACATCCGCATTCCATTCCATTGCACGTTTCATTCCACATTCAATTCCACATTACATTCTGTTCCGTTTAACATTACAATACATTCCATTCCACCTTCCATTCCATTCCATTCCACTTTCAACTAAATTCCATTGCATTCCATTCCACATTACTTTCCACATTCCATTCCATTCCATTCCACATTGCACTCAACTTTCCATTCCGCGTTCAATTCCATGTTCCATCCCATGATCCATTCCACTTTCCATTCCATGTTCCATTCCATTTTCCATTCCTCATTCCATTCCACATTCTATTCCACAATCCATAACTCATTCCATTCTATTCCATTACACGTTCCATTCCATTCCATTCCACTTTCCATTCCTTTCCATTCCACGTTCCATTCCACGTTCCAATCCACATTCCATTCCATTCCATTCCACATTCCATTCTACATTCCACATCATTGCATTGCACATTCCATTCCATTCCATTCCACATGCCATTCCATTCCATTCCACCTTCCATAACACATTCCATTCCATTCCATTGCACATTCCATTTCATTCCATTCCGTATTCCATTCCATTCCATTTCTCTTTCCATTCCATTTCATTCTATTCCAAATTCCATTCCATTCCTTTCTATTCCACATTCCATTCCATTCCATTCCGTATTCTATTACATTCCATTCCACATTCCCTTCCACATTCCATTCCACTCCATTCCACATTCCATTCCACATTCCATTCCACTTTCCATTCCACAATCCATTCCACATTCTGTTCCGTTCCACCTTCCATTCCACATTCAATTCTTCATTCCAATCCATTCCACCTTCCATTCCACATTCCATTCCAAGTTCCATTCCACATCCCATTCCTTTCCATTTCGTGTTCCATCCCAGGTTCAATTCCATTCAATTGCACATTCCATTCCACATTCCATTCCACTTTCCATTCCATTCCATATTCCATTCAACATTCCATTCCACACTCCACTCGACATTCCATTCCATTCCATTGCATATACCATTGCACATTCCATTCCACTCCATTCCACATAGCATTCCACTCCATTCCACATTCCATTCCACATTATAATCCAATCCATTCCACATTCCATTCCATTCCATTTCATGTTCCATCCCATGTTCAATTCCATTCAACTGCACATTCCATTCCAAATTCCTTTCCATATTCCATTCCGTTCCACGTTCCTTCCCACATTCCATTCCACATTCCATTCGACATTCCATTCCATTCCATTGCAGATTCCATTGCACATTCCATTCCACTGCATTCCACATTGTATTCTACTCCATTCCACATTATATTCCAATCCGTTCCAAATTCCGTTCCATTCCATTCCATTCCAAATTCCATTCCATTCCATTTCACTTTCCATTGCACGTTCCATTCCATTGCTTTCCACACTCGATTCCATTCCATTCCATGTTCCATTCTACATTCCATTCAATTCCCTTCCACACTCCATTCCACATCCACATTCCATTCCACATTCCGTTCCGTTACATTCCAAGTTCTATCCCACATTCCATTCCAGATTCCACTCCATTCCATTCCCCGTTGCACTCCACATTCCATTAAACTTTCCATTCCATTCCACATTATATTCCATTGCATTCCACATCATATTCCACATTCCATTCCATTCCATTCCACATTCTATTACATTCCATTCCATATTCCTTTCCACATTCCATTCCACATTCCATTCCGCATTCCATTCCATTCCATTCCATTCCACATTCCATTCCATTCCATTGCACAATCCATTATACATTCCATTCCATTGCATTCCACATTCCATTCCATTCCATTCCAGATTACATTCCACATTACATTCGATATTCCATTCCATTTCATTCTACATTCCATTCCACATTCCGTTCCTTTCCATTCCACATTTCATTCGACATTTCATTCCATTCCAATCCACATTCCATTCCACATTCCATTCCATTCCTTTCCATATTCCATTCCATTCCATTCCACATTCCATTCCACCTTGCATTCCACATTCCATTCCATTCCATTCCACATTTAATTCTGTTCCATTCCACATTCCAATCCACATTCCATTCCCTTCCATTCCACATTTCATTCCACATTTCATTCCATTCCATTCCACATTCCTCTCCACATTCCATGCCAATTCATTCCACATTCCGTTCCATTCCATTACACTTTCCATTCCAAATTCTGTTCCGTTCCAGTCCACATTCCATTCCATTCCATTCAACTTTGCATTCCCTTCCATTCCCCTTTCCATTCCATTCAATTCCATGTTACACTCCGTTGCATTCCACTTTCCATTCCACGTTGCATTCCACGTTCCATTCCACCTTCCTTTCCCCATTCTGTTCCATCACATTCCACTTTCCATTCCACGTTCTTTTCCATTCCATTCCACATTCCATTCCACATTCCACTCCATTCCATTCCACATTCCATTCCACATAGCATTCCATTCCATTCCAACATTACATTCCATTCCACTCCATTCCACATTCTATTCCTTTCCTTTCCAATTTCCATTACACATTCCTTTCCACATTCCATTCCATTCCTTTCCACGTTTCATTATATTTCATTCCACTTTCCATTTCATTCCATTCCACATTCCATTCTGCATTCCATTTCGCATTCCATTCCATTCCATTCCACGTTCCATTCCATTCCATTCCATGTTCCATTCCACTTTCCACTGCATTTCCTTCCTAGTTCCACTCCATTCCATTCCACGTTCCATTTCAAGTTCCATTCAACATTCCATTCCATACCTCGTTCCATTCGACATTCCATTTCACATACCATTCCACATTCCATTCCATATTCTATTCCATTCCATTCCAAATTCCATTCGTCATTCTATTCCATTCCATATTCCATTCCACATTCCATTCCATTTCATTCCACATTCCATTCCACTTTCCATTCCACAATCCATTCCACATTCTGTTCCATTCCACGTTCCATTCCACATTCCATTCTTCATTCCATTCCATTCCACGCTCCATTACACATTCCATTCCACGTTCCATTCCATATTCCATTCCTTTCCATTTCCCGTTCCATCTCACGTTCCATTCTATTCCATTGCACATTCCATTCCACATTCCATTCCAAATTCCTCTCCTTACACGTACCATTCCACATTCCATACCACATGCCATTAAACATTCCTTTCTATTCCATTGCACATTCCTTTGCACATTCCATTCCACTCCATTACACATTGCTTTCCATTCCATTCCACATTCCATTCCACATTATATTCCACTCCATTCCACATTCCATTCCATTCCATTCCGCTTTCCATTCCACATTCCATTCCATTGCTTTCCACATTTGATTCCATTCCATTCCACGTTCCATTCCCCAATCCATTGCATTCCCTTCCACATTCCATTCCACTTTCACATTCCATTACATATTCCATTCCATTCCATTCCATTCCACATTCCATTCCACATTCTGGTCCACATTACATTCCATTCCTTTCCACATTCCATTCCACATTTCATTACATTCCATTACACATTCCGTTCCACATTCCATTACACATTCCAATCCACATTCCATTCCATGCCATTCCATTCCATTCCACATTCCTTTCCATTCCATTCCACGTTCCAATCCATTCCATTCCACAATCCTCTTTGCAGTTCATTCCATTCCATTCCACATTCCATTCCATTTCATTCCACATTCCATTCCACATTCCATTCCATATTCCATTGCATTCCATTCCACATTGCATTCCACATTCCATTACGCATTCCATGACACATTGCATTCCATTCCATTCTATTCCACATTCCTTTCCAATCCATTTCACATTCCATTCCACATTCCATTCCACATTCCATTCCTTTCCGTTCCATTCCGTTCCACGTTGCATTCCACGTTCTATACCATACCATTCTATATTCCATTCCGTTCCATTCCACATTTCATTGCATTCAATTCCTTATTTCATTCAACTCCTTTGCACTGCACATTCCATTCCATTCCATTTTCATTCCATTCCATTGCATTCATTTATATTCCACCTTCCATTCCAGTCCATGGCACATTGCATTCCATTCCATTGCACATTCCATTGCATATTTCAATCCATTCCATTCCACATTCCATTCCACATACCATTCCAAATTACCGTCCTTAAGATTCCACATTCCTTTCCACATTTCATTCCACGTTACATTCCATTCCATTCCACATTACATTCCACATTCCATTCAACATTCCATTCCATTCCATTCCACAATTAATTCCAAATTCCACTGCATTCCATTACACATTCCATTCCTTTCCATTCCAAATTACATTCCACATTCCATTCCATTCCATTGCACATTCCATTGCACATTCCACTCCACAATCCCTTCCATTCCATGCCACATTTCATTCCACGTTCCATTCCATTCCATTCCACGTTCTATTCGACGTTCCATTCAAGGTTTCATTTCACATTCCATTCCACATTCTTTTCCATTCCATTCCTCATTAGATTGCACATTCAATTCCATTACATTTCACATTCTATTCCATATTCCATTCCACATTCCATTCCACAATCCATTCTGTTCAATTCCACATTCCATTCCACATTTCATTCCATATTCCATTCCGCATTCCTTTCCGCATTCCATTCCACATTTCATTCCACATTCCTTTCCACATTCCTTTCCATTCCACATTCCATTGGTTTCCATTCCACACTCCATTCGTTTCAATTCCACATTCCATTCCATATTTCTTTCCACATTTCATTACACATTCCATTCCTCATTCAAATCCCCATTCCATTCCACATTCCATTCCATACCATTCCACATTCAATTCCGTTCCATTCCACTTTCCATTCCACATTCTAATCCACATTCCATTTCATTCCATTGTTTTCCACATTCCTTTCGAATCCATTTCACATTCCATTCAGCTCCACATTCCATTCCACATTCCATTCCTCTCCGTTCCATTCCATTTCTCGTTGCATTCCATGTTCTATACCATTTCATTCTACATTCCATTCCATTCAATTCCACATTCCATTGCATTCAGTTCCTTATTTCATTCTATTCCTTTGCATTGCAAATTCCATTGCTTTCCATTTTCATTCCATTCCATTCCATTCCCTTCTATTCCACATTCCATTCCAGTCCATTGCATATTGCATTCCATTCCATTACACATTCAATTCCATATTCCGTTCCATTCCATTCCTCATTCCATTCTCCATTACAGTCCTTTAGATTCCCCATTCCATTCCACATTCCATTCCACGTTACATTCTATTCCATTCAGCATTCCATTCAACATTCCATTACACATTCTATTCCATTCTATTTCACAATTAATTCCACATTCCATTGCATTCCATTCGACATTACATTCCTTCCCACTCCAAATTACATTCCACATTCCTTTCCATTCCATTGCACATTCCATTGCACCTTCCACTCCACATTCAATTCCATTCCGTACCACGTTTCATTCCACGTTCAATTACGCTGCATTCCACTTTCCATTCCAGGTTTCATTCCAGGTTTCATTCCACATTCCATTCCACATTCCATTCCGTTCCATTCCACATTCCATTCCACATTTTATTCCATATTCCATTCCGCATTCCATTCTGCATTCCATTCCACATTCCATTCCACATTGCATCCCATTCCATTCCATATTCCATTCCATTCCATTCCACATTCCTCTCCACATTCCATTCCCTTCTGTTCCACATTCCATTCCCTTCCATTCCACATTCTATTCCATGTTCCATTCCACGTTCCACTCCATTCCATTCCAATTCATTCCATTCCATTCTCTTCCATTCTCAATTCCTTTCCATTCCATTCCAAATTTTATGCAACATTCCATTCCATTCCGTGCCACATTCCATTCCATTCCATTCCACACTCCATTCCATTCAATTCCACATTCCATTCCTTTCCATTCCACATTACATTCCACTTTCCATTCCACGTTGCATTCCACATTTCATTCCGCGTTCCATTCTACGTTCCATTGCACGTTCCATTCTACTTTCCTTTCCACGTTCCACTCTACGTTCCATTCCGCGCTCCATTCTACGTTCATTTCCATTCCATTCCACGTTCCATTCCATTCCAATCCACGTTCAATTCTACTTTCTCTCAGACGTTCCACTGCATTCCATTCCACGTTCCATTCTACGTTACATTAGAGGGTCCATTCCACGTTCCATTCCACGTTCCATTCCATTACATTCCAGATTACATTAAATATTCCATTCCGTTCCATTCCACATTCCATTCCATTCCATTCAACATTCCATTCCATTCAATTCCACGTTCAATTCCATGTTACTTTCTGAGTTGGTTCCATTCCGAGTTCCATTCCATTCCATTGCACTTTCCATTCCACGTTCCGTTCCATTGCATTCCACGTTCCGTTCCATTGCATTCCACGTTCAATTCCATTGCATTCCACTTTCCATTTCATTCCATTCCACTTTCCATTCCGCATTCCATTCCACATTCTGTTCCACCTTCCATTCCATTCCATTCCATTCCATATTCCATTACAATCCTTTCCACTTTCCATTCCATTCCATTCCATATTCCGTTCCATTCCATTCTATTCCATTCAACCTTCCATTCCATACCATTCCGCATTCCATTCCAATCCATTCCATTCCACATTCCATTCCATTCCATTCCATTCCATTACACATTCCATACCATTCCATTCCATTCCACGTTCCATTACACATTCCATTCCACATTCCATTCCATTCCATTTCACATTCCATTCTATTCAATTCCATTCTGTTCCATTACACAATCCATTCCACATTCCATTCCCTTCCATTCCACATTCCATTCCATTCCATTTCACATTCCATTCCACATTTCATTCCACGTTCCATTCCACTACATTCCATTCAAATCCATTCTAGGTTCCTTTCCCTTTCATTCAAAATTTTATTCGAACATCCATTAAATTCCATTCCACATTCCATTCCGTTCCACATTCCTTTCCATTCCATTACACATTCGATTCCATTCCATTCCACATTTCATTTCATTCCATTTCACATTCCATTCCTAACATTCCACATTCCCTTACGCTTTCCATTCCAAATTCCATTCCACATTCCATTCCATATTCCATTCCACATTCCATTCCTTTCCATTCCATATTCCGTTCCATTCAGCTCCATTCAATTCCATTCCTTTCCATTCCACATTGGATACCTTTCTATTCCATTCCACATTCCATTCCTTTCTATTCCCCATTCCATTACATTCCATTCCACATTCCTTTCCATTTGATTTCATTCCATTCCACATGCCATTCCATTCTATTCTATTCCATTCCACATTCCATTCCATTCCATTCCACATTCCATTTCATTCCGTTACACATTCCATTCCATTCCACATACCATTCCACTTTCCATTCCATTCTACTCCACATTCCATTTCACATTGCATCCCATTCCATTCCATATTCCATTCCACATTCAATTCCATTCCATTCCACATTCCATTTCATAACATAACTTTCCATACCATTCCACTTTCGACTCCATTCCATTGAATCCAACATTCCATTCCATTCCACATTCCATTCCATTTCATTCCATTACATTCCCGTCCAGTCCACAATCCATTCCATTCAATTCAATTCCACATTCCTTTACACATTCCATTCCATATTCCATTCCACTGCATTCCGCATTCCATTCCACGTGGCATCCCATTCCATTCCATATTCCATTCCTCATTCCACTCCATTCCATTTCATTCCATTCCAGATTCCATTTATTTCCATTCCATTGAATTCCACAGTCAATTCCATTCCATTCCACATTCTAATCCATTCCGTTCCATTCCACATTTCATTCCACATTCCATTCCACATTCCATTCCATTGTACATTCCATTCCATTCCATTGCACTGTCCATTCCATTGCATTCTACATTCCATTTCAAATTCCTTCCCACATTCCATAACTTTCCTTTCCACATTCCAATCCACATTCCATTCCATTCCACATTCCACTACATTCCATTCCAAATTCTATTGCATTCCATTCCATATTCCCTTCCATTCCATTCCACATTCCATTTCATTCACTTCCACATATCAGTCCATTCCGTTCAACATTCCGTTCAATTCCATTCCACATTCCATTCCATTCCACTTTCTTTTCAATTCCATTACACATTCAATTCCACCTTCCATTCCATTTAACCTTTCATTCCATTCTATTCCATTCCACATTCCATTCAATTCCATTCCATTCCACATTCCATTCCATTCCATTCCTCATTCCATTCCATTCTTTTCCATTCCATTCAACATTCCATTCCATTCCATTTCACATTCCATTCCATTCCATTCCATTACGCATTCAATTCCATTCCATTGCATTCCATTCCACATTCCATTCCATTCCATTCCAATCCACATTCCATTGCTTTCCATTCCACATTCCACTTAATTCAATTCCATTCCACATTACGTTCCATGTTGCATTCCATTCCATTCAACTTTCCATTTCGTTCCGTTCCACTTTGCATTGCATTCCATTCCAATCTACATGGAATTTCATGCCATTCCGCATTCTATTCCATTCCAATCCACATTCCATTCCATTCCATTCCACATTTCATATTCCATTTCACGTTCCATTCCACTTTCCATTCTATGTTCCATTCCACGTTCCATTCCATTTCATTCCACGTTCCATTCCACATTGCATACCACATTCCATTCCATTCCATTACACATTTCATTCGATTCAACTGCATATTCCATTCCATTCCATTCCTTTCCACATTCCATTCCATTCCTTTCCACATTCCATTCCATTCCATTCTATTCCACATCCCCTTCCATTCCATTTCACATTCCATTCCATTCCATTCCACATTCCATTTCATTCCATTCCACATTCCATTCCACTCCACGTTCCATTCCATTCCATTCCAATCCACTCCATTCCATTTCACATTTCATTCCACTTTCTATTGCATTCCACTTTCAATTCCATTCCATTGCTTTCCACGTTCAATTCCATTCCATTCCATTCCACTCCGCATTCCATTCCATTCTATTCCACATTCCATTCCATTCCATTCCACATTCCATTCCATTCCATTCCACAGTCCATTGCATTAAATTCCACACTCCATTCCATTCCATGACCCATTCCACTCCATTCCATTCCACATTCCATTCCAATCCAGGCCACATACCATTCCTTTCCATTCCACATTCCATTCCATTCCACATTCAATTCCATTCCACTCCACATTCAATTCCATTCCACATTCCAATATGCTCCATTTCACATTACTTTCCATTCCATTACACATTCAATTCCATTCCATCCATTACATATTCCATTCGACATTCCATTCGATTCCACTTTCCATTCCATTCCACCTTCCCTTCTATTCCATTCCATTCCACATTCCATTCCATTTCACATTCCTTTCCCTTCCATTCCACATTCTTTCCCATTCCAATTCATTCCGTTACACATTCCATTCCTCTTTCCATTCAATTTCACATTCCATTCCATTCCATTCCATTCCATTACACATTCCGTTCCATTGAATTCCATTCCATCCCTCATTTCATTCTGTTCCATTCCACATTCCATTCCATTCCTTTCTATTCCATTCCATATTCCTTTCCATTCCATTTCATTCCGATACACATTCCATTCCTCTTTCCATTCAATTTTACATTCCATTCCATTCCATTCCACATTCCATTCTATTCCATTCCATTCCACATTCCATTCCCTTCCATTACATTCCATTCCACGTTGCCTTCCTTTCCATTCCACTCCACATTCCGTTCAATTCTATTCGGCAGTGCATTCCATTCCATTCCACATTCCATTCCACATTCCATTCCATTGCATTCCACATTCCCTTCCATTCCATTCCACATTAAATTCCACATTCCTTTCCACATTCCATTCCACTTTCCATCCCACGTTCCATTCCAGAATCCATTCCACATTCCAATCCACGTTCCATTCCACATTCCATTCCATGTTTCATTACACGTTCCATTCCACATTCCCTTCCACATTCCATTCCATTCCACATTCCAATCCACGTTCCATTCCATTCCATTGCACATTGCATTCCACATTCCATTCCATTTCATTCCACATTGCGTACCACTTTCAATTCGATTACATTTCACATATTGTTCCACATTCCATTCCATTCCATTCCATTCCACTCCTCTTTCGATTCCACATACCATTCCATTCCATTCCAAATTCTTTTCCACATTCCCTTACATTCCATTCCACATTCCATTCCATTCCATTCAATTCCACATTCCACTCCACATTCCATTCCATTCCATGCCACTTACCATTCCACATTCCATTCCAATTACACATTCCATTCCACATTCCATTCCATTCCATTCCACATTCCATTGCGTTCCATTCCACATTCCATTCCATCCCATTCCACATTGCGTTCCATTACTTTCCACGTTACATTCCACGTTCCATTGCATGTTCCATGCCACGTTGCATTGCATTCCATTCCATGATGCATTCCACGTTCCATTAGGCCTTATATTCCACGTTCCTTTTTACATTCCACATTCCATTCCAAATTGAGTTAAATTCCAAGTGAGTCCATATGCATTCCATTCCATTCCATTCCCTTTCCATTCCTTTCGATTGTATGTCCCATTCCATTCCATTCCAAATTGCATTCTTTTCGATTCTACATTCCATTCCATAGCACTTTCCTTTCCATTCCATCCCATACCACGTTCCATTGCATTCCACATTCCATTCCACATTCTATTCCATTACATTCCACATTCCATTCCATTCTATTCCGTTCCATTCCACATTCCATTCCATTCCATTCCATTCCATTCCATTCCATTCCGCATTCCATTAGATTCCATTCAATTCCATTCCGCATTACATTACATTCCATTCAACATTCCATTGTACATTCCATTCCACTTTCCATTCCACATTACATTCCTCATTCCATTCTATTCCATTCCATTGCACATTGCAGTCCACATTGCAGTCCATTGCCTTCCACATTCCATTCCTTTCCATTACACATTCCATTCCATCCCATTACATATTCTTTTCCATTCCATTCCACATTACGTTCCATTCCATTCCACATTGCATTCCATTACATTCCACTTTCCATTCCATTCCATTCCATTCCATTTCATATTGCATTCCATTCCACATTCCATTGCATTCCATTCCATTCCATTCCGCGTTCCATTCCATTCCATTCCGCATTACATTCCATTCCACTCAACATTCCATTGTACATTCCATTCCACTTTCCATTCCACATTCCATTCCACATTCCATTCCTCATTCCATTCCATTCCATTCCGTTGCACATTGGGGTCCACATTGCAGTCCATTGCATTCCACATTCCATTCCATTCCATTCCACATTCCATTCCATCGCATTCCATATTCTTTTCTATTCCATTGCACATTCCATTCCATTCCATTCCACATTGCATTCCATTCCATTTCTTTCCACTTTCCACTGCAAATTCCATTCAACATTCCATTCTATTCCATTCCACATTCCATTACATTCCATTCCCTTCCACATTCCATTCCTCATTGCACTCCATTCTATTACACGTTCAATTCCACATTCCTTTCCATTGCATTCCACATTCCATTCCATATTGCATTCCATTCCATTCCACATTCCATTCCATTCCACTCCAAAGTCCATTCATTTCCACATTCCATTTCACATTGAACTCCATTTTATTCCACTTTCCATTCCACATTCCTTTCCAGATTGCCTCCCGCTTTCAATTCTGTTCCATAACACATTCCATGCCGTTCCATTCCACATTCCTTTCCATTTCTTTCCACAATCCACGTTCCATTCCACTTTCCATTCCACGTTCGATTCCACATTCCTTTCCACATTCCATTCCACTCCACATTCCATTCCACATTGTATTCCATTCCGTTCCGCATTCCTTTCCACATTCCATTCGAAATCCCATTCCACATTCCATTCCATTCCATTCCACATTCCATTCCATTCCATTCCATTCCACATTCCACATTAAATTCCACTTTACATTCCACGTTACATTCCCCATTCCATTCCACGTTCCATTGCATCCCATTCTACGTTCCATTACACGTTCCATTCCATTACATTCCACTTTCCATTCCACGTTCCATTCCATTCCATTCCACGTTCCACTCCACATTTTATTCCATTCCATTCCATTCCACATTCCATTACATTCCACATGCCATTCCACGTTGCTTTCCATTCCATTCTACATTCCGTCCAACATTCCATTCAATTCCATTCCACATTCCATTCCACATTCCACTCCACAATCCATTATATGCCATTTCAGTTTTTATTCCACATTCCATTCCATTCAAATCCAAATTTCAGTCCATTCAATTCCATTCCAGTCACATTCCATTCCGTTCAATTCCATTCCACATTCCATTCTATTCCATTCCACATTCCAATCCATTCTATTCCACGTTCCATTCCATTCCATTCCATAACACTCCAAATTCCATTCCATTCCATTCTATTACAAATTCCATCCCATTCCATCCCACATTCCATTCCATTCCATTCCACGTTACATTCCATTCCATTCCGCGTTCCATTCCACGTTCGATTCCATTTTCCGTTCCACTTTCCATTCCATTACTTTCCACATTCAATTCCACGTTCCATTGCACCTTCCATTCCACGTTCCATTCCACGTCCCATTCCACGTTCCATTCCATTGCAATCCACTTTCCATGCCACGTTCTATTCCAAATTCCATTCCAGATTCCATTCCATGCCATTCCACATTCCATTCCACATTCCATTCCACTCCATTCTACACTCCATTCCACATTCCATTCCCTGCCATTCAGGTTTACATTCCACATTCCATTCCATTCCAATCCACATTCCATTCCTTTCCATTCCATTCCAGTCCACAATCCATTACATTCAATTCCATTCCACATTCTATTCCATTCCGTTTCACATTCCATTTCATACCTTTCCACATTCCATTCCATTCCTTTCCACACGCGTTTCCATTCCATTCCATACCAGTTCACCTTCCATTCCATTCCATTCCATTCCAAATTCGATTCCATTCCACGCCATTCCACATTCTATTCCGTTCCATGCCGATTTCCATTTCACATTCCATTCCATTGCATTCCATGATCCATTCCACATTCCATGGAACGTTCCATTCCATTCCATTCCACATTCCATTCCACATTCGATTGCATTTCATTCCACATTCCATTCCATATTCAATTCCTTTCCATTCCACATTCCATTCGAAGTTGCATTCCATTGCACATTCCTTCCACGTTATTTTCCATTCCATTCTACAATACATTGCATTCCATTCCACATTCCATTGCATTCCATTTCACAATCCATTCTGCATTGCGTTCCACTTTCCATTCCACTCCCTTCCATATTGCTTTCATGCATTCCATTCCATTCTACATTCTATTCCATTAATTCCACATCCCATTCCATTGCATTCCATATTCCATTCCATTGCATTCCATACTGCATTCCATTCCTCTTCATTCCACATTCCATTCCCAATTCCATTCAAAATTCCATTCGGTTTCATTCCACATTCTATTCAATTCTATTCCACATTCCTTTCCACTTTGCATTCCATTCTATTCCACATTCGATTACACATTCCATTCTATTCCATACCACATTCCATTCCATTCCATTCAACATTCTACATTCCATTCCACTTTCCATTCCACGTTCGATTGTACATTCCATTCAACGTACCATTCCACGTTCCATTCCATTCCATTACACGTTCTATTCCACGTTCCATTCCATTCCATTCCACGTTCCATTCCCCGTTCCATTCCATTCCATTCCAAGTTGCATTCCACGTTCCATTCCATCCCATTCCAATCCATTCAGCATACCATTCCATTCCACTTTCCATCTCATTCCATTCCACATTCCATTCCATTCCATTTCAAATTGCATTCCATTTCATTCCACATTCCTTTGCATTCCAATCCACATTCCATTCTATTCCAATCCATTCCGCATTCCATTCCTTTCCATTCCACGTTCCATCCCACGTTCCATTCCTCTTCCCATTCCATTGCATTCCACATTCCATTCCACATAGAATTCCATTCCGTTCTACATTCCATTCCACTTTCCATTCTATTCCATTGCATATTCCATTCCACAATGCTTTCCATTCCATTCAATTCCGTTGCACATTCCGTTCCATTCCATTACACATTCCACATTTCATTTCGCTATCCATTCCACGTTCGATTCCACATTCCTTTCCAAGTTCCATTCCACGTTCCATTCCATTCCATTCCATGTTCCTTGCCACGTTCCATTCCATTCCATTCCACTTTCCATTCCACATTCCATTCCATTCCATTCCACATTCCTTTCCATTCCATTCCACATTCCATTCTATTCCATTCCACTTTCCATTCCATTCCATTACACAATCCATTCCTCACTGCATTCCATTCTATTACACTTTCAATTCCACTTTCCATTCCATTCCATTCCACATTCCATTCCATTCTATTCCACATTCCACTCCATATTCCATTCCATTCCATTCCACATTCCATTCCATTCCACTCCTCAGTCCATTCCATTCCACATTCCATTTCACATTGCATTCTATTTCATTCCACATGCCATTCCACATTCCACTCCAAAATCCGTTCCAGTTTCAATTCCATTCCATAACACATTCCATGCCATTCCATTCCACCTTCCTTTACATTCCTTTCCGCATTCCGTTCCACTTTCTATTCCACGTTCGATTCCACATTCCATTCCAACTTCCATTCCATTCCACATTCCATTAAACATTGCATTCCATTCCGTTCCGCATTCCTTTCCACATCCCATTCTTAATTCCATTCCATATTCAATTCCATTCCATAACACATTCCCTTCCATTCCATTCCACATTCCATTTCATTCCATTCTACATTCCACATTCCATCCCACGTTCCATTCCTTTCAATTCTATGTTCCATTACACGTTCGATTCCATTACATTCTACTTTCCATTTCACGTTCCATTCCATTCCCTTCCACATTCCATTCCACATTCTATTCCTTTCCATTCCACATTCCATTCTGTTCCATTCCACATTCCATTCCATTCCACAAGCCATTCCACATTGCTGTCCATTCCATTCTGCATTCCATTCCACATTCCATTCAATTCTTTTCCACATTCCGTTCCATTCCATTCTACATTACATTCCTCAATCCATTCTCTGCCATTCCAGTTTCTATTCCCCATTCCATTCCATTCAAATCCATATTCCATTCCATTCAATTCAATTCCAGTCCACATTCCATTCCATTCAATTCCATACCACTTTCCATTCCATTCCATTCCACACTCCATTCCATTCCATAACACATTCCATTCTCTTCCTTTACAGATTCCATTCCATTCCATTCCACATTCCATTCCATTCTATTCCAAATCACTCCAATTCCATTCCATTCCATTCCGTTACTAATTCCATCCCGTTCCATTCCACATTACACTCCATTCCATTCCACGTTCCATTCCACTTTCCATTCCAGTTTTCTTTCCACTTTCCATTCCATTACATTCCACGTTCAATTCCACGTTCCATTCAACGTTCCATTCCAGATTCCATTCCGTTCCATTCCACATTCCATTCCACATTTTATTCCACTCCATTCCATATTCCATTCCATTCCCTGACATTCCGTTCCCTGCCATTCATGTTTACATTCCACATTCCATTCCATTCCATTCCAAATTCCATTCCTTTCCATTCCATTCCAAATTCCATTTTTTCCATTCCATTCCAGTCCACATTTCATTCCATTCAATTCCATTCCACATTCTATACCAATCCATTTCACATTCCATTGCTTGCCATTCCACATTCCATTCAATTCCTTTCCACTTTCCTTCCCATTCCATTCCATACCAGACCACATTCCATTCCATTCCATTCCATTCCACATTCCATTCCATTTCATTCCATTCCACATTCCATTCCATTCCATTCCATTCTATTCCATTCTACATTCCATTCCATTCCATTCCAATTTCCATTCCACGTTCCATTCCATGTTCCATTCTACATTCCACTTCACGTTTCATTCCATTACATTCTACGTTCCATTCCACGTTCCATTCCATTACATTGCACGTTCCCTTCCATTTTCCATTGAACGTTCCACTACATTCCATTCCACATTCAATTCCACATTATGTTGCTTTTTATTCCACATTCCATTCCATAGTCTATTCCATTCCGTTCCACATTCCATTTGACGTTGCTTTCCATTCCACATTCCTTCCACTTTCCTTTCCATTCCAATTCACAATACATTGCATTCCATTCCACATTCCTTTCCACAATCCATTGCATTCCATTCCGCATTCCATTCCACATTCCGTTCGATTCCATTCTGCTTTCCATTCCATATTCCATTCCATTCCATTCCACGTTCCATTCCATTCCATGTTCCATTCTATTCCATTCCACATTAGATTCCACATTCCCTTACTTTCCATTCGACATTTCATTCCACATTCCATTCCATTCCAATCCACATTCTATTCCTCCTTCCTTTCCATTCCACATTCCATTCCACGTATCATACCGTTCCATTCCTCATTTCATTCCATTCCATTCGACATTCCGTTCCGTTCCATTCCACATTCCATTCGATTCCTTTCCACATTTTATTCCATTTCATTCCACCTTCCATTTCACATTGTGTTCCATTGCATTCCATATTCCATTCAACATTCCGTTCAACATTCCATTATAGTACCTTCCACATTGCTTTCCACATAGCATTCCATTCCATTCTACATTCTATTACATTTCATTTCACGTTCCATTCAATTCCATTCCACATCCCATTCCATTGCATTCCACATTCCATCCCAAATTCCATTCCAAATTCCATTCGATTTCATTCCACATTCCATTCAATTCCATTCCACATTCCTTTCCACATTGCCTTCTATACCATTCCACATTCGACTGCACATTGCATTCCATTCCATACCACATTATATTCCATTCCATTCCACATTCCACATTCCGTTCCACTTTCCATTCCACCTTCTATTCTATATTCCATTTTACGTCCCGTTCCACGTTCCATTCCATTCCATTACACGTTCTATTCCACATTCCATTCCAATCCATTCCACGTTCTATTCCACGTTCCATTCCATTTCATTCCATGTTCCATTCCATGTTCCATTCAATTCCATCCCATTCCGTTCTATTCTCCATACCATTCCATTTCACTTTCCATTCCATTCCATTCCACATTGCATTCCTTTCCAATCCATTCCACTTTCTATCCGATTCCACTCCATTCCATTCCACTTTCCATTCCATTCCATTTCAAAGTCCATTCCATTCCATTCCATTCCATTCCTCATTCCATTGCATACCAATCCACATTCCATTCAATTCCAATCCATTCGACAATCTTTTCCATTCCATTCCACATTCCATTCCATGTTCCAATCCATTCCATTCCACATTCCATTCCACAATTGATTACATTCCTTTCCACATTCCATTCCGTTCCATTCCACATTCCATTCCACTTTCTATTCCACATTCCATTCCATGTTCCCTTCCACGTTCCATTCCACATTCCATTCCAAGATAATTTCCACGTTACATTCAATGTTCCATTCTACTTTCCATTCCTCATTCCATTCCACATTCCATTCCACATTCCATTCCATTACATTGCACATTCCATTGTCTTCCATTCCAAATTCGTTTCCATTCACTCCACATTCCATTCCGCATTCTGTTACTTTCCATTCCAAATTCCATTCCCCTCCATTCCACATTTCATTCTACATTCCATTCCATTCAGTTCCACATTCCATTGCATTCCATTACACATTCCATTCCATTCCACATTCCATTCCATTCCATTCCATTTCAAATTCCATTCTATTCCTTTCCACATTCCATTCCTTTCCATTCCACATTTCAGTCAATTCTATATTCAATTCCATTTCAGTTTCCGTTCCTCAATCCATTCCACATTCCATTCCGCATTCCATTCAATTCCATTCCTCGTTCCATTCTACATTCCATTCCATTCCATTCCACGTTCAATTCCATGTTCCATTCCACGTTCCATTCAATTCCATTCCACCTTCCATACCATTCCTTACCATTCTATTCCGGATTCCATTCCATTCCATTGCACAGTCTATTCCGCATTCTATTCCATGACATTCCACATTCCATTCCACATTCCATTCCACTTTCCATTCCACATTCCATTTCACATTCCATTCCACGATCCATTCCACTTTCCATTACATGTTCCATTCCAATCCATTCCATTCCATGTTCCATTCCATATTCCATTCCATTCCATTCCACATTCCATTTCATTCCATTCCACATTCCTTTCCATTTCGTTCCATGTTCCCTTCCATTTCATTCCACGTTCCATTCCATGTTCCATTCCCCGTTCCATTCCACATTCCATTCCATGCCATTCCATGTTGAATTCCATTCCGTGCAACGTTCCATTTCATTCCATTTCACTTTCCATTCCACATTCCATTTCACGTTCAAATCCACCTACCATTAATTTCATTCCCTTCCATTCCACATTCTATTCCATTCCATTTCACTTCCCAATCCATTCAATTCCACACTACATTCGATTCCATTCCATTCCATTCCACATTTCGTTATATAACATTCCGCATTCCATTCCATTCTATTCCATTCCACATTCCATTCCATTCCATTCCACATTCAATTCTATTCTATTCCACATTCCATAACATTCCATTCCATTCCACATTGCATTCCTTTCCATTCCACATTCCATTACGTTCCATTCCATTGCATTCCACATTCGATTCCACATTCCATTCCACAATCCATTACCTTCCATTCCACATTCCATTCCCTTCCGTTACACCATCCATTCCACATTCCATTCCGCATTCCATTCCCTTCCATTCCACATTTCACTCCCTTCCATTACACTTTCCATTCCACGTTCCTTTTCACCTTCCATTCCACGTTCCATTCCATTCCATTTCACATTCCATACAATTCAATTCCATTCCATTCTGGATTCCATTCCATTGCATTCCACAATCTATTCCACCTTTCATTCCAATCAATTCCGCTTTCCATTCCACATTCCCTTCTATTCCATTCCAAATTCCATTCCATGCCATTCCACATTCGATTCCTTTCAATTCTACATTTCATTCCAAATTCCATTCCACATTCCATTCCACATTGCCTTCCACAGTCCATTCCACAATCCCTTCCACTTTCGATTCCACATTCTTTTCCACATTCCATTCCATTGCATTGCACATTCCGTACCACATTCCATTCCATTCCTTTCGACATTAAACCCATTATATTCCACATTCATTTCCACATTCCATTCCACTTTTCATTCCATCCTATTCCACGTTCGTTTCCACATTCCATTATATGTTCCATTCCACATTCCATTCCACATTCCATTCCATTCCATTCCATATTCCATTCCATATTACATTCCATTCCAATCCACATTCCATTCCTTTCCACTCCACGTTCCAGTCCACTTTCCATTCCACGTTCCATTCCACATTAAATTCCATTCCATTCCACATTCCATTCTACGTTCAATTCCAAGATCCGTTCCACGTTCCACTCCACTTTCCATTCCATTGGATTCCACGATCCATCCCAAGTTCCATTCCACATTGCGCTCCATTCTGTTCCACCTACTATTTCACATTCCATTCCAATCCATTACATGTTCCATTCCATTCCATTCCAGGTTCCATTCCACGTTCCATTTCACATTCCATTCAACCTTCCTTTACATTCCACTCCTTTCCATTCCACATTCCATTTCACGCTATTCCACTCCACATTCCATTCCACATTCTATTCCACATTCCATTTCGTTGCATAATAAATTCCATTCCACATTCCATTCCATTCCATTCCCTATTCCATTCCCCAATCCATTCCATTCCATCCCACATTCCAATCCACATTCCATTCCATTCCACTACACATTCCATTCCACATTTTATTGCGTTCCATTCCACCTTCCTTTCCACATTCCATTCCATTCCACTCCACTTTCCTTTCCACATTCCATTCGAAATTCCTTTCCACATTCCATTCCGTACCTTGATCATACCATTCCACATTCCATTCCTCCTTCTATTCCACATTCCCTTCCATTCCATTCCATTCCACATTCCATTCCACATTCCATTCCAAATTCCATTCCACATTCCATTCCATTCTATTCCACATTGCATTCCACATTCCATTCCACGTTTCATTCCATTTCATTCCACATTCCATTCCACATTCCATTCCATTCCATTCCACATTTCATTCCATTCCATTCCACATTTCATTGCACTTTCCATTCCACGTTCCATTCCATTCCATTCCAGACTCCATTCCACATTCCATGGTGTGTTCCATTCTACATGGCATTCCACAATCCATTCCACTCCATTCCACTTTCCATTCCATTCGATTCCATATTACATTACATTCCATTCCACGTTCCATTCCACGTTCCATTCCAAGTTCCATTCCATTCCATTACACGTTCCATTCTGTTCCATTCCACTTTCCATTTCACTGCATTCCACATTTCCTTCTACATTCCATTTCACATTCCATACCAAATGTCATTTCACATTTCATTCCGCTCCTTTCCATTCCATTCCACATTCCGCATTCCATTCCACATTCCATTCCACTTTCCCTTCCACATTCCATTCCATTCCACATTCCATTGCACATTCCAGGCCATTCCATTCCACATTCCATACCACATTCTATTCCATACCATTCCAAGCTCCTTTCCACCTAACATTCCACTTTCCATTCGTCGTTCCATTTCATATTCAACTCCACATTCCATTCCATATAACATTCCATTCCATTGCACATTCCATTCCACATTCCCTTCCTTATTCCCTTCCACATTCCATTCGATTCCATTCCACAATCCATTCAAAATTTCATTGCTTTCCATTGCACATTCCATTCCACATTCCATTCCACATGCCGTTCCACATTCCATTCCATTCCATTCCACATTCCATTCGATTCCATTCCACAATCCATTCAAAATTTCACTGCTTTCCATTCCACATTCCGTTCCACATTCCATTCCACATGCCGTTCCACATTCCATTCCATTCTATTCCACATTCCTTTGCACTTTCCATTCCACGTTCCATTGCATTCCATTCCACATTCCATTCCACATCGCATATCACATTCCATTCCACATCCAATACCACATTCCATTCCACATTCCATTCCATTCCATTCCACATTCCATACCACATTCCAATACATTCCACGTTCCATTCCATTACATTCCATATTCCATTCCATATTCTATTCCACGTTTCATTCCATTCCACTCCACCTTCCATTCTACTTTCCATTAGACGGTCCATTCCTTTCCATTCCACTTTCCATTCTACATTCTATTAGAGGTTCCATTCCGCGTTACATTCCACGTTCCATTTCCTTCCATTCCACATTACATTCCATGTTCCGTTCGATTCGATTCAACATTCCATTCCATTCCATTCCAAGTTCCATTCCACGTTCCATGCCACATTCCAATCCAAGTTCCATTCCTCGTTCCATTCCATTCAATTCCTCTTTCCATTCCAAGTTCCATTGCATTCCACACAACGTTCCATTCCATTCCATTCCACTTTCCATTCCACATTTCATTTCACATTCCATTCCACCTTCCATTCCATTCCACTCCATTTCTCATTCCATTCCCATCGATTCCACTTTCCATTCCAATCTATTCCATATTACATTCCACATTCCTTTCCATATTCCATTCCATATTCTATTCCACATTCCAGTCCACATTCCATTCCATTCCATATTCTTTTCCACATTCCATTCCGTTCCACATTCTATTCCACAAAGCATTCCACATTGCATTCCACGTTCCATTCCATTCCAATCTACATTCCATTCAAAATTCTGTTCTATTGAATTCCACATTCTTTTCCACATTGCATTCCACATTCCATTCCATTCCATACCACATTCCATTAGACATTCCGTTACATTACATTCCATTCCATTCCACATTCCATTCCTCATCCCATTCTATTCGATTCCACATTACATTCCACATTACATTCCACTTTCCCTTCGTCATTCCATTGCATTCCTTTCCACATTCCATTCCACATTCCATTTTATTCCATTTCACATTCCATTGCACGTTCCATTGCATTCCGTTCCAATCCACATTCCTTTCCACTTTCCATTCCTTTCCATTCCACATTCCATTCCACATTCCATTACACATTCCCTTCCACATTCCATTGCATTACATTCCACATTCCATTCCACATTCCATCCCATTCCATTCCACATTCAATTCCGGATTGCATTACACCTTCCCTTCCACATTCCATTCCATTACATTCCACATTGCATTCCACATTGCATTCCATTCCATTCCACATAGCATTCCACAGTCCATTCCACATTCCCTTCCACAATCCATTCCATTCCATTTCACATTCCATTCCACATTCCAATCCATTCCATTCCACATTACATTCCACATTCGATACCATTCCTTTCCACATTCCATTCTGTTCCATTCCACATTCCATTCCAATTTCTATTCCATTATATTCCACATTCCCTTCCACGTTCCATTTCACATTCCGTTCCAAGATAATTTCTACATTACATTCAACGTTCCATTCCACTTTCCATTCCTCATTCCATTCCACATTCCATTCCACATTCCATTCCATTACATTGCACATTCTATTGTCTTACATTCCAAATTTTTTTCCATTCATTCCACATTCCATTCCACATTCTATTACTTTCCATTCCAAATTCCATTCCCTTCCATTCCACATTTCATTCCACATTCCATTCCATTATGTTCCACATTCCATTGCATTCCATTCCACAGTCCATTACATTTCACATTCCATTCCATCCCATTCAATTCCAAATTCCATTCTATTCCTTTCCACATTCCATTCCTTTCCATTCCAAATTTCATTCAATTCTACATTCAATTCCATTTCAATTTCCTTTCCTCAATCCATTCCACATTCCATTCAACATTCCTTTCAATTCCATTCCTCGTTCCATTCTACATTCCATTCCATTCCATTACCCATTCTATTCCACATTCCATTCCACATTCCATTCCACATTCCATTCCATTCCATTCCTCGTCCCATTCCACAATCCATTCCATGTTCCATTAAACATTCCATTCCATTCCATTCCACATTCCATTCCACAATCAATTCCATTTGACTCCACATTCGGTTCCATTTCCATTCGCTTTCCATTGCACATTCCGTTCCATTCCATTTGACTCTACATTCCATTCCATTCCATCCAACATTCCATTCCATTTTCCACTCCATGTTTCAATCCGCATTCCATTCCACATTCTATTCCATTCCATTCCACATTCCATTCCATTCCATTCCACATTCCATTCAATTCCATTACACATTCCATTCCATTTCCATTCCACGGTCCATTCCATTCCATTCCACGGTCCATTTCATTTTCCATTCCATGTTACTTTCCATATTGCATTCCACATTGTATTACACATTCCATTCCATTCCATTCCACATTCCATTACACATTCCATTCCATTCCATTCCACATTCCATTCCATTCCATTAAACATTCCAGTCCATTCCACGTTCCATTGCATTCCATTAGTCATTCCCTTCCACATTCCATTCCGTCCATACCACATTCCATCCCACGTTCCATTCCATTCCTTTCCACGTTCCATACCATGTCCCATTCCACGTTCCATTCTACATTCCATTCCAATTTCCATTCCATTCCATTCCAAATTCCATTCCATTCCATTCCATTCCACATTCCATTCCATTGCATTCCACTTTCAATTCCTTTACATTCCAAATTCCATTCAATTCCATTTCACATTCCATTCCATTCCATTCTATTTCCATTGCATTCCATTCCACGTTCCATTTCACATTCCATTAAATTCCATTCCACGTTCCATTCTATTCTATTCCAACTTCCATTCCACATTCCATTCTATTCCCTTCCAATTTCCAATCCGTTCCATTCCATTTCACATTCCATTCCGCGTTCCATTCCATTCCATTCCACATTCCATTCCGTATTCCATTCCATTACATTACATATTCCTTTCCATTCCTTTCCATATTCCATTCCAGATTCCATTCCATTCCATTCCATGTTGCATCCCATTCCAATCCCTTCCATTCCACATTCCATTCCCTTCCATTCCACTTTCCATTCCATTCCATTCCTCATTCCATTCCACATTAAATACCACGTTCTCTTCCACGATCCATTCCACTTTCCATTCCACATTCTATTCTACATTCCATTCCACGTTCCATTCAAATTTCATTCCACGTTCCATTCAAATTTCATTCCATTCCATTTCAAATTCCATTCCATTCCATTCCATTCCACTTTCCATTTCACTCCATTCAACATTCCATTCCATTGCATCCCATTCCACATTACAAACCATTACACATTCCATTCTTTTCCATTCCACATTCCATTCCATTCCATTCCACTTTGGATTCCACACTCAATTTCATTCCATTCCAATTTCCATTGCACATTCCATTCCACATTCCATTCCACATTCCATCGCCTTCCATTCCACATTCCTTTACATTCATTCCACATTCCATTCCATATTCTATTCCTTTCCATTCCAAATTCCACTACCTTCTATTCCACATTTCATTCCACATTCCATTCCATTCATTTCCACATTCCATTCCATTCCATTCTACATTCCATTCCATTCCACATTCCATTCCATTCTGTTCAATTCCAAATTAAATTCTTTTCCTTTCCACATTGCATTCCTTTCCATTCCACATTACATTCCATTCTACATTCAATTCCATTTCACTTTCCATTCGTCATTCCATTCCACATTCCATTGAATTCCATTCCACGTTCCATTCTACTTTCGATTCCATTCCATTACCCGTTGCATTCCACATTCCATTGCGCATTCCATTCCATTCCACGTCCCATTCCACATTCCATTGCATGTTCCATTCCACATTCCATTCCATCCATTCCACTTTCCATTCCACAATCAATTCCATTTGATTCCACATTGCATTCCATTTCCTTTTGCTTTCCATTGCACATTCCGTTCCATTCCATTCAATTCTACATTCCATTCCCTTCCATTCCACATTCCAGTCCATGTTCCACTCCACGATCCAATCCTCGTTCCATTCCATGTTCTATTCCATTCCATTCCACATTCCATTTCATTCCATTACACATTCCATTCAATTTCCATTACACATTCCATTCCACGTTCCATTCCACGTTCCATTCCATTCCATTCCACGTTCCATTCCATTTTCCATTCCATGTTACATTCCAAATTCCATTCCACATTGCATTACACATTCCATTCAATTGCATTCCATATTCCATTGCAAATTCCATTTCACATTCCATTTAACATTTCATTGCATTCCATTCCACATTCCATTCAATTAAACATTCTATTCCATTCCATTAATCATTCCATTCCACATTCCATTCCATTAACCATTCCATTCCACATTCCATTCCATTAACCATTCCATTCCACATTCCATTCCGTCCACACCACATTGAATTCCACGTTCCATTCCATTCCATTCCCCTTTCCATACCATGTCCTTTTCCACGTTCTATTCCACTTTCCATTCCACTTTCCATTCCATTCCTTTCCAGATTCCATTCCATTCCATTACATTCCACAGTACTTTCCACTGCATTCCACTTTCAATTCCATTCCATTCCAAATTCCATTCAATTCCACTTCACGTCCCATTCCATTCCATTGCACATTCCATTCAATTCCATTCCACGTTAAATTTCACATTTTGTTCCATCCCATTCCATGTTCCACTCTATTCCATTCTCAGTTCCATTCCACATACCATTCTATTCCATTCCAGTTTATATTCCATTCCATTCCATTCCACATTCCATTCCACTTTCCATTCCATTCCATTTCACATACCATTCCATATTCCATTCCATTCCATTACACATTCCTTTCCATTCCTTTCCGTATTCCATTCCAGATTCCATTCCATTCCACATTGCATCCCATTCCATTCCCTTCCATTGCACATTCCATTCCCCTGCAAACCACATTCCATTCCATTCTTCATTCCATTCCACATTCAATTCCACGTTCTCTTCCACGATTCATTCCACTTTCCATTCCACTTTCTATTCTAAGTTCCATTCCACGTTCCATTCCAAATTTCATTCCATTTCATTTCAAATTCCTTTCCATTTAATTCCATTCCGCATTTCATTATATTCCATTCGATTCGACATTCCTTTCCATTGCATTCCATTCCACATTCCAATCCATTCCACATTCCATTATTTTCCATTCCACATTCCATTCAATTCCATTCCACATTCCTTTCCGTTTCACATTCCATTCAACATTCCGTTCCACATTAAATTTAATTCTATTCCATTCCATTCCATTCCATTCCACATTCCATTCCATTCTATTCCACATTACCTTCCATTCCATTCCATTTTCCATTCCCTTCCATTTCACATTCCGTTCCACATTCCATTCCACGTATCATTCCACTCCATTCCACCTTTCATTCCATACCGTGTTCCATTCCATTCCATTCCACGTTCAATTCCACGTTCCACTCCACGTTCCATTCAACGTTCCATTCCATGTTCAATTCCATTACATTCCACGTTCCATTCCACATTCCATTCCATTCCGTTCCACATTCCTTTCCACAATCCATTCCACATTCAATTCCATTCAATTCCACATTCCATTTTATTACATTCCACATTCCACTGCATTCTATTCCATTCCATTCGTCATTCCATTACACATTCCATTCCATTCCACTTTCCATTCCTTTCCATTCCATTCCATTCCACATTCTATTGCACTCAACATTCAATTACACATTCCATTCTTTTCCATTCCACATTCCATTCCACATTCCATTCCATTGCATTCCACATTCCATTCCACTTTCCATTCCATTCCATTCCACATTCCATTCCACATTCCATTCCATTCCACCCCACGTTGCATTCCACATTCTATTCCATTCCATTGCACATTAAACAACATTCCATTCCTCATTCCATGCCATTTCTTTTGGCATTCCTTCCACTCCTTTCCACTTTCCATTCCACTCCTTTCCACATTTCATTCCAATGTCCGTTCCATTCCATTCCACATTCAATTCCATTCCATTCCACATTGCATTCCATTCCATTCCATTCCCCTTTCCATTCCATTCCTTTCGGCATTCCTTTCCATTCCATTCCACATTGCATTCCAATCCATTCCACAATCTTTCCATTCCATTCCATTCCACAATCCATTCCACATTCAATTCCATTCCACTTTTCATTCCACTTTCCATTCCACATTCCTTTCCATTCCGCGTTCCAGTCCACTTTCCTTTCCACATTGCATTCAACATTCCATTCCATTCCATTCCACATTACATTGCCCATTCCATTTCATTCCCTTAAACATTCCATTCCATTCCCTGTATTCCATATTCCATTCCATTCCTTTCCATATTCCATTTCATTCCATTTTACATTCCATTCCATTCCATTCCACATGCCATTCCACTACATTTCACATTCCATTCTATTCCATTGCATTCCTTACCAAATTCTCTTCCCATTCCATTCCACTTTCCTTTCCACGTTCCATTCAACGTTCCATTCCACTTTCCATTCTAGGTTCCATTCCACATTTCATTTCATTCCATTTCATATTCCATTCCACATTCCATTCCATTGCATTCCACATTCCATTCCGATTTCCTTTCAATTCCATTCCATTCCATTCTACATTACATTTTATTCCATTCTACTTTCTATTCCATTCCATTCCACATTCCATTCCATTTGATTCCACATTCCATTCCATTTGATTCCACATTCCATTCCATTCCGTTCCACTTTCCTTTCCACATTCCATTACTTTCCATTCCACATTCCATACCACATTCCATTGCATTCCACATTCCATTGCATTCCATTCCACATTCCATTCCACAATCCATTCAACATTCCATTCCATTCCACTCCATTCCATTCCACATTCCATTCCACAGTCCATTCCATTCCACATTCCATTCCACAATCCATTCCATTCCATTCCTCTTTCCATTCAACATTCCATTCCACCTTCCGTTCCATACCATTCCAGTGTCCATTCAATTCAATTCCACATTCTATTCAATTCCTTTACACATTTTATTCCATTCTACATACCATTCCATTCCTTTTGTCATTCCATTCCTTTCCATTCCACCTCCCATTCCATTCCATTCCATTTGTCATTCCATTCCTTTCCATTCCACCTTCCATTCCATTCCATTACATTTCACATTCCTTTCCATTCCATTCCACATTCCATTCCATTCCATTCCACATTCCATTCCATTCTTTTGCAGGTTCCATTCCACATTCCATTCCATTCAAGTTTCCATTCCACATTCCATTCCACATTCCATTCCACATTTCTTTCTATTCTATTCCACATTACATTCCATTCCATTCCACATTCCATTCCACATTCCCATTCAACATTCCATTCCACATCCCATTCCGTTGCATTCCACATCACATTCCACATTCCATTCCATTCCACATTCCGTTCCATTCTACACTGCATGCCATTCCACTACATTCCATTCCACATTCCATTCCACATTCGATTTCATTCTATTCCACTCCATTCCATTCCACATTTCATTCCTTTCCACTCCATTCCATTGCGTTTTCCATTCCACATTCCATTCCATTCCATTCCACATTATATTCCATTGCATTCCACATTCCATACCACATTCCATTCCATTCCACATTCCATTCCATTCTATTTCATATTCCATTACTTTCCACATTATATTCCATTCCATTCCATCCCCATTTCCACTCCACATTCTATTTCACATTCCATTCCATACCACGTTCCATTCCACATTCTATTCCGCATTCCATTCCACTTTCCATTCCACATTCCATACCATATTCCTTTCCATTCCAATACACATTCCATTCCACATTCCTTTCTAGCCCATTCCATATTGTGTTCCATTCCATTTCACATTCAACTTTGCATTCCATTCCTTTCCATTCTGCATTCCATTTCACATTGCATTCCATTCCGTTCCACCTTCCATTCCATTCCATTCCACATTCCATTCCACATCGCATTGTTTTCCATTCCACATTCTATTCCACATTCCAATACACTTTCCCTTCCTCATTCCATTCCATTCCATTCCTCATTCCATTCCATTCCTTTCCACATTCTATTGCACTGCATTCCACATTTCATTCCCTTCCATTAAATTCCAAATTCCATTCCATTCCCTTCCATTAAATATTCAACTCCTTTCCACATTCCATTCATTTCCATTCCACATTCCTCTCCAAATTCCATTCCATTCTGTTCCACATTCCATTATATTCTGTTCCACATTCCATTCCATACAAGTTCTCATTCCATTCCATTCCATTCCACATTGCAATCCATTCCATTCCATGTTCCATTCCACATTCCTTTGCATTCCACATTCCCTTCCATTCCATTACATACTACATTCCGTTCCATTCCACATTGCATTACATTCCATTCCATATTCCATTCCACATTCCATTGCATTCGATTCCACATACCACACCATATTCCATTCCATTCCATTACACATTCCATTCCACATTCCATTCTAGCCCATTCCATATTGCATTCCATTCCATTCCACATTCCATTTCACATTCCATTCCTTTCCATTATACATTCCACTCCACATTGCTTTCCATTCCATTCCACATTCCATTCCATTCCATTCCACATTCCGTTGCATTCCATTCCACATTCCATTCCGTTCCATTCCACATTCCATTCCACATCGAATTCCTTTCCATTCTACATTCCATTCCATTCCATTCCACATTCCTTTGTATGTCGCATTCCTTTCCATTCCACATTCCATTCCACATTCCATTACACTTTCCTTTCCTCATTCCATTCCATTCCATTATACATTCCACTCCATTGCATTCCACATTGCTTTTAATTTCATTCCACATTCCATTCCACATTGCATTCCTTTCCACATTCCGTTCCATCCCGTTCCCATTCTATTCCCTTCCAGTTAACATTCCATTACATTCTTTTCCATATTCCATTCCATTCCATTGCACTTTCCATTCCATTCTGTTCCTCATTCCATTCCACATTCCATTCCCTTCCATTCCATTCCAAATTCCATTCCATTCCATTCCATTCTAAATTCCTTTCCATTCCAGTTTCCAATCCATTCCATTCTACATTCCATTAAACATTGCAACCCATTCCATTCCAAATCCCTTTCATTTCCATTGCACCATCCATTCCATTCCACATTGTATTCCTTTCCGTTCCACATTCCATTACATACCACTTTCCATTCCACATTCCATTCCACGTTCCATTCTACATTCCGTTCCATTCCATTCCACATACCATTCCACATTCCATTCAATTCTATTCCACATTCCATTCCACGTTCCATTCCACATTGGAATACATTCCATTCCACATCCCATTCCATTCCACTCCAGGTTCCATTCCATTCCACATTACAATCCACATTCCGTTCAATTCCATTCCACATTCCAATCCATTCTATTCCACATTCCACACTACTTTCCATTCCATTCCTTTCCACATTCCATTCCACATTCCTTTCCATTCCACATTCTTTCCATTCCATTCCACATTCCATATTCCATTCCATTCCTCACCACATTCCATTCCATTCCATTCCACCTTCCATTCCACATTCCATTCCATTCCATTCCACATTCCATTCCACATCATACTCCATTCAATTCCACATTCTATTCCACTTTCCATTTCACATTCCATTAAGCATTCCATTCCATTCCATTCCGTTCCACATTGCATTCCATTACAGTTAACATTCCATTCCATTCCATTCCACTTTCCATTCCACATTCCATTCCATTTCATTCTACTATCCATTCCACGTTCCATTACGTTCCATTCAACCTTCCATTCCACATTCCATTCCATTCCATTCCAATCCGTATTCCATTCCATTCCATTCCGAATTCCATTCCATTCCATTCCACAATATATTTCACTTTCCATTCCATATTCCATTCCACTGTCCATTCCACTTTCCACTCCACGTACCATTCCATTCCATTCCACATTCCTTTCCATTCCATTCCATATTCCTTTCCATTCCGTACCATATTCCATTCCTTTCCATTCCACTCCTTTCCATTCCACATCAAATTCCAAATCCATTCCACGTTCCTTTCCACATTCCATTCCTTTCCACTACTTCCCACATTCTATTCCACATTCCTTTCCATTATATTCCACTTTCCTTTGCACTACATTCCACTTTCCATTCCACATTCCATTCCGTTCCATTCCACCTTCCATTACACATTCCATTCCATTCCACATTCTCTTCCATTCCGTCCCACATTCCCTTCCATTCCATTCCACCTTCCTTTTCATTCCATTCCAGTCTGCATTCCATTGTTTTCCATATTCCATTGCATTCCATTACACATTGCATTCCATTCCACATTCCATTCCATTACATTAAACGTTCCATTCAATTCTTCGTTCTGTTGCATTCCATTCGACTTTCCATTCCATACCATTACACATTCCTTTCCATTTCATTCCACTTTCCATTCCATTCCAGATTCCGTTCCATTCCATTCCACATTGCATTCCATTCCATTCCACATTCCATTCCATTCCATTCCACATTCCATTCCATTCCACGTACCACTGCACATTTCATTCCACTTTCTGTTCCACATTCCATTCCACATTCCATTCCCTTCCATTCCACCTTCCATTCCACTCCAAATTCCATTCCACATTCCATTCGATTCAATTAAACATTCCATTCCATTCCATTCCACATTCTATTCGGCATTCCATTCCACATTCCATCCCATTACATTCCACTTTCCATTCCATTCCTCCATTCCACACTCCATTCCATTACTCCATTCCACCTTCCTTTCCATTCCATTCACATTCCATTCCACATTCCATTTGATTCCATTCCTTATTCCAATCCATATTCTATTTTATTCCACATTCTATTCCATTCCATTCCATTCATTTCCACAATCCATTCCACTGCATTCAACATTCAATTAAACATTCCCATCCATTCCATTCCACATTCCATTCCATGCCTCATTCTATTCCAAATTACTTTTGATTGCATTTGACATTCCATTCCACATCGCATACCTTTCAATTCCTCATTCAATTCCACAATCCATTCCATTCAGTTCCACACTGCTTTTCTTATTCCATTTCAAATTCCATTCCACATTCCATTCCATTCCACTGCATTCCACATTCCATTCCATTCCTTTCCACAATCAATTGTAATACATTCAAAATTCTATGCCCTTCCATTCCAATCCACATTCCATTCCATTCCATTGCACATTCCATTTCACATTCCATTCCATTCACATTCCATTCCACATTGCATTCCATTCCATTCCATATTCCATTCCATTCCATTGCACATGCCATTCCATTCCATTCTACATTTCATTCCCTTCCATTCCATTCCACATACCATTCCATTCCTTTAGATATTCCGTTACATTCTATTCTACTTTCAATTCCATTCCATTCCATTCACTTCCTATTTCCATTGCATTCCTTTCCAAATTCCATTCCATTCAATTCCACACTGCATTCCATTCCATTCCAAATTACATACCATTCTATTCCACATTCCATTCCATTCCATTCCACATTCCAGTACATTCCATTCCACATTCCTTTCCATTCCATTCCGTGTTCAATTCAACATTCAATTCCATAGTCCATTCCATTCCATTCCACATTCCATTCCATTCCACTCCACATTCTTTTTCATTCCATTCCACATTCCATTACATTGCATTCCATTCCATGCCACATTCCATAACATACCACGTTCCATTCCACATTTCATTCCACATTAAATTCCATGTTCCATTCTACATTACATTCCATTCCATTACACATTCCATTCCGTTCCATATTCCATTCCACATTCCATTCCATTCCATTCCACATTCCATTCCATTCCGTTCCATATTCCATTCCATTTTACATTCCTTTCCATTCCACTTTCCATTCCACATTCTTTCAATGGCTTTCCACATTCCATATTCCATTCTATTTCATTCCACATTCCATTACATTCAATTCCACACTCCATTCTATTACATTCCAATTTCCATTCCACTTTCCATTCCACTCCGTTCCTCATTCCATTCCATTATATTCCATTCCAAATTCCATTCCATTCCATTCCACATTCCATTCCATTCCATTCCACATTGCATTTCATTCCATTCCATTCCATTCCATTCCATTTTGCATTCCACATTCGATTCTATTCCATTCCATCATCCTTTCCACATTCCTTTCCATTCCATTCTACTTTCCATTCCACGTTCCATTCCATTGCAATGCACATTCCATTCCACATTCCATTCCATTCTATTCCATTCCATATTCCATTCCATTCCATGGAATGGAATGTGGAAAGGAATAAGAAATGTAATGGAATCCATTCCACATTGGATTTCATTCCATATTCCATTCCATTCCATTACACATACCATTCTATTCCATTCCTCATTATATTCCACTCTCCATTCCATGGAAAGGAATCAAATGGAATATGGAAAATATTGTGGAATTCAATGGAATGGAACTTGGTATGGAACGTAGAATGGAACTTCTAATGTAACATAGAATGGAGCATGGAATGGAATGAAATGTGACGTGTAATTGAATGTGTAATGGAATGTGAAATGTAATGGAATGGAACGTGAAATGGAATGGAATGGAATGTGGTATGGAATGTGGAATGGAATGGACTGGAATATGGAATGCAATGTGGTATGGGATGAGGAATGGAATGGAATGGAATGTGGAATGGAAACTGGAATGGAACGGAATGGAATGTGAAAGGGAATGTGGATTGCAATATGGAATGGAAAGTGGAAGAGAATGTGGAATGGAATCTGGAATGGAATGCGGAATGGAATGTGGAATGAAACGTAGAATGGATCTTGGAACGGAATGGAATACAAAGTGGAAGCAACGTCTAATGGAATGGAATCGAACATGGAATGGAACGTGGAATGGAACGTGGAATGGAACGCTGAACGGAATGTGCAATGGAATGTGGAATGGAACGTGGAATGGAATGTGGAATGCAATGTGGGAAGGAACGTGGAATGGAATGGAATTGAATGTGGAATGGAACTTGGAATGGAATGGAATGGAAATTGGAATGGAACGTGGAAATTAATGTGGAATGCAACTTGGAATGTAAACTACAATGGAATGTGGAATGGAACGTGGAAAGCAATGAATAGAATGTGGAATGGAATGTGCAATGGAATGTCGAAAATAACGTTTAATGGAATGGAATGGAAAGTGGAATGGAAAGTGGAATGTAACATGGAATTGAGCGTGGAATAGAATTGAATGGATAGTGGAATGGAAACTGGAAAGGAATGAACTGGAATGTGGCCTGGAATGTAAAATGAAACGTGTAATGGAATTGAAAGGAATGTGGAAAGGAATGTGGAAAAGAATGTGTAATGGAATGGAATGGAAAGTAGAATGGAATGTGGAATGGAATGTGGAATGGAATGGAATGGAGTGGAATGTGGAAAGGAATGTGTAATGGAACATAGAATGGAATGGAATGGAATGTGGAATGGAATGTGAAATGGAACATGGAATGGAATAGAATGCAACGGAATGCATTGTGGATTGGAATTTGGAATGGGATGTGGAGTAGAACGAGGTATGGAATGGAACGGAACGTGCAATGGGATGGAATGGAATGTTGAATGTAACGTGGAACGGAATGGAAAGGAACTTCGAATGGTACATGGAATGGAATGTGGAATGGAAAGTTGAATGGAACTTGGAATGGAATGTGGAATGGAATAGAATGGAATATTGAATGGAATGTGGAATGGAATGTGGAGTGGCATTTGGAATGGAATGGAGTGTAATGTGGAATGGAATGTGAAATGGTACGTGGAATGGAATGCAAAATGAAATGGAACATGGAAAGGAAAGGAATGGAAGGTGCAATGGAACGTGGAATGGAAAGTTGAATGCAATGGAATGGAACGTGGAATGGAATTGAATGAAACGTGGTATGGATTGCGGAATGGAACGTGGAATTGAATGTGCAGTGGAATGTGGAAAGGCACGTGGAATGGAATGGAATGGAAAGTAGAATGGAACGTGGAATGGAATGGAATGCAATGTGGAATGGAATGTGGAATGGAATGTGGAATGGAATGGACTTTGGAAAGGAATATGGAATGGAATGTGGAATGCAAAGGAACGGAACGTGGAAAGGAATGTGGAATGGAAAGTGGAATGGAAAATGGATATGGAATGGAATGGAATGTGGAAAAGAATGTGGAATGAAATCGAATGGAAAGTGGAAATGAATGTGGAATAGAATGGAAAGGAAAGTGGAATGGAATGTGGAATGGAATGGAATGAGGAGGGGAATGTGGAATGGAATGTGGATTGCAATGTGGAATGAAATGGAATGCAATGGAATGTAGAATGGAATATGGAATTGAATGGAATGGAATGTCTAATGAAATGTGCAATGGAATGGAATGGAATGTGGAATGAAAAGTGGAATAGAATGTGGAATTGAATGGAATGGAGTTTTGAATGGAATGTGGAATGGAATTGAACGGAATGTGGAAGGGAATGTGGAATGGAATGTGGAATGGAATCTGGTATGTAATGTGGAATAGAATGTGGAATGGAATGGAATGGAATCTGGAATGGACTGTGGAATGGTATGGAATGGAATGTGGACTGGAATGTGGAGAGGAATGTGGAAAAGAACGGAATGGAATGTGGAAAGGAATGTGGAATGGAACGCTTTACGGAACGGAATGGAGTGTGGTATGCAATGTGCTGTGGAATGTGGAATGGACCGTGGAATATAAGGGAATGGAATATGGAATGGAATGTGGAATGGAATGCCGAGTAATGTGGACCGGATTGTGGAGTGGCATGTGGAATAGATCGGAATGGAATGTGGAATGGAATGTGGAATGGAACGTGTTATGTAACGGAATGGAATGTGGAATGCAATCTGCAAAGGAATATGGAATGCATCATAGAAAGGAATGGAATGGAATGTGGAATGGAAAGTGGAATATAATTGAATGGAATGTGCAATGGAATGGAATGGAATGGAATGTGGAATAGATTTGAATGGAATGTGTAAAGGAATGGAATGGAAAGTGAAATAGAATGTGGAAAAATATGTGAAATTGAAAGTGGAATGGAATGTGGAACTGAATGAAATGGAAAGTGGAAAGGAATGTAATGGAAGGTGGAACGGAATGGAATGGAACTTGCAATGGAACGTGTAATGGATCATGGAATGGAAAGTGGAATGGAACGTGGAATAGAATGTAGGGTGAAATGGAATGGAATGTGGTATGAATCCTTGAATGCAATGGAATGGAATGTGGAAAGGAATGTGGAATGGAATGCAATGGAATGAGATTGCAATGTGGAATGGAATGGAATGGTATGTGGAATGGAATGGAATGGAATAGAATAGAATGTGGAATGGATTGGAATGTGGAACTGAATGGAATGTAATGTGGAATGGAATGTAATGGAGTGGAATGTGGAATTGAATGGAATGCAATGTGGAATGGATTGGATTTGAATGTGGAATGGAATCAGGAATGGATTGTGTAATGGAATGGAATGGAATGTGGAATTGAATGGAATGCAATGTGGAATGGATTGGATTTGAATGTGGAATGGAATTGAATGTAATGTGGAATGGAATGTGGAACGGAATCAGGAATAGATTGTGTAATGGAATGGAATGGAATGTGGAAGTGAATGGAATGGAATGTGGAATGAAATGCAGTGGAATTTGGAATGTTATGTGGAATGGAATGGAGAGGAATGTGGAATGGAAAGTTGAATGGAATGGAATGGAAAGTGAAATGGAACGGAATGGAATGCGGAATGGAATGTGGAATGGCATGGAATGGAAGGTGAAATAGAATGGAAAGGAATGTGGAATGGAATTTGGAATGGAAAGTGAAATTGAATGGACTGGAATGTGTAATGGAGTAGAATGGAAAGTGAAATAGAATGTGGAACAGAATGTGGAATGCAAAGTGAAATGGAATGGAAAGTGGAATGGAATGGAATAGAATGGAATGGAATTGAACGGAATGTGGAATGGAAAGAAATGGAATGGAATATGGAATGGAATGGAATGTGGAATGGAATGAAATGTAATGGAAAGGAATGTGGCATGGAATGGAAAAGAAGCTGGAATGGAATTGAATTTAATGTGGAATGGAATGGAGTGGAATGGAATGGAATTCGGAATGGAATGGAATGTGTAATGCAATTTGGAATGGAATGGAATGGAATATGGAAAGGAATGGAATGGAATATGGAATGGAATGGAGTGGAACGGAATGTGGAAAGGAATGGAATGGAATGGAATGAAATGGAAAGTGGAATTGAATGGAATGGAATGTGGAAAGTAATGCAATGGAATGTGGAATGGAATGGACTGTAATGTGGTATGGAATTGAATGAAATGTGTAATGGAATGGAATGGAATGTGGAATGTAATGGAATGGAATGTGGAATGTAATGGAATGGAATGTGGAATGGGATGTTCAATGGAATGGAATGGAAAGGAATGGAATGTGGAATGGAATCGAATGGAATATGGAATGGAATGCAATGTGGAACTCAATGTGGAAAGGAATGGAATGGAATCGAACGGAAGGTGGAATGGAATGTAATGCAATGTTGAATGAAACTGAATGTGGAATGGAATGTGGGATGGAATGGAAAGGAACGGAATCGGGAATTGAATGGAACGGAATGGAATGTGGAATGGAATGGAATGTGGAATGGAATGGAACGGAAAATGGAATGGAAAGGATAGGAATGGAATGGAATGTGGAATGGAATGGAATGGAAAGGAATGGAATGTGTAAAGTAATGCAATGAAATGTCGAATGGAATGGATGGAATGTGGAATGGAATGTGGAATGGAACTCAGAATAGAATGGAATGGAACACGTAATGGAACATGGAGTGGAACATGGAATGGAACGTGGAATGTGGAACGGAAAGGAATGGAATGCGGAATGGAATGGGACTTAATGTGGAATGGAATAGAATGGAACGCGGAATGGAATGGAATGAAATGTGGAATGGAATGGAAAGGAAAGTGGAATGGAATGGAATGCAATGTGGAATGGAATGGAAATGAAAGTGGAATGGAATGGAATGCAATGTGGAATGGAATGTGGAATGGAATTGAATGGAACGAAATGTGGAATGGAATGGCATTGAAGGTGGAATTGATTGGAATGTAATTTCGAATGGAATGGATAGTGGAGTGTAATGGGAATGAACATGCAATAGAAAGTAGAAAGGAACATCGACGGGAATGGGGAATGGAATGAGGAATGAAATGGAATTGAATGTGGAATGGAATTTGAAATGAAGTGGAATGGAATGTGGAATGGAATGCGGAACTTAATAGAAAGGTGTGGAATGGAATGTGTAATGGTATGTGGAATGGAATATTGAGAGGAAAGGAATGTGGAATGGAATGTGGAAAGGAAAGGAATGGAATGTGGAATGGAATGTGGAATGGAATGGAATCTGCAATGGAATGGAATGGAATTTGGAACGGAATGGAATGGAATGAGCAATGGAATGAAATGGAATGTGGAATATAATGGAATTCAATGGAAAGTGGAATGGCATGCAACAAAATGGAATGTGAAATGGAATGGAATGTGGAATGGAATTTGTAATGGAATGGAATAGGATGGAATGTGGAATGGAATGAAATGTGGAATGGATTGGAATGGAATGTGGAATGGAATGGAATGGAATGTAACGGAAAGTGGAATGGAATGGAATGGAATGTAAAATCGAATGGAATGGAATGGAATGCAATCTAGAAAGGAATGGAATTGAATGAGGAAATTAATGTAATGCTATGGAATGGAATTAAGTGGAAAGTGGGATGAAATGAATGTGAAATGGAATTGAATGGAATGAGGAATGGAATGTAAACGAATGTGTAATCGAATGGAATGGAATGTGGAATGGAATGTGGAATGGAATAGAATGCAATGTTGAATGGAATGTGTAATGGAATAGAATGGAATGTGGAATGGAATGGAATGCAATGTGAAATGGAATGTAGAATGAAATGGTACATGTAATGTAATGGAATCAAAAGTGATATGGAAATGAATTTAACGTGGAATTGAATGGAATGGAATGGAATGTGGAACGGAATTGAACGTGGTATGGAATGGAATGGAATGGAATGTGGAATGGAATGGTATGGAACGTGGAATGGAATGGAATGTAATGAGGAATGGAAAGTTTAATGCAATCTGATTGAATGTGGAATGGAATGTGAAATGGAATGGAATGGAATATGGAATGGAATGTGGAATGGAATGGAAAGGAATATGGAATTGAAAGGAATGAAATGAGGAATGAAATGTGGATTGAAGTGGAAAGGAATGTGGAATAGAAGGTAGTAGAATGTGGAATGCAACGTGGAAAGGAACGTGGAGTAGAACGTGGAATGTGTAATGGAATGGAATGTAAAGGAACGTGGGATTGAATGGAATGGAATGTGGAATGGAATGCAATGTGGAATGCAGTGCAATGGAATAGAACGTAATTAAATAGGACGTCGAATGGAATGGAATCTGAGAGAGAACAGAATATAATAAGGAATGGAATCTGGTATGGAATGCAATGGAATCTGGAATGGATTGTGGAATGGAATGGAATGGGCTGTGGAATAGAATGGAAAGCTATGTGGAATGGAATGTGGAATGGAATCTGGAAAGGAACGTATATTAGTATGGAAGGGAATGTGTAATGGAACGTGGAATGGAATGGAAAGGGATGTGGAATGGAAAGTGGAGTTGAACGTGGAATGGAATGGAATTGAAGGTGGAATGCAATGAAATGGAATGAAGAATGAAATTGAATAGAACGTGGAATGTAAAGGGATGGAATGCGAAATACAAAGTTGAAAGGAACGAAAAAATGGAACGTGGAATGGAATGAGGAATGCATTGTGTCATGGAATGGAATGAAATGTGGAATGGAATATGAAATGGAGTGGAATGGAATGTGAAATGGAATGTGGAATGAAATAGAAAGGAATGGAATGGAATGTGGAATGGTATGTGGAATGGAATGTGGAATGGAAAGGAATGTGGAATTGAATGTGGAATGGTATGGAACGGAATGTGAAATGGAATGGAATGGGACTTGGAATGGAATGTGTAATGGAATCTGCAATGGAACGTGAAATGGAATGAAATGGATTGTGTAATGGAACGTGGAATGGATGGTGGAGTGAATTGTTTATTGGAATGGAACTGAAGGTGGAATGGAATGGAATGGAAGGTACAATGAAATGGATTGGAATGCTGAATGTAAAGTGATGGAACGTGCAATAGAAAGTTGATAGGAACGCGGAATGGAACGTGGAATGAACTGTGGAAAGGAATGGAATGGAATGTGGAATGGAATGTGGAATGGAGTGGAATGGAATGTGGAATGGAATGTGGAATGGAATAGAATGGAAGGTGGAAAGGAACCTGGAATTGAAAGTGCAATAGAATGTGGAATGCAATGGTATCGGAAGTGGAATGGGACATGGAATTGAATGTGAAATGGAACATGGCAGGAAAGTGCAATTTAAAGTGTTATGGACCGTGGAATGGAAAGTGGAGTGAAATGGAATGGAATCTGGAATGGAACGTGGAATGGAAAGTGGAAAGGAACGTGAAATGCAACGTGGAATGGAATGTGGAGTGGAATGGAATGGAATGTGGAATTCAAAGGAATAGAATGTAATGGAATGTGGAAGAGAATGTAGAAATGAATGTGGAAAGCAAAGGAATGGAATGTGGAAGGGAATGCAATGGAATGTGGAATGGAGTGTGGAATGGAATGTGGAATGCAATGGAATGGAATGTGGAATGGAAGGTGGAATTGAATGTGGAATGGAAAGTGGAATGCAAAGGAAGGGAATGTGGAATGGAAAGTGGAAAAGAATTGAACGGAAGGTGAAATGGAATATGGAATGGAATGGAATGGAATGTCAAATGGAATGTGGAATGGAATGTGGAATGGAACGTGGAATGAATTGGAATGGAACGTGGAATGTAATGTGGAAAGGAATGTGGAATTGAACGTGGAATGGAAAGTGGAAAGGAAAGTAGAATGGAATGGAAAGGAATGTGGAATGGAATGGAATGTAACATGGAATGGAACATGGAATGTAATGTGGAACGGAATGGAGTGGAATGTGGAATGGAACATGGAATGTAATGTGGAACGGAATGGAGTGGAATGTGGAATGTAATGTGGAATGGAATTGAATGGAATATGCAAAGGAATGGAATTGAATGTGGAATGGAATGTGGAATGGAATGTGGAATGTACTGTGGAATGGAATGGAATGGAAAGGGGAAAGGAATGAGGAATGGAACGTGGAATGGAACTTGGAATGTAATGGAGTGGAATTGGAATGAAATTCAAAGGAATGTTGAATGGAATTGAATGGAATGTGGAATGGAATGTGGAATGGAATGTGGAATGGAAAGCAATGGAATGTGGAATGGAATTGAATGGAGAGTGAAATGGAATGGAATGGAATGTGGAATGGAATGTGGAATGGAAAGCAATGGAATGTGGAATGGAATTGAATGGAGAGTGAAATGGAACGGAATGGAATGTGGAATGGAATGGAATGGAATGTGGAATGGAATGGAATGGAAAGTGGAACGATATGTGGAATGCAATGTGGAATGGAAAGGAATGGAATGTGGAACGGAAGGAAATGGAATGGAATGTGGAACGGAATGGAATGAAATGGAATGTGGAATGGAATGGAATGGAATGTGGAATGGAATGGAATGGAATGTGGAATGCAATGTGGAATGGCATGTGGAATGGAATGGAATGGAGAGTGGAATGGAATGGAATGGAAATTGGAATGGAATGGAATAGAAACTGGAATGATATGTGGAACGGAATGTGGAATGGAAAGGAATGGAAAGTGGAATGGAATAGAATGGAATGGAATGTGGAACGGAATGGAATGGAATGCAATGTGGAATGGAATGGAATGCAATGTGGAATGGAATGGAATGGAATGGTATGTTATGTGGAATTGAAGGGAATGGAATATGGAATGGAATGGAATGGAATATGGAATGGAATGGAAAGGAATGTGGAATGACTTGTGGAAATGAATGGAAAGGAATGGAATCCAATAGGGAATGGAATGTAATGGAATGAAATGAAATGTGGAATGGAATGCAATGGACTAGAATATGCAACGGAATGGAATGGAATGTGGAATGGAAAGGATTGGAATGTGGGATGGAATGGAAAGAATGGAATGTGGACTGGAAAGGAATGGAATTTAATGGATTGTGAAATTGAATGTAAAGTGGAATGGAATGTGTCATGGAATGAAATGGAATGGAATGTGGAATGGAATCCAATGTGGAAAGGAATGTGAAATAGATTGGAATGGAATGAAGTGGAATTGAAAGTGGAGTATAATGGAATGGAAAGTGGAAAGGAAATGAATGGAACGTGGAATGGAATGTGGAATGGAGTAGAATGGATTGTAGAATGGAAAGTGAAATGGAATGTGGAATGGAATGTTGAATGGAAAGTGGAATGGAATGGAATGGATTGTGGAATGGAATGGAACGGAATGTGAAATGGAATTTAGATTCGAAGGTGGAACGGAATGTGGAATGGAACGTAGAGTGGAGCGTCGAATGAAATGGAAAAGAACGTGTAATGGAATGTGGAAACGAATGAAATGGAAAGTGCAATGGTATGTGTAATGGAAAGTGGAATGCAATGGAATGGAATCTGGAATGTAATGTATAATGGAATGGAATGGAAAATGGAATGGAACATCGAATGGAATGGAATGGAATGTGTAATGGAATGTGGAATGGAATGGAATGGAATTTGGAATGGATTGTGGAATGGAATGTGGAATGGAATGGAATGGAATGTGGAATGTAGAATACAAGGTGGAATGGAATGGAATAGAATGTGGAATGGAATGTGGAATGGACTGGAATGAAATGTGGAATGGAATTTTGAGCGGAAGGTGGAGCGGAATGTGGAATGGAATGGAATGGAATGTGGAATGGAAAGGAATTGAATGTTGAATGGAATGTTTAATGGAATGTGCTATCGAATGGAATGGATTCTGGAATGGAATGGAAAAAAATGGTATGGATTATGACATGGAATGTGGATTGGAATGGAATGGAATGGTATGGAATATGGAATGGAATGGAATGGAATGTGGAATGGAACATGGAAAGGAACGAGGAATGGAACGTGTAACAGAACACTGAATGGAAGGTGGAATGGAATGTAAAGGAACGTGGAAAGCAATGTGGAATGGAATGGAATGGAAAGTATAGTGTAACGTGGGATGGAATGGAATGGAATGTGGAATGGAATGTGGAATGGAAAGTGGAATAGAATTTGGAATGTTACGTGGAATGGAATGTTGAATGAAATTGAATGGAATGTGGAATGGACTGGAAAGGAATGTGGAATAGAATCGAATGATCTGGAAAGTAATGTGGAATAGAATTGAATGTTCTGGAAAGTGGAATAGAATGGAATGGAAAGCAGAATGGAATGGAATGGAATGGAATGTGGAAAGTAATGAAAGGGAATGGAATGTGAAATTGATTGAAATAGAATGTGGAATGCATTGGAATGGGGAAAGGAATGGAATGGAATGTGGAATGGAACGCAATGGAAATTGGAATGGAATGTGGAATGGAATGTGCAATGTAATGGAAGGCAGTGTGGAATAGAATTGAATGGAATGTCGAATGTAATAGAATGGAATGGAATGTGGAATGTAATGGAACGGAATGTGGAATGGAATGGAATAGAATGTGGAACAGAATGGAGCGTGGAATGGAATGACAAGGAATTGAATGTGAATTGGAATGGAATGGAATATGTAATGGAATGGAATGGAAAGGGAAATGGAATGTTTAACTGAATGAGAAATGGAAGGTGCAATGGAATGTGGAATGGAATGTGGAAAGGAACGAATAGAATGTGGAATGGGATGGAATGGAATGAGGAAAGGAAGGGGTATGAACGCAATGGAATGTGAAATGGAATGTGGAATGGAATGCTAAATGGAAATGAATAGAATGTGGAATAGAATGGAAACAAAAATAGAATGGAATGGAATGTGGAATAGAATGAGAAATGGAATGGAATGTGGATTCGAACGGAAAGGAATGTGTAATGGAATGGAATAGAGTGGAATGGAAAGTGAAATGGAATGTGGAATGGAATGTGAAATGTAATGTGGAATTGAATGTGGGATGGAAAGTTGAATGGAATGGAATGGTAAGTGGAAAGGAATGGAATGGAATGGAAAGTGGAATGGAATGGAATGTGGAATTGAATGGAATGCAATGTGGAATAGAATGGAATGGAAAGGAATGTGGAATGGAATGGAATGGAATGTGGAATTGAATGGAATTGAATGTGGAATGGAATGGAATGGAATGCAATGTGGAGTTGAATGTGGAATGGAATGGAATGGAATGTGGAATGGAATATGAAATTAAATGTGGAGTGGAATTGAATAGAAGTGTATGGAAAGGAATGTTTAGTGGAAGGGTTGGAATGTGGAACGGAAGGTGGAATGGAATGTGGAATTTAATGGAATGTGTAATGGAACGTAAAGTTATGTGTAATGGAACGGAATGGAATGTGTAATTGAAAAGAATGGAATGTGGAATCGAAAGGAGTGGAATGTGGAATGGAATTGAATGGAATACAATGTGGAATGGAATGTGGAATGGAATGTTAAATGGAATGTGGAATGGAATGGAATGGAATGGAATGTGGAATGGAATGGAATGGAATGGAATGGAATGGAATGTGGAATGAAATGGAAAGGAATGTGGAATTCACTTGAGATGAATGGGATGTGGAATGGAATGGAATGGGACGGAACTTGGAATGGAATGGAAAGGATTGTGGAATGGAAAATGGAATTGAATGGGATGCATTGTGGAATGGAATGTGGAATAGTATGGAATGGAATTTGGAATGGAATGTGGAATGGAATGGAAAGTGGAATGGAATGGAACGGAATGCAATGTGTTACGGAATGGAATTGAATGGAATGGAATTTGGAATGGAATGTGGTATGGTATGGAGGGGAGTGTGTAATGGATTGTGGAATGGAATGGAATGGAATGTGGAATGGAATGGAATTGAGTGTGGAATGGAATGCAGAATGGAAAGAGGACCATGCCGTGGAATGGAATATGGAATGGAATGGAATGGAAGGGAATGTGTAATGGAAAGTGGAATGGAATGGAGTGGAATCAGAAATGGAATGTGGAATGCAATGGAATGTGGAATAGAATGGAAAGCAATGGAATGTGGAAAGGAATAAAATATGGAATGGAATGCGGAATGGAATGTAAAGGAAAGAGGAATGGAATGAGGAATGGAATGGAAATGAATGTGGAAAGGAATGTGGAATGGAATAGAAAGGAATGTGGAATGGAATTGAATGGAATGTGGAATGGAATAGAATGGGATGTGAAATTCAATGGAATTGAATGGAATGTGGAATGGAATGGAATGGAATGTGGAATGGAATGGAATGGAATTTGAAATGGAATGGACTGGAATGTGGAATGGAATGGAATGGAATGTCGAATGGAAAGGAATGGAATGTGGAGTGGAATAGAATTGTATGGAAGGTGGAATGGAACGGAATGTAATGTGGAATAGAATGGAATTGTATGTAATGTGGAATGGAATGGAATGGAATGAGGAATGTATTGGCATGAAGTGAGGAATGGTATGGAATGGAATGGAATATGGAATTTAATGGAATGGAATGCAATGTGGAATGGAATGGAATGGAATTTGCAATGGAAGGGAAAGGAATGGAAAGGAATGTGTAATTGAATGGAATGGCATGTGGAGTGGAATGGAATGGGAAGTGGAATGGAATGTGGAATGGAATGCAATGTGCAATGGAATGTGGAATGGAATGGAAAGAAATGTGGAAAGGAATGGAACGAAATGGAGAATGGAAAGGAATGGAATTTGGAATGGAATGGAATGGTATGGAATGTGGAATGGAAAGGAACGGAATGGAATGGAAGGTGGAATGGAAAGGAATGGAATTTGGAATGGCAAGGAATGTAATCTGGAATGTAATGGAATGGAATGGAATGTGGAATGCCTTGGAATGGAATGGAATACGGAACGGAATTGAAAGGAATGTGCAATGGAATGGAATGGAATGAAATTCTATGTGATGAGGAATGGAATGGATTGGAATGTGGAAAGGAAGGGAATGGAATATGGAATTTAATGGAATGGAATGGAATGTGGAAGGGAATGGAATGGAATGCGGAAAGGAATCGAATGGAATCTGCAAGGGAATGGAATTGAATGTGGAAATTAATGGAATGGAAGGGAATGGAATTGAATGTGGAAATTAATGGAATGGAATGGAATGTGCAATGGAATGGGAAGGAATGGAATGCAGAATGGCATGGAATGGAATGTGGAGTGGAAAGGAATTGAATGGAATGGAATGGAATGTGGAATGGAATGTGGAATGGATAGGAATGGAATGTGGAATGGAATGTGGAATGGAATGTGGAATGGAATGTGGAATTGAAAGGAATGGAATGGAATGGATTGTGGAATGGAATGTGGAATGGAATGTGGAATTGAAAGGAATGGTACGGACTGGATTGTGGAATAGAAAATGGAATAGATTGTGGAATGGAACATGGAATGGAAAGGATTGGAATGTGTAATGGAACATGCAATGCAACCTGGAATGGGATGCAGACTGGAACGTGGAATGGAATGTGCAATGGAATGTGGAATGGAACGTGGAATTGAAAGGAATGGAAAGTAGAATAGAACGTGGAATGGAACGGAATAGAACGTGGAATGGAATGTGGAATGAAATCCAGAATGGAACATGAAATGGAACGTGGAATGGATTGGAATGGAATGCTAGGCAATGTGGAATGAAATTTGGTATGTAATATAATGGAATGTGGAATGGAATGTCGAATGGAATGTAATGGAATGTGGAACGGAATGTAATGGGATGTGGAATGGAAAGGAATGGAATATGGAATGCAACGTGGAATGGAATGTGGAATAGAAAGAGGAATGGAATGGAATGGATTGTGCAATGGAACGTGGAATGGAATGGAATGCAACATGGAATGGAACGTGGAATGCAACGTTCAATGGAACGTGGAATGGAATGTGGAATGCAGCGTGGAATGGAATGTGGAAGGGAATGTGGAATGGAACGTGGAATGGAATGGAATGGAATGTGAAATGGAATCTCGAATGGAATGTGGAATGGAATGGAATGGAACGTGAAATGGAATCTCGAATGGAATGTGGAATGGAATGGAATGGAATGTGGAATTGAATGGATTGGAATGTGGAGTGGAATGTGGAAAGGAATGGAATGGAATGGGAATGGAAAGTAGAATGGAATGCAGAATGGAATTTGGACTGGAATGGAATGGAATGTGGAATGGAATGGAATGTGGAGTGGAAAGTGGAATGGAATGTGGTGTGGCACGTGGAATGGAACGTAGTGCAATGTGGAATGGAATGTGGAATAAAATGTGAAATGGAAAATGGAATGGAATGCAATGTGGAATCGAACGTGGAATGAAATGAAGTGGAGCGGGGAATGCATCGTGGAATGGAATGTTGAAAGGAAAGTGGAATGGAATGGAATGCAATGTGGAATGGAAAGCGGAAAGGAATGGAATGGAACGTGGAATGGAATGTGCAATGGAATGTGGAATGCAACGTGGAATGGAATGTAATGGAAAGTGGAATGAAATCTGGAATGCAATGGAATGGAATGTGGAATCTAATGTGGAATGGATTGTGCAATGGAATGTGGAATGCAACGTGGAATGGAATGTAATGGAAAGTGGAATGAAATCTGGAATGCAATGGAATGGAATGTGGAATCTAATGTGGAATGGAACGAGGAATGGAATGGAATGGAACGTGGAATAGAACGTGGAATGGAAAGGAATGGAATGTGGAATGGAATGTGGAATGGAAAGTGGAATGGATTGGAAAGCAAAGTGGAATGTAACATGGAAAGGAACGGAATGGAAAGTGGAAAGGAATGAGGAAAGGAAAGTGGAAATTAATGTGGAAAGGAATGTGGAATGGAACGGAATGGAATGTGGAATTTAATGTGGAATATAATGTGTAATATAATGGAATGCATTGTGGAATGGAATGTGGATTAGAATGGAATGGAATGTGGAATGGAATGGAATGGAATGTGGAATTGAAGGGAATGGAATGGAATGGAATGTGGAATTGAATGGAATGGGAAGAGGAATGGAATGGAATGGGAAGAGGAATTGAATTTGGCATGGAACGGAATGTGAAATGGAATGAGTAATGCATTGGAAAGAATATGGAATTGAAGGGAATGTAAGGTGGAATGGCATGGAATGGAATGGATTGGAATGTGGAATGGAATTGTATGGAATGTAGAATGGAAAGGAATGGAATGTGGAATGGAATGGAATGGTATGGAAAGGCATGGAATGGAATGGAATGTGGAATGGAATGTGGAATTCAGTGGAATGGAATTTGGTTTGGAATGGAATGGAATGTGGAATGGAAGGTCAAATGGAATGTCGAATGTAAAGTGGAATGGAAAGCAATGGAATGTGCAAGGCAATGGAGTGGAATGTGGAATGGAATAGAATGCAATGTGGAATGGAATGCGGAATAGAATGTGGAATGGAAAGCAATGGTATCTGGAAGGGAATGGAATGGAATGGAGTGGAATGGAACGTGAAATGCAACATAAAATGGAAGGTGGAACGGAATGAGGAATGAAATGGAAATGAATGTGGAATGGAAGGTAATGGAATGTGGAATTGAATGTGGAATGGAATGCAAAGGAATGTGGAATGGAATGGAAAGGATGTGGAATTGAAAGTAATGAAAAGTGGAATGGAATGGAATGGAATGGAACGGAATGTGGAATGTTATGGAAAGAAAACTGTAATGGAACATGGAACGGAATGGAATGGAACGTGGAATGGAAAGTGGAAAGGAACGTGGAAGGGAATGGAAAGGAACGTGGAATGGAACGTGGAATTGAATGTGGAATGTAAGGTGGAATGGAACGTGGAATGGAATGGAATCGAATGTGGAATGGAATGGAATGCAATGTGCAATAGAATGGAAAGGAATGTTGAATATAATGTGGAATGGAATGGAAAGGAATAAAGAATGGAGTTGAATGGAATGGAATGGAATAGAATGCAATGGAAAGTGGAATGGAACGTGGAAGGCAACGTGGAATGGAATGTGGAATGGAAAGGAATCGAATGTGGAATGGAAGGGAATGGAATGTGTAATGGAATGTGTAATGGAATGGAATGGAATGGAATGGAATGTGGAATGGAATGTGGAATGGAATGTGGAATGGAATGTGGAATGGAATGGAATGGTATGGAAAGTGGAATGGAATGGTATGGAAAGTGGAAAGGAATGGAATGGAATAGAATGCAATATGGAACGGAATGCAATGGAATGTGGAATGGAATGGAATCGAATGTGTAATGGAATGGAATAAAATGGAATGCAGAGTGGTATGGAATGGAATGCGCAACGGTATGGAATTGAATGTGGAATAGAATGGAATGCAAAGTGGAGTTGAATGAAATGGAAAGTGGAATGGAATGGAATGGAATGTGGAATGTAATGGAATGGAATGGTATGGAATGGAAGGTGGAAAGGAATGTGAATTAGTTTGTGGAATGGAACGAGGAATGGAATAAAATGGAACGTGGAATGGAATGGAATGAAACGTGGAATGGAATGGAATGGAACGTGGAATGGAATATGGAATGGAATGTGGAATGAAACGTTGACTGGAATGTGGCAGGGAATGGAATTTTAAATGCAATGGAATGGAATGTGGAATGGAATGGAATGGAATATGGAATGCAACGTGTAATGGAAAGAAATGAAAGGTGGAATGGAACGTGGAATGGAACCAATAATGGAACATAGAATGGAACGAGGAATTGAAAGGAATGGAACGTCAAATGGAAAGCAGAATGTAACGTGGAATGGAATAGAATGGAAAGTGGAATGGAATGTGGAATGTAATGGAAATGAACGTGGAATGGAATGGAATGGAATGTGGTAAGGAATGTGGAAAGGAATAGAATGGAATGTCGAATGGAATCTGGTATCGGATGTGGAATGGAATGGACTACGGAATGGAATGTTGAATGGAATGTTCAATGGAATGTGGAATGGAATGGAACGGAACGGATTGGAATGGAATGTGGAATGGCATGTGAATTGGAATGCAATGGAAAGTGGACGGGAAAGTGGAGGAAATGCAATGAAATGAGAATGGAATGTGGAATTGAATGTGTAATGCAATTTGGAATGGACTGTGGAATGGAATGTGGAACGGAATTTGGAATGGAATGTGGAATACAATGGAATGGAATGGAATGTGAATTGGAATGCAATGGAATGTGGAATGGAATGTGGAATGAAATGCAAAGGAATGAGAATGGAATGCGGAATGGAATGTGGAACGGAATGTGGAATGCAAAGTGGAATGGAATGGAATGGAATGTGCAATGGAATGAAGAATGGAATGTGGAATGGAACGGAATATAACGTGGAATGTAATGTGGAATGGAATGTGGAAGGGAAAATGGAATGGAATGTGGAATAGAACATGGAATGGAACATGGAATGGAACGTCGAATGGGATGTTCAATGAAATATGGAATGGAAAGTTGAATGGAATGGAATGGAACACGGAATTGAACGTGGAAAGGAATGGAATGGAATGTGGAATGGAAAGTAGAATGGAACGTGGAAAGTAATGTGGAAGGGAAAATGGAGTGGAATGGAATGGAATTTGGAATGGAAAGTAGAATGGAAAGTGGAAAGTAATGTGGAATGGAATGTGGAAGGGAAAGTGGAGTGGAATGGAATGGAATGGAATGGAATGTGAAATGGAACGTGCAATGTATCGTGGAATTGAATGTGAAATGGATTGTGGAATGGAAGGTGAAATGCAATGTCGAATGCAAAGTGGAATGGAATATGGAATGGAACGAGAAATTGAATGGAATGGAATATTGAATGGAACGTGGAATGGAATGGAATGGAATGTGGAATGGAATGCGGAATGTAGTGGAATGCAATGTGGAATGGAATCTTAATAGGAAAGTGGAATGGAATGGAATGGAATGTGGAATGGAACGTTGAATGGATTGTGCAACTTAATGTGGAATGGAATGGAATGAAATGTGGAATGGAATGTGGAATGGAACGGAATGTAACGTGGAATGAAATGTGGAATGGAAAGTGGAGTGTAATGGAATGGAATATGGACTGAAACCAGGAAAGGAATGGAATGGACGGTGGAATGCAACGTGGAAAGGAACGTGGAATGGAACGTGTAATGGAATGTGGAACGGTATGTGGAATGGAGTGGAATGGAATCTGTTAAGGAATGTGGAATGGAATGTGGAAAGGAAAGTGTAATGTAATGGAATGGAATGTGGACTCAAAGGAGGAATTGAATGGAATGGAAGGCGGAATGGAAGGTGGAATGGAATGTGGAAGGGAACGTGTAAAGTAATGTAGAATGGAACGTGGAATGGAATGGAATGGAATGTGGAATGGAATGTGGAATGTAGTGGAATGCAATGTGGAATGGAATCTTAATAGGAAAGTGGAATGGAATGGAATGGAATGTGGAATGGAACGTTGAATGGATTGTGCAACTTAATGTGTAATGGAATGGAATGAAATGTGGAATGGAACGGAATGTAACGTGGAATGAAATGTGGAATGGAAAGTGGAGTGTAATGGAATGGAATATGGACTGAAACCAGGAAAGGAATGGAATGGAAGGAGGAATGCAGCGTGGAAAGGAACGTGGAATGGAATGTGTAATGGAATGTGGAACGGTATGTGGAATGGAGTGGAATGGAATCTGTTAAGGAATGTGGAATGGAATGTGGAAAGGAAAGTGTAATGTAATGGAATGGATTGTGGACTCAAACGAGGAATTGAATGGAATGGAAGGCAGAATGGAAGGTGGAATGGAATGTGGAAGGGAACGTGTAAAGTAATGTAGAATGGAATGTGGACTGGAATGGAATGGAATGTGGAATGGAATATGTAATGGAATGTGGAATGGAATGTGGAATGGAAGGGAATGGGATGTAGAATGAAATGTGGAATGGAATGTGAAATGGAATGTTGAGTTGCGTGTGGAATGGAAAGTGGAATGGAACATGGAATGGAAAGTGGAATGTGATGTTCAGTGGAATATGGAATGAAAAGTTGAATGGAATGGAATGGAACGTGGAATTGAATGTGGAAAGGAATGGAATGGAACGTTGCATGGAACGTATAATGGAACGTGGAAAAGGAATGTGGAATGGAACGTGGAATGGAATGTGGAAGGGAATGTAGAGTGGAATGGAATGGAATGTGGAATGGAACTTGAAATGTATCGTGGAATAGAATATGAAATGGAACGTGGAATGGAACGTGAAATGGAATGTGAAATGTAATGTGGAATGCAATATGGTATGGAACGTGAAATTGAATGAAATGGAATGTTGAATGGAACGTGGAATGCAAAGGAATGGCATGTGGAATGGAAAGTGGAATATAATGGAATGGAATGTGGAATGGAATCTGGAAAGGAAAGTGGAATGAAACAGAAGGGAATGTGGAATGGAACGTGGAATGGAATCTGCAAAGGAATATGGAATGGAATGGAATGGAATGTGGAATGGAATGTGGAATGAAACGGAATGTAATTTGCAATGGAATGTTGAATGGAATATCAAAAGGATAGTGGAATGTAATGCAGTGGAATGTGGAGAGAAACGATAAATGGAATGGAAGGTAATGTGGAATGGAATGTGGAATGGAACGTGGAATGGAACGTGGAATGGAATGTGGAATGGAATGTGGAATGAAATGGAATGTGAAATGGAAAGTGGAATGGAATGTGAAATGGAATGTGGAATGGAATGTGGAATGGAATGAAATGGAACGTGGAATGGAATGCAATGGAAAGTGGAATGGAATGTAATGGAATGCGGAATGTAATGGAATGGAATGTGGAATGGAATGGACGGTGGCATGCAATGGAATGGAACCTGGAATGGAATGCAATGTAACGTGGAATGGAACCTGGAATGGAATGCAATGTAACGTGGAATGGAAAGAAATGCAACGTGGATTGGAATGGAATGGAATGTGGAAAGGAATGGAATAGAATGTGAAATGGAATGAAAAGGAATGTGCAATGGAATGTGGAATGGAAATGAATGGAATGAGGATAAGAATGTGGAATGGAATGGAATGTAGAATGCAGTGGAATGGAATGCAATGTGTGATGGAATGGAGTTGAATTGAATGGAATTTGGAGTGGAGTTTGGAATGGAATTTGGAGTGGAGTTTGGAATGGAATGGAGTGGATTATGTAATGGAATGAGGAATGGAATGGAATGGATTGTGGAATGGAATCTGAAATGGAATGGAATGGAGTGTGAAAGGCAACGAGGAATGGAAAGTGGCCTAGAACGTGGAATGGAACCTGGAATGGAATGGAATCGAAGGGAATGCGGAATGGAAAGTGGAATGGAATGGAGTGTAATGATAAAAGGAATGTGGAATAGAATGGAATGTGGAATGGAATGGAAAGGAATGGAAAGAGGAATGGAATGGAAGGGAATGTGGAACAGAATATGCAATGGAATGAAAATGAATGTGGAATGGAATTGAATGGAATGTGGAATGGAATGGAATGGATCGTGGAATGGAAAGTGGAATGGAATGTAAAGGAATGTGGAATGGAATGTGGAATGGAATTGAATGAAATGTGGAATGCAAAGTGGAATGGAATGGAATGGAATGTGGAATGGAATGTGGAATGGAACGTAGAATGGATTGGAATGGAATGTGGCATGGAATTTGGAATGGAATATGGAATAGAATGTGGAATGGAATGTAATCTGGAGTGGTATGTGGAATTGAATATCGAATGGAATGGAATGGAATATGGAATGGAATGGATTGGAAATGAATGGATTGGAATGGAATGGGATATGGAATGGAACGGAATACGGAATGGAGGGGAATGGAAAGTGGAATGGAAGGGAATGGAATCTGGAATGAAATGGAATATAATGTGGAATAGAATGGAATACAATGGAATAGAATGTGGAATGGAAGGGAATGGAATGAGGAAAGGAATGGAATGGAATAGAATGTGGAATGGAATGGAATAGAATGTGTAATGGAATGGTATGGAATGTGGAATTGAATGGAATGGAATGTGGAAAGGAATGGAATGGAATGGAATGGAATGTGGAATGGAATGGTATGGAATGTGGAAAGGAATGGAATGGAATGCGGAATGGAATGGAATGGAATGTGGAATGGAATGGAATGGAATGTGGAATGAAATGGAATGGAATGTGGAATGGAATGGAGTGGAATGTGTAATGGAATGGAATGAGGATTGGGATGTGCAATGGACTGGAATGAAATGGAATGGAATGTGGAATGGAATGGAATAAAATTTGCAATGGAATGGTATGTGGAATTGAATATGGAGTGGAATGGAATGTGGAATGGAATGTGGAATGGAATGGAATGGAATGAAATGTGGAATGGAAAGGAAAGGAATGTGAAATGGAATGTAATGTAATGTGGAATCGAATGGAATTGAATGGAATGTGGAATAGAATTGAATAAAGTGGAATATGAAATGGAATGAAATGTGGAATGGAATGTGTAATGGATTCGAATGAAATGGAATGTGGAAAGGAAAGGAATGTTTAATGGAATGGAATGGATTGTGGAATGGAATGGAGTGGAATGGAATGGAATGTGGAATGCAATGGAATGGAATGCAATGTGTGATGGAATGGAGTTGAATTGAATGGAATTTGGAGTGGAGTTTGGAATGGAATTTGGACTGGAGTTTGGAATGGAATGGAGTGGATTATGTAATGGAATGAGGAATGGAATGGAATGGATTGTGGAATGGAATCTGAAATGGAATGGAATGGAGTGTGAAAGGCAACGAGGAATGGAAAGTGGCCTAGAACGTGGAATGGAACCTGGAATGGAATGGAATCGAAGGGAATGCGGAATGGAAAGTGGAATGGAATGGAGTGTAATGATAAAAGGAATGTGGAATAGAATGGAATGTGGAATGGAATGGAAAGGAATGGAAAGAGGAATGGAATGGAAGGGAATGTGGAACAGAAAATGCAATGGAATGAAAATGAATGTGGAATGGAATTGAATGGAATGTGGAATGGAATGGAATGGATCGTGGAATGGAAAGTGGAATGGAATGTAAAGGAATGTGGAATGGAATGTGGAATGGAATTGAATGAAATGTGGAATGCAAAGTGGAATGGAATGGAATGGAATGTGGAATGGAATGTGGAATGGAACGTAGAATGGATTGGAATGGAATGTGGCATGGAATTTGGAATGGAATATGGAATAGAATGTGGAATGGAATGTAATCTGGAGTGGTATGTGGAATTGAATATCGAATGGAATGGAATGGAATATGGAATGGAATGGATTGGAAATGAATGGATTGGAATGGAATGGGATATGGAATGGAACGGAATACGGAATGGAGTGGAATGGAAAGTGGAATGGAAGGGAATGGAATCTGGAATGAAATGGAATATAATGTGTTATAGAATGGAATTCAATGGAATAGAATGTGGAATGGAAGGGAATGGAATGAGGAAAGGAATGGAATGGAATAGAATGTGGAATGGAATGGAATAGAATGTGTAATGGAATGGTATGGAATGTGGAATGGAATGGAATGGAATGTGGAAAGGAATGGAATGGAATGTGGAATGGAATGGTATGGAATGTGGAAAGGAATGGAATGGAATGCGGAATGGAATGGAATGGAATGTGGAATGGAATGGAATGGAATGTGGAATGAAATGGAATGGAATGTGGAATGGAATGGAGTGGAATGTGTAATGGAATGGAATGAGGATTGGGATGTGCAATGGACTGGAATGAAATGGAATGGAATGTGGAATGGAATGGAATAAAATTTGCAATGGAATGGTATGTGGAATTGAATATGGAGTGGAATGGAATGTGGAATGGAATGTGGAATGGAATGGAATGGAATGAAATGTGGAATGGAAAGGAAAGGAATGTGAAATGGAATGTAATGTAATGTGGAATCGAATGGAATTGAATGGAATGTGGAATAGAATTGAATAAAGTGGAATATGAAATGGAATGAAATGTGGAATGGAATGTGTAATGGATTCGAATGAAATGGAATGTGGAAAGGAAAGGAATGTTTAATGGAATGGAATGGATTGTGGAATGGAATGGAGTGGAATGGAATGGAATGTGGAATGCAATGGAATGGAATGTAGAATGGAATGCAATGGAATGGAATGGAATGGAATGGAATCTGGAATGGAATAGTATTGAATGAGGAAATAAAGTAATGTAATGAAACGGAATTAAATGGAACGTCGAATGAAATGGAAGGTGAAATTGAATGGAATGGAATTTTGAATGGAATGTGGAATGGAATATAATGAAATGTGGAATGGAATGTGGAACGGAATGGAATGCAATGTTCAATGGAATGTAGAATGAAGTGGAACGTGTAATGGAATGGAATCAAACGTGGAATGGAATTGAATGGAACGTGGAATGGAATGGAATGGAATGCAATGGAATGGAATGTGGAAAAGAATGGAACATGGCACAGAATGGAATGGAACGTATTGTGGAATGGAATGGTATGGAACGTGGAATGGAATGGAATGGAATGAGGAATGGAATTTGCAATTGAAAGGATAGTGGAATGAAATTGAATGGAATGGAATGTGGAATGGAATGTTAAATGGAATCTGATGGAATGTGGAATGGAATGTGGAATGGAATGGAATGGAATGGAATGTGGAATGGAATGAAATGGAATGTGGGATGGAATGTGGATTGGAAGGGAATGCAAAGTGGAATTGAATGGAATAGAATGAGGAATGGAATGTGGAATGGAGTGGAATAGAAAGTGGAATAGAATGTAGAAGAATGTGGAATGGAATGTGAAATGGAACGTGGAGTAGAACGTCGAATGGAAAGTGGAATGGAACGTGGAACGGAATGGAAATGAATGTGGAATGGAATGTAATAGAATGGAACGTAATTAAATAGGACGTGGAATGGAATGGAATGTGAAATTGAATGGAATAGAATAAGGAATGGAATGTAATGGAATGTGGTATGGTATTCAATGGAATGGGGAATGGAATGTGGAATGGAATGGAATGGAGTGTGGAATGGAATCTGGAATGGAATGGAATGGAATGTGGAATGGAATGGGGAAAGGAATGTGGAAAGGAAAGTCGAATGGAACGGAAAGGAAGATGGAATGCAATATGGAATGGAGTGTGAAATGTAATGCGGAATGGAACACAATGGAATGTGGAATGGTATGTGGAATGGACTGTGGAAAGTAATGTGGAATTGAACGGAAAGGAAGTTGGAATGGAATGTGGAATGGATTGTAGAATGGAAAGTGAAATGTATTGGAATTGAATATGGAATTGAACGTGGAATGGAATGGAATGGGACGTGGAATGGAACGTGGATCAGAACGTGGAATGGAATGGAAGAGAACGAGGAATGGTATGTGGGATGGAATGTGGAAAGTAATGGAATGGAATGTGGAATGGAATGTGGAACGGAATGGAATGTGATGCGGAATGGAATGGAATGGAAAGTGAAAGGGAATGTGGAAAGGAATGTGAAATGGAATGTGGAATGGAATGTGAAATTGCATAGAATGGAATGTGAAATGGAATCTCAAATGTAATGGTGAATGGAATATGGAATTGCATGGAAGGGAATGCGGAATGGAATGAAATGAAAGGTGGAATGGAACGTGTAATGGAAAAGTGAGAGTAACGTGGAACTTAACGTGGAATGGGGTGGAATGGAATGTGGAATGGAATGGAATGGAATGTGGAAAGGAATGAGGAATCGAATGTGGAATGGAATGGAACGGAATGTGGAATGGAATGTGGAACGGAATGTGGAATGGAATGTGGAATGGAATGTGGAAAGAAATGTGAAACGGAACAGAATGGAATGTGAAATTAAATGGAATGCAAAGTGGAATGGAATGGAATGAGGAATGGAATACAATGTGGAATAGAATGTGGAATGGATTACGGAACGAAATCTTCATTGGAAAGTGGAATGGAATGTGGAAAGGAATGTTGAATGTAACGGAAAGCAATGTGAAATTGAATGGAATGAAATGTGGAAATAAATGTGGAATGGAATGGAATGGAACGTGGAATGGAATGGAATGGAATGTGGAATGGAATGGAATGGAACGTGGAATGGAATGTGGAATGGAATATGGAATGGATTGTGGAATGAAATGTGGAATGGAATGGACTGCAATTTGGATTGAAATGTGGAATGGAGTGTAGAATGAAACGTAGAGTGGAAGGGAATGGAATGAGGAACGGAATGTGGAGTAGAGTGTGGAATGGAATGTGGAACGGAACGGGATGGGAAGTGGAATGGAATGTGGAATGGAATGTGGAATGCACCGTAAAATGGAATGGAAAGCAATCTGGAATGGAACGTGGAATGGAATGAGCAAAGAATTGGAAAGTGGAAAGTAATGGAATGGAATGGGGAACAGAATGGAATGGAATGTGCAATGGAATGTGGAAAGGAATGGAAAGGAATGTGCAATGGAATGTGGAAAGGAATGGAAAGGAATGTAGAATGGAACGTGGAATGGAATGGACTGGATGTGGATTGGGATGTGGAATGGAACGTGGATTGGAGCGACAAATGGAATGGAATGGAATGTGGAATGGAATGGAATGGAGTGTGGATTGGAATGTGGAATGGAATGGAAAGCGGAATGGAATGGAACGGAATGTGGAATGGAATGGGATGGAATGTGGAAGAGAATGGAATGGAATGTGGTTTGGAATGGAATGGAAATTGGAAAAGAATGTGGAAAGGAATGTGGAATAGAATCCGGAATGTAAATGAATGGAATGTGGAAGGGTATGGATTCGAATGTGGAATAGAGTGGAATGGAATGTGGAAGAGAATGGAAAGGAATGGAAAGTGGAATAAAATGGAATTGAAAGGAACGGAATGTGGAATGGAATGGAATGGAATCTGGAATGCAATGTAGTGGAATTGAATGTGAAATTGAGTGGAATGTTATGTGGAAAGGAATGGAATGGAATGTGCAATGGAATGGAAAGCAATGTGGAATGGAATGGATTTGAACGTGGAATGGAATGTAGAATGGAATGTGGAACGGAATAAAATGGAATGGAATGGAATGTGGAATGGAACAGAAAGGAATGTGGAACAGAATGGAATGGAATTCAATCAGGAATGGAATGTTGTATGTAATCGAATGGAATGTGGAATGGAATGGAATGGAATGTGAAATGGAATGGAATGGAATGGAATAGAATGGGAAACAGAATGTGGAACGAAATGTGAAATGGAATGGAATGGAATATGTAATGGAACGTGGAATGGAATTGAATGGAATGTGGAATGGAACGTGCAACAGATTGTGGAATGGAATGGAATGTGAACTGGAATATGGAATAGAATGGAATGGAAAGTTTAAATGGAATGGAATGGAATGTGGAAGAAAATGTAGAATGGAAGAGAATGGAATGTGGAATGGAACGTGGAATAGGATGTGGAATGGAATGGGATGTGGAATGGAATGTTTAATGGAATGGAATGGAAAGTTTAAATTGAAAGGAATGGAATGTGGAGTGGAATGGAATGCAATGTGGAATGGAATGTCGAAAGGAGCGGAATGGAAAGTGAAATGGAATGGAATCCAACGTGGAATGGAATGGAATGGAATGGAATGTGGAATGGAATGGAATGGAATGTGGAATGGAATGTGGAATGGAAAGCAGTGGAATGTGCAATGGAATGTGGAATGGAATGTGGAATGGAAAGCGAAATGAAATGGAATGGAATATGGAATGGAAGGTATAGTGGAATGGAATGGAACGTGGAATGGAACTTGGAATGAAACCTTGAATGGAACGTGCAATGGAAAGTGGAATGTAATGTGGAATGGAAAGGAATGGAATGTGGAATGGAATGGAATAGAATGTGGAATGGAATGGATTGGAATGTGGAATTGATTGTGGAATGCCATGGAATGGAATGAGAATAGAATATGGAATGGAATGTAACGGAATGCGGAATGGAACGGAAGGGAAAGTTACGGAATGTGGAATGGAGTGGAACGCAAAGTGCACTGGAATGGAATGGAAAGTGGAATGTAACGTGGAATGGAATGAGGAATGGAATGGAAAGGAATGTGGAATGGAAGGGAATAGAAAGTGGAATGGTATAGAATGGAATTGATTGGAATCTGGAATGGAATGGAATGGAAAGTAGAATGGAAAGTAATGGAATGTGGAATGGAATGGAATTGTATGGAAAGTGGAATCAAAAATAATGGAATGTGGAAGAGAATGGAATGGTAATTAACGTGGAATGGAATGGAATGGAATGGAATGTGGAATGGAATATAGAATGGAATGTGGAATGGAATGCAAAGGAATGTGGAATGGAATGGAAAGGATGTGGAACGGAAGGTAAAGGAAAGTGGCATGGAATGTGGAATGGAATAAAATGGAATGGAATGGAATGTGGAATGGAACGTGGATTGGAATGGAATGGAATGTGGAATGGAAAGTGGAAAGGAACGTGGAAGGGAATGGAAAGGAACCTGGAATGGAAAGTGGAAAGAAACGTGGAAGGGAATGGAATGGAACCTGGAATGGAATGTGGAATATAACGTGGAATGGAACTTGGAATGGAATGGAATGGATCATAGAATGCAATGTGGAATGGAACATGGAATGGAACGTGGAATGGAAAGTGGAATGGAATGTGGAAAGCAAAGGAATGGAATGTGGAATGGAATGGAATGGAATGTGGAATTGAGTGGAATGCAATTTGCAATGGAATGGAAGTGAATGTCGAATATAATGTGGAATGGAATGGAAAGGAATCCAGAATGGACTGGAATGGAATGGAATGGAAAGTGGAATGGAACGTGGAATGCAAAATGGAATGGAATGTGGAATGGAAAGGAATCGAACGTGGAATGGAAGGGAATGGAATGTGCATTGGAAAGTGTAATGGAATGGAATGGAATGCAATGGAATGTGGAATGGAATGTAATGGAATGTCGAATGGAATTTGGAATGGAATGTAATGGTATGGAATGTGGAACGGAATGGAATGGAATAGAATGCAATGTGGAATGGAATGGAATGAAATGTGCAATGGAATGGAATCGAATGTGTAATGGAATGGAGAGAAATGGAATGCCGAAATTTATGGAATGGTATGCTGTATGGTATGGAATGGAATGTGGAATGGAATGTGGAATGGAATGGAATGCAATGGAGTGGAATGGAATGTGGAATTGAATTTAATGGAAAGTGGAATGGAATGGAATAGAATGTGTAGTGGAATGGAATGGAATGGAATGGAAAGTGCAATGGAATGTGAAGTGGAATGTGGAATGGAACGTGGAATGGAATGAAATGGAACGTGGAATGGAATGGAATAGAACGTGGAGTGGAATGCGAAATGGAACATGGAATGAAATGTTGACTGGAACGTGGATTGGAATGGAATGTTGAATGGAATGGAATGGAATGTGGAATGGAATGGAATGGAATATGGAATGTAATGTGGAATGGAAAGAAACAGAAGGTGGAATGGAACTTGGAAGGGAACCACTAATGGAAAGTACAATGGAACGTGGAGTGCAATGGAATGGAACATCAAATGGAAAGTAGAAGGAACGTTGAATGGAATGTAATGGAAAGTGTAATGGAATGTGGAATGTAATGGAACTGAACGTGGAATGGAATGGAATGCAATGTGGTAAGGAATGTGGAAAGGAATGGAATGGAATTTGGAATGGAAGGTGTTATCGGATGTGGAACGGAATTTGATCGAATGTGGAATGGAATGGAATGGAATGTGAAAAGGAATGTGGAATGAAATCTGGAATGGAATGTGGAAAGAAATGTGGAATGAAATGGAATGGAATGTGAAATGGAACATGGAATGGAAAGTGGAATGGAATGTGCAATGTAATGTGGAAGGGAACGTGCAATGGAAAGGAATGGAAAGTGGACTGGAAAGTGGAATGGAATGGAATGGAACGTGGAATTGAATGTGGAATGGGCTGTGGAATGGAAAGTGAAATGGAACGTCGAAAGCACTGGATTGGAATGTGGAATGTAATGTGGAATGTAATGCCAGGCAATGTGGATTGGAAAGTGGAATGGAATGGAAAGGAATTTGGAATGGAATGTGAAATGGAATGGAACAGAATGTGGAATGGAATGTGGAATGCAATGTAATGGAACGTGGAATGGAACGGAATGGAATGTGGAATGGAATGTGGAATAGAAAATGGAATGGAATGGAATGGAATGTGCAACTGAACGTGGAATGGAATGGAATGGAACGTGGAATGGAAATTTGAATGGAAATTGGAATGCAACGTGGAATGGAATGTGGAACGCAACCTGGAATGAAAAGAGGAATGGAAGGTGGAATGGAATGGACTGGAATGCGGAATGGAATGAAATTGAATAAGGAATGGAATGTGGAATGGAATGGAATGGAATGTGAAATAGAATGTGTAATGGAACGGAATGGAATGGAGTGGATTGTGGAATGGAATGTGGAATAGAACTTGGAAAGGAATGTGGAATGGAAGGTGGAATGGAATGTGGAATGTAACGTGGAATGGAAAGGAATGGTATGTTTAATGGAATGTAGTGGAATGTGGAAAGGAATGGAAAGGAATGTGAAATGGAACCTGGAATGGAAGGTGGAATGGAATGTGGAATGGAATGGAATGGAATGTGGAATGCAAGGAAATGGAAAGTGGAATGGAAGGAAATGGAATTTGGAGTGGAATGTGTAATGGAATGCAATGGAATGTAATGGAATGGAATGTAGAATGAAATGGAATGGAATGTGGAATAGAATGGAATGCACTGTGGAATGGAATGGAAATGTCAGAAATGTGGAATGGAATGCAATGGAATAGAATGGAATGGAATGGAATGGAACGTGGAATAGAATGTGGAGTGGAACGTGGAATGGAACGTGGTATGGAACTTGGAAGATAGAATGGAATGTGGTATGGAATGTGGAATGGAATGGACTGGTATGTGGAATGTAAAGGAATAGAACATGGAATGGAAGATGTAATGGAAAGGAATGGAATGGAATGGAATGGAAAGGGTTGGAATGGACCGTGGAATGGGATGGAATGGAATGTGGAATGGAATGGAATGCAATTTGGAATAGAATGGAATGTGGAATGGTATGTGGAATGCATTGTGGAATGGAATGGAACGGTCTGAATGTGGAATGGAATGAAAAGGAATGGAATGGAACATGGAATGGATTGGAAAGGAATTTGGGATGGAATGGAATGGAATGGAATGGAATGCGGAATGGTAAGGTATGGAATGTGGAATGGAATGGAATGGAATGGAATTTTATGGAATGGAACGTGGAATAGAATGTGGAGTGGAACGTGGAATGGAACGTGGTATGGAACTTGAAATGGAGTGGAATGGAATGTTGAATGGAATGCAATGGAATGTGGAATGGAGTGGAATATTTAACGTAACGTGCAATGGAATGGAATGGAACGTGGAATGGAACGTGGAATGGAACCTCTAATGTAATGAAGACTGGAACGTGGAATGGAATGGAATGGAATGTCTAAGGAAACATAGAATGGAACGTGGAATGCGATGGAATGGGAAGTGTAATTGAATGTGGAATGAAATGTGAAAATAATGGGATGGAATGTGGAATGGAAAGGAATGTAATGTGGTATGGGATGTGGAATGGAATGGAATGGAATGAGGAAAGGAATGTGAATGGAACAGAATGGAATGTGAAAGGGAATGTGGAATGCAATATGGAGTGGAAATTGGAAGAGAATGTGGAATGGAATCTGGAATGGAATGTGGAATGGAATGTGGAATGGAATGTAGAATGGATCTTGGGATGGAATGGAATAGAATGTGGAATGGAGCGTGTAATGGAATGGAATGGAACATGGAATGCACCGTGGAACGGAATATGGAATGGAATGTGGAATGGAACGTGGAATGGAATGTGCAATGGAAAGTGGAATGGAACTTGGAATGGAATGTGTAATGCATTGTGGAATGGAACGTGGAATGGAATGGAAAGGAATGTGGAATGGAACTTAGAATGGAATGGAATGGAAATTGGAATGGAACGTGGAAAGTAATGTGGAATGGAACTTGGAATGAAAAGTACAATGGAATGTGGAATGGAAGGTGGAATGCAATGGAATGGAATTTGGAATGCAAAGTGCAATGGAATGTCGAATGGAACGTTTAATGGAATGGAATAGAAAGGGGAATGGAAAGAGGAATGGAACGTAGTGTGGAACGTGGAATCAAATGGAATGTAAATTGGAATGGAAACTGGAATGGAATGAAATGGAATGTGGCATGGAATGTGAAATGAAACGTGGAATGTAATGGAATGGAATATGTAATGGAATTGAATGGAATGTGGAATGCAATGCAATGTAATGGAACGTGGAATTGAATAGAATGAAATGGAATGTTGAATGCACTGGAATGGAATGGAACGAGGAAATGAATGGAATTGAATAGGGAAAGGAATGTGGAATGGAAAGTGGAATGGAATGTGGAATGGAATGGAATGGAATTTGGAATGGAATGGAATGGAATGTGGAATGGAATGGAATGGAATGTGGAATAGAATGGAATGGAATGGAATGTGAAATGGAATCTGCAATGGAATGTGGGATGCAATGGAATGGAACGTTGAAAGGAATTGAATGTGAAATGGAAAGGAATGGAATGGAATGGGGAATCGTATGGAATGGAATTGAATGGAATGTAGAGAGGAATGGAATGGAATGTGCGAAGGAATAGAAAATGAAATGCAACGAAGTGGAATGGAATGCGGAATGGAATGGAATGGAAGGGAATGTGGAATGGAAGGGAATGGAATTGAATGGAATGTGGAATGGAATGCAGTGTAATAAGGAATGGAAGAGAATGTGTAATGGAATGAAATGGAATGGATTGTGGAATGGAATAGAATGTGGAATGGAATGAAGTGGAATGGAAAGTTTAACGGAATGGAATGGAATGGAATGGAATATGGAATGTAATGGAATGGAACTGAATGTAATGTGGAATGGAATGGAGTGGAAAGTGGAATGGAATTTTTAATGGAATGGAATGGAATGTGGAATTCAAACGAATGGAACTGAATGGGATGTGGAATGGAATGGAGTGGAATGTGGAATGGAATAGAATGTGGAATGGGAAGACATGAAATGGAATGTGGAACGGAATGGAATGGAATGTGGAATGGAATGGAATGGAATGTGGAATGGAATGGAATGGAATGTGGAATGGAATGGAATGGAATGTGGAATGGAATCGAATGGAATATGGAATGGAATGGAATATGGAATGGAATGGAAAGGAATAGAAGCTGGAATGGAATGTGGAATGGAATGGGATGGAATGGAATGGAAAGGGAATGGAATGGAATGGAATGGAATGGAATGTGGAATGGAATGGAATGTGGAATGGAATGGAATGGAATGTAGAATGGAATGGAATGGAATATGGAATGGAATGGAAAGGAATAGAAGCTGGAATGGAATGTGGAATGGAATGGGATGGAATGGAATGGAAAGTGGAATGGAATGGAATCTAATCTGGACTGGAATGTGGAATGGAATGTGCACTTCAATATGGAATGGAATGGAATGGAATGTGGAATGGAAATTGGAATGGAATGGAATGGCATGTGAAATGGCATGTGGAATTGAACGCTGAATGGAACGTGGAAAGGAAAGTCGAATGGATTAGAATGGAACGTGAAATGCAATGGAAAGGAATGTGGAATGGAATGGAATGTACAATGGAATGTGGAATGGAATGGAATTGCATGCAGCATGCAATGTGCAATGGAATGGAAAGAATGTGAAAAGGAAGGAAATGGAATGTGGAATGGAATGTGGAGTGGAATGGAATGGAATTGAATATGAAATGGAATGGAATGGAATGTGGAATGGAATGTGCAAAGGAATGGGACAGAGCGGAATGTGGATTGGAATGTGGAATGGAATGGAATGGAATGGAATGGGGAATTGAATGGGTTGCAATATGGAATGAAATGTGGAATGGAACGGAATGGAATGGAATGGAATAGAATGGAATGGAATGGAATGGAATGTGGATTGGAAACGGGATGGAATGGAATGGAATTTGGAATGGACTGGATTGGAATGTGGAATGGAATGGAATAGAATGTGGAATGGAATTGACTGGAACGTGGAATTGAATGGAATGGAATGGACTGGAACGTGAAATTGAATGGAATTGAATGGGGAATGGAATATGAATAGAATGGAAAGGAATGGAATGTGCAATGCAATGTGGAATGGAATGTGGAATGCAATGGAATGTAATGTGGAATGTAATTGAACTTGGAATGCAATGGAATGGAACATCGAATGGAATGGAATGGAATGGAATGTGGAATGGAATGCAATGGATTGGAAAGTGAAACGGAATTTGGAATAGAATGTGGAATGGAATGTGGAATGGAATGTGGAATGGAATATGGAAAGTAATGTAGTTTGGAATGTGGAAAGGAAAGGAATGGAATGTTCAATGGAATATGGAATGGAATGGAATTTAATGCGGAATGGAATGTGGAATGGAATGGAAAGGAATATCAAATGGAAAAAAATGGAATGTGGAATGGAATATGGAATGGAATTGAATGGAACTGAAAGTGAAATGAAATGGAATGGAATGTGGAATGGAATATGCAAAGGAATGGAATGGAGTGGAATGTGGATTGCAATGTGGAATGGAATGGAATGGATTGTGGAATGGAAAGGAATGGAATATGGAGTGCAATGGTTTGCAATGTGGAATGGAATGTGGAATGCAATGGAATTGAAAGTGGAATGGAATGAAATGGGTTGTGGAATTCAGTGGGAATGGAATGGAGTGCATAGTGGAATGGAATGGAATGGAATTGAATGTGGAATGGAATTGAATGGAACGTGGAATTGAATGGAATGGAATGGAAAGGAACATGGAATTGAATGGAATGGAAGGTGGAATGGAATGGAATTGAATGTGGAATGGAATTGAATGCAACGTGGAATTGAATGGAATGGAATGGAAAGGAACGTGGAATTGAATGGAATGGAAGGTGGAATGGAAAGTGGAATGCAATGTGGAATGGAAAGTGGAATGAATTGTGAAATGGAATTTGGAATGGAACGTGGAATGGAATGGAATGGAACCTGGAATGGAAGGTGGAATTGAATGTGGAATGGAACGTGGAATGGAAACTGGAATGGAATGGAATGGAATGTGGAATGGAACGTGGAAAACAACGAGGAATGGAATAGAATATATTGTGGAATGGAATGTGCAATGGAATGGAATGGAATCTGGAAAAGAGGGTGGAATAGAATGTGGAATAGAATGGAATGGAATGTGGAATGGGAAGTTGATTGGAATGGAATGGAATATGGAATCGAATGGAGTGGAATGTGGAATCAAATGTGGACTGGAATGCAATGGGATGTGGAATGGAATGTGGACTGAAATGGAATGGAATGTGCAATGGAATGTGGAATGGAATGTGGAATGTAATGGAATATAATGTGGAATGGAATGTGGAATGGAATGGAATGGAATGTTGAATGGATTGTGGAATGGTAGGTGGAATGGAATGTGGAATGGAACATAATGTAATGCAGAATGGAATGTAGAATGGAACGTGGAATGGAAAGTGGAATGGAATGGAACGGAACGTGAAATGGAAAGCGGAGTGCAACGTGGAATGGAACATGGAATGTAACGTGGAAAAGAATGTAAAATGGAATGAGCAAAGGAATGTGGAATGTATCGCGGAATGGAATGTGCAATGCAATGTGAAATGGAAAGTGGAATAGAATGGAATGGAATTTGGAATGGAAAGTGGAATGGAATGGAATGCAACGTGGAATTGAATGTGGAATGGAACGTGGAATGGAACGGAACATGAAATGGAATGGAAAGTAACGTGGGATGGAAAGTGGAATGAAATGTGAAATGCAACATGGAATTGAATGTGGAATGGAATGTTGAATGGAAAGTTGTGCAATATGGAAAGGAATGTAATGGAATGTGGAATGGAATTTAATGGAGTGCAGAATGGAAAGTAGAATGGAATGGAACGGAACGTGTAATGGAATGTGGAATGGACTGGAATGTGGAAAGGAATGGAATTTAATGGTATGGAATGTGAAATGGAATGGAATGGAATGTACAGTGGAATCTGGAATGAAATGGAATGAAACGTGTAATGGAACGTGGAATTGAATGTGGAATGGAACGCGGAATGTATCGTGGAATGCAACGTGGAATGAAATGTGGAATGGAATGTATTGGAAAGTGGAATGGAAGGGAATGTAATGTGTAACAGAACGTGAAATGGAATGGAATGAAATGGAATGGAATGTGGAATGGGATTTAATGTATTGTGTAATGGAAAAGACTGGAATGCAGAATGGAATGGAATGTTATGGAAGGTGGAATGGAATTGAATAGAGTGGAATGGAAAGTGGAACGGAATGAAATGGAATGCAGAACAGAATGGAATGAAATCTGGAATCGAATGTGAAATGAAATGTGGAATAGAACGTGGAATGGAAAGTGGAATGGGATGTGGAAAGGAATGGAATGGAATATGGAATGGAATGTGGAATTGAATGTGGAACAGTACTGGAATCGAATGTGGAATGGAACATAATGAAACGTGGAATGCAATGTGGAATGGAATGTGGAATGGAATGGAAAGGAACGTGGAATGGAATGCCGAATGCAAAGTGGAATGGAACGTGTAATCGAACGTGGAATGGAATATACAATGTAACATGGAATGGATCGTGGAATGCAATGTGCAATGCTATGTGAAATGGAACGTGGAATAGAATGAAATGGAATGTGGAATGGAACGTGGAATAAAACGGAATTGAACACGGAATTGAAAGTGGAATGGAACGAGGAATGCAATATAATGGATCGTGGAATGGAATGTGGAATGGAATGGAAAGGAACGTGGAATGGAATGTGGAATGGAATTTGGAATGGAACATGGAATGGAACGTGGAATGGAATGGAATGGAACGTAGACTGGAATGTGGAATGGAATGTGGAATGCAACGTGGAATTGAATGTGGAATGGAATGTGGAATGGAAAGTTATGGAAGGTGGAATGGAATGGAATGGAATATGGAATGGAATTTAATGGAATGCCGAATGGATTGAGGAATGGAATGGAATGGAATCTGGAATTGAATGTGGAATGGAATGGAATGTGGAACACAATGGAATTTAATGGTATGGAATATGGAATGGAATGGAATGTAGTTTGCAGTGGAATCTGGAATGGATTCTGTAATGGAATGGAAAGGAACGTGGAATGGAACGTGGAATTCGATGTGGAATGGAACACGGAATGGAAAGTGGAATGGAACGTGGAATGAAATGTGGAAGGTAATGTAATGGAATGTGGAATGGAAGGGAATGTAAAGTGTAATGCAACGTGGAATGGATTGGAATGAAATGGAATGCAGTGTGGAATGGAATGGAATTGAATGTGTAATGGAAAGGAATGGAATGTGGAATGGAATGGAATGAAATGGAATGTGGAATGGAATTGAATGGAATGTAATGGAATGTGGAATAGAATGGAATGAAACGTGCAATGACATGTGAAATGGAATGAGGAATGGAAAGTGGACTGGAAAGTGGAATGGAATGTGGATAGGAATGGAATGGAATGGGGAATGGAATGTGGAATGGAATGGGGAATGGAATGTGAAATGGAATGGAATGGAATGTGGAATCGAAAGGAATGTAATGTTGAATGGAATGTGGATTGGAAAGGAATAGACTGTGGAATTGATTTTGGAATGGACTGCGGAATGGAATGGAATGGAATGCGGAATGGAATGTGGAAAGGAATGTGGAATGGAATGGAATGGAATGTGGAAAGCTATGTGGAATGGAGTGTGGAATGGATTGTGGAAAGGAATGGAATGGAATGTAGAACGGAATGTGGAATGGAATGTGGAATTTAAGGGAATGGAAAGTGGAAAGGAATGGAATTGAAAGTGGAATAGTAAGGAATGGAATGGAATGTGGAATGGAATGGAATGGAAACTGGAACGGGATGAAATGGAACGTGGAATGGAAGGGAATGGAACGTGTAATGGAATAGAAAGAAACGCGGAAAGGAATGTGGAATGCAACGTAGAGTGCAATGTGTAATGGAATGAGGAATGGTATGGAATGGAATGTGGAATGCAATGTGGAATGGAAAGGAAAGGAATGTGCAAAAGAATATGGAACGGAATATGGAATGGAACTCAATGGAATGTGGAATGGAATGTGGAATGGAACGTGGAATTGAAAGTGGAATGGAATGGAATGGAAAGTGGAATGGAATGTGGAATGGAACGTGGAATGGAAAGTGGAATGGAATGGAATGGAATGGAACGTGGGATGGAATGTGGAACGGAACGGAAAGGAATGTGGAATGGAATGTAGAATGGAATGTGGAATGCAATGGAATGGAATGGAATGTGAAATGGAATGTGGAATGGAATGTGAAATGGAACGTGGAATGGAATGTGAAATGGAATGAAATGGAATGTGGAATGGAACATGGAATGGAATGCAGAATGTAATGGAATGGAATGAGGAAGGGAATGTGGAATGGATTGGAATGGAATGTAATTTGGGGTGGAGTATACAATGGAATGGAAGGGAATGTGCAAAGGAATGTGGAATGGAATGTGGAAGGGAATGCAATGTTATGTCAAATGGAATGTGGAATGGAATGTGAAATGGAATGTCGAAAGGAATGTCGAAGGGAATGGAATGGAACGTGGAATGGAATGTGGAAAGGAACGTGGAATGGAATGGAATAAAATGTGGAATGGAATGTGGAATGTAATGTAGAATGGAATGCAGTGGAACGTGGAATGGATCGTGGAACAGAACGTGGAAAGATACATGGAATGGAATGAAGAATGGAATGAGGAAAGTAATGGAAAGAAATGTGGAATAGAATGTGGAATGGAATGTGAAATGCAATGTAGAATGGAATGGAATTGAATGTGGAACGGAACGTGGAATTGAAGGTAATGGATCGTGGAATGGAATGTGGAAAGGAATGGAATGAAACGTGGAATGGAACGTGGAATGGAATGTGGAATTGAATGGAATGGAATGTGGAATGGGATGTGGAAAGGAATGTGGACTTGAGTGAGGAATGGAATGTGGAAAGGAATGTGGAATGGAATGGAATGTGGAAGGGAATGTAGTGGGTTGTGTAATGGAATGTGTAATGGAATGCAATGGAATCTGGAATGGAATGTGGAATGGAATGTGAAATGGAATGTTGAAAGAAATGTCGAATAGAATGGAATGGAAAGTGGAATGGAATGGAATGGAACGTGGAATGGAATGTGGAATGGAACGTGGAATGGAACATGGAAAGGAACGTGGAATGGAATTACATGGAATATGGAATGGAATGTTTAATGGAATGTGGAATGGAATGGAATGGGATGGAATTTGGAATGGAATATGGAATGGAATATGGAATGGAACGTGGAATGGAATATGGAATGGAACGTGGAATGGAACGTAGAACGGAATGGAATAGAACAGAGAATATAACGTCGAATGGAACGTGGAATGCAACGGAATGAAACGTGGAATGGAACGTGGAATGGAAAGAGGAATGGAATGGAAAGGAACGTGGAATGGAATGTGGAATGGAATGTGAAATTCAATGTGGAATGGAATGGAATCGAATGTGGAATGGAATTTGGAAAGGAATGTGGAATGGAATGGAATGGAATGTGGAGTGGAATATAGTGGGTTGTCGAATGGAATGTGGAATGGAGTGGAATGGAATGTGGAATGGAATCTGGAAAGGAATGTGGAATGGAACGGATTGGAATGTGCAAAGGAATTTGGAATGGAGTGTGGAATGGAATGTGGAATGGAACGGAATGGAATGGGGAAAGGAATGTGGAATAGTGTTTGGAATGGAAAGTGGAATGTACAGAATGGAACGTGAAATGGAATGTGGAATGGAAAATAGCATGGAAAGGGAAAGGGATTGGAATTGACTGTGGAATTTAACGTGTAATGAAATAGATTGGGATGGGGAATGGAACGTGGAATGGAACGTGAAATGGAGATGATTGGAACGTTAAATGGAATGTGGAGTGGAATGTGGAAAGGAATGGAATGGAAAGTGGAATGAAATGTGGAAGGAAATGTGAAATGGAATGTGGAATGTAATGGAATGGAATGTGGAATGGAATGGGAAGGAATGTGGAGCGGAATGTGCAATGGAATGTGGAATGTATGTGGAAAGTGACGGATTGGAATATGAAATGGATTGTGGAATGGAATAGAATTGAATGTGGAATGGATTGTGGAACGGAATGTGGAATGGAATGTGGAATCCAATGTGGAAAGGAACGTGGAATGAAACAGAATGGAATGTGAAATGCAATTGAGTGGAATGTGGAATGGAGTGTCGAATGGAATGGAATGCAATGTGGAATGGAATGTGGAAAGAAATGTGGAATGGCATGGAATGAAATGTGGAATGGAATGTGGAATGGAGTGTGGATTGGAATATGGAATTGAACGTGGAATGCATTGCAGAAAGGAAAGAGGAAAGGAATGTGGAATGGAACGGAATGGAATGTCGAATGGAATGTGGGATGGAGTGTGGAATGGAATATGGAATGGAACATGGAATGAAAAGTGGAATTGCATGTGGAATGGAATGTTGAATGGAGAATGGAATGCAACGAGGAATGGAATGGAATGCAGTGTGGAATGGAATGAGGAACGGAATGGAATGGAATGTGGTTGGAATGTGGATTGGAATGTGCAATGGACTGTGGAATGAAAAGAGGAATGTAATGTGAAATGGAACGGAATGGAATGTGGAATGCAATGCGGAATGAAAGGTAGAATAGAATATGGAATGGAATGTGGAATGGAATTGAATGGAATGTGGAATGGAATGGAATGCAAAATGGAATAGAATGGAATGTGGAATGGAATGGAATAGAATGTGGAATAGAATGGAATGGAATGGAATGTGGAATGGAAGGGAATGGAAAGTGGAATGCAATGGAATGGAATGTGGAACGGAATGGAATGGAAATTGGTATGGATTGCGGAAAGGAATGGTAAGGAAAGGAATGTGGAATGTGGAATGGAAGGTGGAATGGATTGTGGAAATGATTGTGGAATGGAATGGAATGGAATGTGAAATGGAATGTGGAATGGACTGTGGAATGGAAAGTGGAATAGAACGGCATGGAATGTGTAATTGAATGTGGAATGGAATGTGGAATGCAATGTTGAATGGAGTATCGAATGGAATGTGGAATTGAACGGAAAGGAGTGTGGAATGGAATGTGGAATGGAATGGAATGGAATGTGGAATGGAACGTGGAATGGAATGTGGCAAGGAAAGGAATGGAAAGTGGAATGGAATTTGTAATTGAAATTTGGAATGGAACGTGAAATGGAATGTAAAGGAATGTGCAGCGCAACGTGGAATGGAATGTAATGGAACATAAAATGTAACATGGAATGGAAAGTGGAATGGAATGGAATGGAACGTGGAATGGAATATGGAATGTAATGTGGAAAGGATAGGAATTTCGAAAGGAATGGAATGGAATGTGTAATGGAATGGAATGGAATGTGGTATGGAATGGAAAGAATGTGAAATGGAATGTCAAATGGAATGGGAAATGGAAGGTGGAATGAAATGTGCAATGGAACAGAAGGCAACACGGAATGATATGGAATACAACGTGGAATGCAACGAGGAATGGAACGTGGAACGGAATGTCAGATGGAATGGAATGGAATGCGGAATGGAATGTGGAATGGAAGATGGAAGGGAGTCTGGAATGTATTGTGGAGTGGAAGGGAATGGAATGAGGAATGGAATGCAGTGAAATGGGGAATGGAATGTGAAATGGAATGTGGAATGGAATGCAATGGATTGTTGAATGGAATGTGGCATAGAAAGTGGAATGCAATGGACTGAAAGGTAGAATGCAATGTGGAATGGAATGGAATGGAACGTGGAATGGAAATTTTAATGGAACGTGGAATGGAACATGGAATGGAAAGAGGAATGGAATGTAATTGAATTGAATGTGGAATGGAAAGGAATGAAAGGTGTAATGGGTTCTGAAATGGAATGGGGAATGAAATGTTGAATGGAATGCAATGGAATGTGGAATGGAATGTGGAGTGGAATGCGGAAGGGAGCATGTAATGGAGTGGAATGTGGAAGGGAGCATGTAATGGAATGGAATGGAATGTGGAATCGAACGTGGAAGGGAATGTGGAATGGAACGTGGAACAGAATGGAATGGAATGTGGAATGGGAGGTGGAATGGTATGGAATGGGACGTGGAATGGAACATTGAATGGAACGTGGAATGGAACATGGAATGTAATGTGGAATGGAAGATACAATGGAATGTGCAATGGAATGTGGAATGGAAAGTGGAATGGAAAGAAATGGAACCTGGAATGCAACATGGAACGGAATGATTTGCAACGTGGAATGGAATGTGGAATGGAATCTGGAATAGAACGTGGAATGGAATGTGGAATGGAATGCAATGGAATGTGGAATGGAAAGTGGAATGGAACGTGGAATGGAATGAAAACAAATGCGGAATTGAATGGAATGTGGAAAGGAATGTGGAATGGAACAGAATGGAATGTGAAATGCAATGGAATGGAATGTGGAATGGAATGTGGAATTTAATGGAATGGAAAGTGGAAAGGAATGTGGAAAGGAATGTGGAAAGGTACGGAATGGAATGTGGAATGCAACGTCGAATGTAGTGTGGATTGGAATGTTGTATGGATTGTGGAATGCAATGCGAAAAGGAATGTGGAAACGAATGTGGAATGAAACGGAATGGAATGTGGAATGGAATGTTAAATGGAGTGTGTAATGGAATGTGGAATGGATTGTGTAATGGAATGTGTAATGGAACAGAATGCAATGTGAAATGGAATGTGGAATGGAATGTGTAATGGAATGTCAAATATAATGCAACGGAATGTGCAATTTAACGTGTAATGGAATGGAATAGAAAGTGGAATGTAATGTGGGATTGACTGTGGAATGGAATTTGGAATGGAATGGAAAGGAATGAGCAAAGGAATATGGAATGGAATGTGGAATGGAAGTCAATGGATTGTGTAATGGAATGAGGAATGGAACGTAGAACGGCATGAAATGGAAAGTAGAATTTAATGGAATGGAATGTGGAATGGAATGGAATGTTACTTGGAATGAAAAGTGGAATGGAACGTGGGATGGAGTGGACCGTGGAATGGAAGGTGGAATGGAATGTGGAAAGGAATGGAATGGAATGTGCAATAGAATGTGGAATGGATTGGAAAGGAATGTGCCAAGGAATTTGGAATGGAATGTGGAATGCAATGTGGAATGGAATGCAGTGGATTGTGGAATGGAATGAGGAATGGACTGTGGAATGGAAAGTGGAATGAAAAGAGGAATGGAATAGAATGGAAAGTGGAATGGAATGTGTAATGGAACGTGGAATGGAAAGTGGAATGGAATGGAATGGAAAGTGGAATGTAATGTGGAATGGAATGGAAAGGAAAGTGGAATGGAATGTAGAATGCAAAATGGAATGGAATGGAATGGAATGGAATGTGAAAAGGAATGTGGAATGGAATGTGAAATGGATTGTGGAATGGAATGTGGAATGGAATGAAATGGAACATGTAATGGAACGTGGAATGGAATGTGGAATCGAATGGAATGGAATGTGGAATGGAATGTGGAATGTAAATGAATGCAAAGTGGAATGGAATGTGCAATGGAATGGAATGGAACGTGCAGAGGAATGTGGAATGGAATGTGGAAGGCAATGCAATGGTATGTCAAATGGAATGTAGAATGGAATGTGAAATGGAATAGGGAAAGAAATGTCGAATGGAATGCAATGGAACGTGGAATGGAATGGAATGGAACGTGGAATGGAACGTGTAAAGGAAATTGGAATGGAATGCAATGAAATGTGGAATGCAATGTTGAATGGAATGTGGAATTGAATAGAATGGTGTGGAATGGAATGGAATGTGGAATGGAATGCGTACTGGAACGTGGAATGGAAAGAGGAATGGAATGTAACAAAACGTGGAGTGGAAAGTGTAATGGTACGTGGATTGGAACTTGGAATGGAAGGAGGAATGGAATGCAAAGAAATGTGAAACGCAATGTGGAATTGAATGGAATGGAATGTGGAACGGAACGTGGAATTGAATGGAGTGGAACGTGGAATGGAACATGGAATGGAATGGAATGAAACGTGGAATGGAATGTGGAAGGGAACATGGAATGGAATGTGGAATGGAAAGCGGAATGCAATGTGGAATGGAATGTGAAATGGAATGGAATCGAATGTGGAATGGAATGGAATGGAATGTGGAATGGAATGTGGAACGGAATGTGGAACGTAATGTGGAATGGAATATGGAAAGAAATGTGGAATGGAACGGAAGGGAATGTGAAATGGAATGGAATGGAATGTGGAATGGAATGGAATGTGGAATGGTATGGAATGGAAAGTGAAATGGAATATTGAATATAATGCGGAAGGAATGTGGAAAAAAAGTGGAATGGAACGGATTGGAATTTGGAATGGAATGTGGAATGCGACGTGGAACGGAAAGTGCAATGGAATGGAATGGATGCGTAATGGAATGTGAAATGGAAAGCAATGGAATGGAATGGAATGGAATGTGTAATGGTACGTGGAATGGAAATGAATGGACCTTGAAATGGAACGTAAAATAGAATGTGGAATGGTATGTAATGAAGTGAGGAATGGAATGGAATGTTGAATGGAATGGAACGGAAGGTGGAATAGAATTTTAAATGGAATAGAATGGAATTGCGAATCGAATGGATTGGAATGTGAAATGGAAAGTTGAACGTAATGTGAGATGTAATGTGGAATGGATAGGAATGGAATGTGGAATGGAATTTTGAACGGAATTTGGAATGGAATGTGTAATGGAACGTGGTAAGGAATGTGTAATGGAACGGAATGGAATGTGAAATGGAATGTGAAATGGAATGTGGAATGGAATGGAATGGAATGTGGAATGGAATGGAAAGGAGTTTGGAACGGAATGTGGAAGGGATTGTGGAATTGAATATGGAATGGAATATGGAAAGGAATCTGGAATTTAACGGAAAGGAATGTGAAATGGAATGGAATGGAATGTTTAATTAAATGTGGAATGAAATGGAATGGAACGAGGATTGGAATGGGGAAAGGAATGTGGAACGGAACGGAATGAAATGTGAAATGGGATGTGGAATGGAATGTGGGAAGGAATGTGGAAAGGAATGCAAAATGAAAAGTGGAAAGGAATGTGGAATTTAACGGAATGAAATGTGGAATGGAATGTGGAATGGAGTGTGGAATGGAATGTGAAATGGAACAGAACTGAACGTGGAATGGAATTTGGAAGGGAATGTGGAATGGAGTGTGAAATGTAATGTGGAATGGAATGGAATGGAACGTGGAATGGAATGTGGAATGGAATGTGGAATGGAGTGTGGAATGGAATGTGGAATGGAACGCAATGGAATGTGAAATGGAATTTGGAATGGAATGTGGAAAGGAATGTGAAATGTAATGTAATGGAATGTGGAATTGAAAGTGGTATGGAAAGGAATGGAACGTGGAATGGAATGTGGCATGGAATGGAATGGAATGCGGAATGGATTGTGGAATCGAATGTGGAACGTATTGTGGAATGGAATTTGGAATGGGTTGTGGAATGGAATGTGGATTGGAATGTGGAATGGAAAGTGGAATGTAACGTGGAATGGAGCGTGGAATGTAATTTATTGGAACGTGTATTGGAATGTGGAATAGAATGGAATGTGTAATGAAATGTGGAATGGAATGTGGAATGAAATGTGGAAAGGAAAGGAATGGAATTTGGAATGGAATGTGCAATGGAATGGAATGGAATGTGGAATCTAATGGAATGGAATGTGGAACGGCACGTGGAATGGAATATGGAATGGAACGGAATGTAATGTGGAATGGAATGGGTATTGGAATGTTGAAAGGAAAGTGGAATGGAATGTAATGGAATGCGGAATGGAACGTGAAATGCTATCGAAGGGAACTTGGAATAGAACGTTGAATGGAACGTGGAAAGGAATGTGGAATGGAATAGAATGGAAAGTGGAATGGAATTTAATGGAATGTGGAATGGAATGTGGAATGGAATGCGGAATGTAATGTGGAACGGAACATGGAATGGAACGGAATGGAATGTTGAAAGGAATGTGGAATGGAGTGTGGAATGGAGGGTGTAACGGAACAGAATGGAATCTGAAACGGAATGTGGAATGGAATGTGGAATAGAAAGTCAAATGTAATGTAATGGAATGTTTAATTGAACGTGGAAAGGAATGGATTGGAACGTGGCATGGAATGTGGGATGGAATATAGTGGACTGTGGAATGGATTGTGGAATGGAATGTAGTGGAATGTGCAATGCAATGTGAAATAGAGTGTAATGGAATGTGAAATGGAGTTTGGATTGCAATGTGGAATTGGACATCGACTTGAATGGAATGGAACGAGTAATGGAAAGTGGAATGGAACGGAATGGAATGTGGAATGCAATGGAATGGAATGTGGAATGGAATGTGGAAAGGAAAGTGGAATGGAATGGAAGGGAATGGGGAATCGAACGAGGAATTTAATTAAATGGACCTTGGAATGGAATGTAGAATGGAACGTTGAATGGAATGTAATAGAATGTGGAATGGAATGGAATGGAATATGGAATGGAAAGTAATGGAATGTGGAATGGAAAGTGGAATGGAATGGAGTGGAATGTGGAATGGAATGGAAAGGAATGTGAAATGGAATGTGGAATGCAATGGAATGCAATGTGGAATGGAATGGAGTGGAATGTGGAATGAAAGGAGGAACGGAACGTGGAATGGAATGTGGAATGGAATGTGGAAAGGAATGTGGAATGGAACGGAATGGAATGTGAAATGGAATGTGGAATGGAAAGTAATGCAATGTGGAATGGACTGGGGAACGGAATGTGTAATGGAATGTGGAATGGAAAGTGGAAAGGAATCAGGAATGCAAGAGAATGGAATGTGAAATTGATTGGAATGGAACGGAATGGAATATGAAATTGAATAGAATGGAATGTGGAATGGAATGTTTAATGGAATGGAATGGAATGTGGAATGGAACGGAATGGAATGTGGAAAGAAATGGAATGGAGTGGTATGGAATGTGGATTGGAATGGAATGGAATGTGGAATGGAATGGAATGGAATGTGGAATGGGATGTGGAATTGAATGGAATGGAACGTGTAATGGAACGTGTAATGGAACGTGGAATGGAAAGTGCAATGGAAAGTGGAATGGAACGTGGAATGGAATGACTTATAGAACGGAATGGAATGTGGAATGGAATGGATTTTAATGGAAAGTGGAATGGAATGGAATCTAAATTGGAACAGAATGGAATGGAATGTGGAAAGGAATGTGGAATGGAATGGAAATGAATGGAATGTGCAATGGAATAGAATTGAATGTGGAATTGAATGGAATGGAATGTGGAATGGATTGGAGTGGAATATGGAATGGAATGAAATGGAATGAGGAATTGATTGGAATTGAATGTGCAATGGAATGAAATGGAATGTAGAATGGAATGGAGTGGAATTGAATAGAATGTGGACTGCAACTGAAAGAAATGGAATGGAATGTGGAATGTAATTCAATGGGATGGAATGTGGAATGGAATGGAATGGTTTATGGAACACAATGTAATGGAATGTGGAATGGAACACGGACTGCAATATGGAAACTTATAATGAATGGGATGAAATGGAAAGTGGAAAAAATTGGAATGGAATGTGGAATGGAAGGGAATGGAAAAGAATGTGGACAAGAATGGAATGGAATGGAACTGAATGTGGATTGGAATGGAATGGAACATGGAATGGAATGTGGGAAGAAGCGTAACGGAATGTGGAATGGAATGGAGTGGAGTGGAATGTGGAATGCAACATGAAATGGAATGGAATTGAATGCGGAATTCATCATGGAATGGAATGGAATGGGACGAAGAATGGAACGTGGAATGTAACGTGGAATGGAATGGAATGGAATGTAGAATGGAATGTAGAATGCAGTGTGGAAAGGAATGAAATGGAATGTGGAATGGAATGTGGAATGGAATGGAAAGGCATGGAATAGAATATGGAATGGAATGTGGAATGGAACATCGAATGGAATGGAATGGAAGGTATAATGGAAGGTGGAATGGAATGAAATGGAACGTGGAATGGAATGTGGAATGGAATGCGGAATGTAATGGAATGGAATGTGGAATGGAATGGAATGGAATGTGGAATGGAATGGAATGGAATGTGGAATGGAATTTTGAATGGAAGGTGGAATGGAATGTGGAATGGAATGGAATGTGTAATGGAATGCGGAATGTAATGGAATGGAATGTGGAATGGAATGGAATGGAATGTGGAATGGAATGGAATGGAATGTGGAATGGAATTTTGAATGGAAGGTGGAATGGAATGTGGAATGGAATGGAATGGAAAGTAGAAAGGTCTGTGGAATGGAATATGGAATAGAACGGAAGTAATGTGGAAAGGTATGTGTAATGGAATGTGGAAAGGAAAGTGGAACGGATTTTAATGGAACGTGGAATGGAATGTGGAATGGAATGTGGAATGGAATGGAATGCAATGTGGAAAGAAATACGAAAGGCAATGTGGAATGTAATGTGGAATGTAATGTGAAACTGAATGTGGAATGGAATGTGGAATGGAATGGAATGGAATGTGGAATGGAATGTGAAATGCAAAGGAATGTTATGTGGAATGGAATGTGGAACGGAATGTAATGGAATGGAAATTATTGTGGAATGGAATGCGGAATGGAAAGTATAATGGAACGGAATGGAATGTGGAATGCAATGTGGAATGGAATGTGGAATGGGAAGTATAATGCAATGGAATGGAATGCGGAATGGAACTTGGAATTGTAAGGAATAGAACGCGCAATGGAACATGGAATGGAACGTGGAAGGAACGTGGAATGGAATGTGGAATTGAACGTGGAAGGAAATGTGCAATGGAATGTAGAATGGAACGTGGAATGGAATGGAATGGAACGTGGAATGGAACTTGGAACAGAAAGGAATGCAACATGGAATGGAAAGTGGAATGCAATGTTGAATGGTAAGTGGAATGGAATGGAATGGAATGTGGAATGGAATGGGATGTAATGTGGAATGGAATGAAATAGAATGTGGAATGGAATAGTAAGAAATGTGGAATGGAATGGAATGGAATGGAATGGAATGGAATGCGGAACGGAATGGATTGGAATGTGGAATGCAGAATGGAATGGAATGGAATGGAATGGAATGTGGAATGGAACGGAATGGAACATGCAAAGGAACGGAATGCAATGTGGAATGAAATGCGGAATGGAATGTGCAATGGAATGTGGAATGGAATGGAAATGAATGTGGAATGGAAAGTGGAGTTGAGTGGAAAGGAATGTGGAATGGAAAGCAAAGGAATGTGCAATGCAATGTCGAATGGAATGGAATGGAATCTGAAACGGAATGTCGAATGGAATGGAAAGGAATGGGAAATGGAATGTGAAATGGAAAGGACAGTAACGTGGAAAGGAATGTGGATAGAATGCGGAATGGAATGGAATGGAATGTGGAAAGGAATGGAATGGAATGTGGACTATAATGGAATGGAATGAACTGGAATGGGAATGGAATGGAATGGAATGTGGAATGCAATGGAATGGAATGAAATGAGGAATGGAATGGAGTGGAATATTGAATGCAATGCAATGGAAGGAAATGAAGAATTGAAAGGAATGGAATGTGAAATGGAATGGAAAGGAATGTGGAATGGAATGGAATAGAACGTGGAATGGAACGTGGATTGGAAAAGAATGGAATGTGGAATGAAATGGAATGGAATGTGGAAAAGAAATTAGAATTGAATGTGGAATGGAAAGTGGAATGGAATGGAATGGAATGTGGAATGGAATGGAATGGAATGTGGAATAGAATGGAATGGGACGCAATGGAAAGCAGAATGAAATGGAATAGAATGTGGAATGCAATGGAATGGAGTGAAATTTAGAATTGAATGTAATGGAAAGTGGAATGGAGTGGAATGGAATGTGGAATGGGATGGAATGGAACGTGGAATGGAATGTGGAATGGAATGTGGAATGGCATGTGGAATGAAATATGGAATGTAATGGTATGGAATGTTGACTGTAATGGAATGGAATATGGAACAGAATGGAATGGAATGGAATGTGGAATGGAATGGAAAGGAATATGGAATTGAATGCAATGGAATATGGAATGGAATGGAATGGAACATAGAATAGAAAGTGGAATGGAAAGGAATGCAACATGAAATGCAATGTGGAAAGGAATAAGGAATGAAAAGTGGAATGGAACGTGTAATGGAATGGAAAGGAACGTGAAAAAGATTGGAATGGAAAGTGGAATGTAATATGGAATGGAATGTGGAATGGGACGTGGAACAGAATGCAATGCAACTTGGAATGGAATGTGGTAGAATGTGAAATGGAATGGAAAGGAATGTGGAATGGAATGGATTGGAATGTGGAAGGGAATGTATTGGAATGTGGAATGGAATGGAATGGAACGTGGAAAGGAATGTGGAATGGTACGTGGAATGGATTGTTTAATGGAAAGGAATGGAACGTGTAATGGAATGTGGAATGGATCATGGAATGGAATGGAATGGAATTACCAATGGAATGGAAAGGAATGTGTACTTTAATGGTGTGGAATGGAATGGAAAGTGAAATAGAATGTGGAACGGAACGTGAAATGGAAATTGGAATGGAATGTGGAACAGAAGGTAATGGAACGTGGAATGGAATGGAATGGAACGTGGAATGGAACATGGAATGGATTATGGAATGGAAAGAGGAATGGAATGTGGAATGGAACGTGGAATAGAACGGGGAATGGATCCTGGAATGCAAGGAGGAATGGAAAGTGGAATGGAATGTGGAATGGAAGGGAATAGAATGTTGTATGAAATGTGGAATGGAATGGAATGTGGAATGGAAGGTGGAATGGAATATGGAATGGAACGTGAAATTGAATGCAATGGAATGTTTAATGGAACGTGGAATGGAATGGAATGGAATGTGGAATGGAATGTGGAATGGAATGTGGAATGGAATGGAATGGAAAGTGAATGGAATCTGAAAATGAAAATGGAATGGAATGGAATAGAATTTGGAATGGAATGCGGAATGGAATGTAATGGAAAGTGGAATGGACTGTGGAATGGAATGTGGAATGGAACGTGGTATTGAAACTGCAATGGAACGAGGAATGGAGTGGAATGGAAAGGTAGTGGAACTTGGAATGAATGGAATGGAACTTGGATTAGAATGTGGAATGGAACGTGGAATGGAATGTGGAATGGATCGTGGAATAGAATGCATTGGAATGTGGAATGGAATCAGATGGAACTTGGAATGCAATGTGGAATGGAATGTGGAATGGAACGTGGAATGCAAAGTGGAGTGAAATTGAATGGAATGTGCAATGGAATGTGGAATGGAATGGAATGGAAAGTTGAATACAATGGAATGGAAAATTGAATGGAATTGAATGGAGTGGAATATAGAATGGAATCGAATAGAATGGAATGGAACGCGGAATGCGAAGGAATGGAATGTAGAATGTAATGGAACTGAAAGGAATGTGGAATGGAATGGAATGGAATGTGGAATGGAATGGAATGGAATGTGGAATGGAAAGGAATGGAATGTGGATTGGAATATAAAGGAATGGAATGGAATGTGCAATTGAATGGAATGGCACGAGGAATGGAATGGATTAGAATGTGGAATTCAATGGAATGGAACTTGGAATGGAATGTGGATTGCAATGTAATGGAAAGTGGAATGGAATGGAATGGACTGCGGAATGGAATGTGGAATGGAATGTGGAATGGAATGGAATGGAATGGAAAGGAATGTGGAATGTCATGTGAACTGGAATGAAATGGATTGCGGAATAGAATGTGCAGCGAAATGAAATGGAATGAGAATGGAACATGGAATGGAATGTGGAATGGAATGTGGAATGGACCGCAGAATGGGATGTGGAATGGAAGGTGGAATGGAATGGAATGGAATGGAATGTGGAATGGAAAGTGAATTGGAAGGCAATGGAATGTGGAATGTAATGTGGAATGCAATGCAATGGAATGAGAATGGAATGTGGAATGGAATGTGGAATGGAATGTGGAATGGAATGTGGAATGGAAAGTAATGGAATGTGGAATGGAATGTGGAATGGAATGGAATGGAATGTGAAATGGAATGTGGAATGGAAAGGAATGTGGAATGGAATGTGTAATGGAATGTGGAATGGAATGGAATAGGATGTGGAATGAAATGTGGAATGGAATGTGTAATGAAATGGAATGGAATGTGGAAAGGAGTGGAATGGATTGCGGAATGGGATGTGGACAGGAATGGAATGCAATGTGGAATGAAATGTGGAATGGAATGGAATGGAATGTGGAATGAAATATGGAATACAATGTAATGGAATGTGGAATGGAATGTGCAATGGAAGGTGGAATGGAATGTGAAATGGAATGTGGCATGGAACGCAATGGAATGTGGAATGGAATGTGGAATTGAATATGGAATGGAACGGAATGGAAAGTGGAATGGAAAGTGGAATGGAATGTGGAATAGGACCTGGAAAATAATGGAATGGAACGTGTAATGGAACATGGAACGGAATGGAATGGAAAGTGGTATGGAAAGGGATGGAATGTGGAATGGAATGGAATGGAATGTGGAATGGAATATGGAATAGAATGTTTAATGGAATGTGGAATTGAATGGAATGGAATGTGGAATGGAATGGAATGGAATGTGGAAAGGAATGTGGAATGCAATGCAATGGAATGTGGAATGGAACGGAATGGAATGTGGAATGGAATGTGGAATGGCATATGGAATGGAACGGAATGGTATGTGGAATGGAATGTGGAATGCAGGGGGAATGGAATGTGGAATGGAACAGAATGGAATGTGCAATGGAATGTGGAATCAAAAGTGGAATGGAAAGGATTGGACAGTGAAATTTAATTGTATGGAATGGTAGGGAATGTGGAATGGAATAGAAAGGAATGCAATGGAAAGTGGAATGGAATGTGGTGTGGAATGTTATGGACCGTGGAATGGAATCTGGAAAGGAATGTGGAAAGGAATGGAATGGAATGTGGCAGGGAAAGTCGGATGGAATGTGGAATGGAATGGAAGGAATAAGGAATGGAATGTGAAATGCAATGGAATGGAATGTGAAATGGAATGGAATGGAATGTCAAATGGAATGTGGAAAGGAATCAGAACTGGAAAGTGGAATGGAATGTGGAATGCAATGTGGAATACATCGTGGAATGGAACGTGGAATAGAATGGAATGCAACTTGTAACGGAGTGTCGAATGGAAAGGAATGGAAAGTGGAATGTAATGTTTAATGGAATGTGGAATGGAATGGAGTGGAATGTGGAATGTAATGTGGAAACGAATGGAATGGAATGAGGAATTGAATGGAATGAGGAATGGAATGTTGAATGGAATGTGCAATGGAATGTGGAATGGAATGGAATGGAACGTGGAATGGAATGTAGTGGAACATGGAATGGAACACGGAATGGAATGGAATGGAACGTGGAATGTAATGTGTAATGGAATTTGGAAATGAATGGAATGTCGAAAGGAATGGAATGGAATGTATAATGGAATGCAATGGAATGTTGAATGCAATGGAATGGTATGTGATATGGAATGAGGAATGGAATGTGGAATGGAATGGAATGGAAAGTGGAATGCAATGGAATGGAACGTGGATTTTATGTGGAATGGAATGGAATGGAATTTGGAATGGAATTGAATGGAATGTGGAATGAAATGGATACGAATGTGGAATGAAATTGAATGGAATGGAATGGAATGTGTTGTGGAAAGTTGAACGGAATGGAATGGATTGTGGAATAGAATGGAATGGAATGTGGCATGGAATGTGGAGTGGAAGGGAATAGAATGTGGAATGGAATGTGGAATTGAATGCGGAATGAAACGGAATGTAATGTGGAATGGACTGCGGAATGGAATGCGGAAATGTAAGTCGAATGGAATGGAATGGAACCTGAAATGGAATGTGGAAATAAATAGGAAGGAATATGGAATGGAATGTGTAATGGAATGGAATGGAATGTGGAAAGGAACCTGAAATTGAATGGAATGGAAAGTGGAATGGAATGTGGAATATAATGTGGAAGGTAACGTGGAATTAAATGGAATGAAACGTGGAATGGAATAGAGTATAATGTGGAAAGGAATGTGGAATGGAATGCAATGGAATGAGGGATGGAACGGAATGGAATGTGGAATGGAATGTGGAATATAATGTGGAATGGAACGGAATGCAATGTGGAATGGAATGAAATGGAAAGTATAATGGAATGGAACTGAATGTGGAACGGAATGTGGAATGGAATGTGGAATGGAAAGGAATGTAATGTGGAATGGAAAGGAATGTAATGTGGAATGGAATGTGAAAACGATAGTGGAATAGAATGCAATGGAATGTGGAATGGGACGTGGGTTGGAATGGAATGGAAAGTGGAATGGAACGTGGATTATAAAGTGGAATGTAATGGAATGGAATGGAATTTGGAATGGAATGGAATGGAATGCTGAATGTAATGTAATGGAATATGGAATAGAATGAAATGGAATGGAATGTAGAATGGAATGTGGAATGGAATGTGGAACGGAATGGAATGGAATGTGGAATGGAATGGAACGGAAAGTGGAATGGAATGGAATGGAATGGAATGGAATGTGGAATGGAATGTGGAATGGAATGGAATTGAATGTAGAATGGAATGGAATGGAATGTGGAATGGAATGTGGAATGGAACGGAAGGTGGGATGGAATGGAACAGAATGTGGAATGAAATGTTGAATAGAATGTGGAATGGAATGTTGAATAGAATGTGGAATGGAAGGGAATGGAATGTGGAATGGAACGCGGAATGGAATGCAATGGAACGTGGAATGGAAAGTGGAATGGATCGTGTAATGGAACGTAGAATAGAATGTGTAATGGAACGTGGAATGAAATGTGCAATGGAATCTGGAACGGAACGTGGAATGGAATGGAAAGGAAGGTGGAATTTAACATCCAATTAAATGGAATGGAAAGTGAAATGGAAGGTGGAATAAAATGAGGAATGGAATGTGGAATGCAACGTGGAATGGAATGGAATGGAACGTGGAATGGAACGTCGAATGCAATGGAAAGGAACTTGGAATAGAATGGAATGAAACATGGAACGAAATGTGGAATGGATTGTGGAATGTGACGTGGAATAGAATGGAAGGCAACTTAGAATGGAATGTGGAATGGAATGTGGAATGGAATAGAATGCAATGTGCAATGCACTGGAATGGAATGTAGAGTAGAAAGGAATGGGATGGAATGGAATGGGAATGGAATGTAATAGAATGTGCAATGCAAAGGAATGAAATAAGGAATTCAATGGAACAGAATGTGAAATGGAATGGAATTCCATGTGGAATGTAATGTGGAATGGAACGGAAGGGAATGTGGAGTGGAATGATGAATGTAACGTGGAATGGAATGTGGAATAGAATGGCATGGAATGTTGAATGAAATGTGGAATAGAACGGAATATAATGTGGAATTGAATGTGGAATGGAACGTGGAAAGTAAAGTGGAAAGGAATGGAATGGAAAGTGGAATGAAACGTTGAATGGAATACAATGAACTGTGGAATGGAATGTGGAATGGAATGGAATGGAACTTGCAATGGAACGTTGAATGTAACTCGGAATCGAACTTGGAATGGAACGTGGAATGGAATGGAGTGAAATGTTGAATGTAATGGAATGCAATGTGGATTGGAATGCAATGTAATATGGAATGTAATGTGGAATGGAATGGAATGGAATGTGGAATGGAAAGTGGAATGGAACATCGAATGGAATGTGGAATGGAAAGTGGAATGGAACATCTAATGGAATGTAGAATGGAACGTGGAATGGAATGGAATAGAACGCCTAAAGGAAATTAGAATGGAAAGTGGAAAGGAATGGAATGGAACGTGGAATGAAATGTGGACCGGAATCTGGAAATTAATCAAATGGAACGTGGAATGAAATGGAATGGAATGTGGAATGGAATGGAAGGGAATGTGGAATGGAATATGGTATGGGATGTGGAATGGAATGCAATGGAATGTGGAATAGAAAGTGGAACGGAATGGAAAACAATGGGAAAGGGAATGTGGAATGCAATGTGTAATGGAATGTGGAATGGAATGTGGAAGGAAATGGAATGGAATGTGGAAAGGAATGTGGAAAGGAATGGAATGTGGAATGGTATGTCGATTGCAATGGAATGGAATGTGGAATGGAATGAGGAATGGAACGTGGAATAGAGTGGAATGCAATGTGGAATGGAACGGGGAATGGAATGGAATGCATCATGGAATGGAAACTGGAATGGAACGTGGAATGGAATGTGGAATGGAATGTTGAATGGAATGGAATGGAATGTGGAATGGAACTGGAATGGAATGGAAAGTGGAATGGAATGTGGAATGGAATGTGGAATGGAACTTGGAATGGAAAGTACAATGGAATGTGGAATGGAAAGTGGAATGGAATGGAATGGAACGTCGAATGGAATGTGGTATGGAATGTGGAATAGAATGTGGACTGGAACGTGGAATGGAAAGGAATGGAATGTGCAATGGAAAGCTGATTGGAATGTGGAATGGAAAGTGGAAAGCAATGTAATAGAACATGGAATGGAAAGTGGAACGGAAGGTGGAATGGAATGGAATGGATTGTGGAATGGAATGGATTGGAGTGTGGAATGGAATGTGGAATGAAACGGAATGAATGTGGAATGGAATGTAGAAGGGAATGCAATGGAATGTGGAATGGAATGGAATGTGGAATGGAATGGAATGGAATGGATTGTGGAATGGAATGAGGAATGCAATGTCGAAGGCAATGGAATGGAATGTGGAATGGGATGGAATGGAATGTGGAATGGAAGTTGGAATGGAATGTGGAAGTGAATTTGGAATGGAACGTGGAATGGAACGTGGAATGCAATGGAATAGAATGTGTAATGGAAAGGAATGGAGTGTGGAATGGAATGTGGAATGGAATGGAATGGAATTTGGAATTCAGTGGAATGGAATGTAAAATGGAAGGTGGAAGAGAATATGCAATGTAAAGTGGAATGGAAAGGAATGGAATGTGGAATGGAATGGAGTGGAAGGTGGAATCAAATGGAATATTATGTGGAATGGAATGAGGAATGGAATGGAATGGATTGTGGAATAGAATGTGTAATGGAATGGAATGAAATCTGAAATGGAATGGAATGAAATGTGAAATGGAAAGTGGACTGGAACGTGGAAAAGAACGTGGAATGGAACTTGGAATGGAATGTGGAATGGAATAGAAAAGAATGAGAATGAAATGGATTGGAATGTGGAATAGAATGTGGTATGGAATAGAATGGAATGTTGAATGGTATAGAATGGAAAGTTATGGAATTTGGAATGGAAGGAAACGCAATGTGGAATGGAACATGGAATGGAATGGAATGCAACGTGGAATGGAATGCGGAATGGAATTATTAATGGAGCTATGAATGAAACGTACAATGGAATGGAATTCAACGTGGAATGCAATGTGGAATGGAAAGGAATGGAACGCGGATTATCACATGGAATGGAACATGGAATGCGACGTGGAATGGAAAGTGGAATGGAATGTGCAATGGAATAGAATGGAATGTGGAATGTAATGGAATGGATTGTGGAATGCAATGGAATGGAGTGGAATGTGGAATGGGATGGAATAGAGTGGAATGGAATGCGGAATTCAATAGAGTGGAATGTGGAATGGAATGGAATGGAATGGAATGGAATGGAATGTGGAATGGAATGGAATGCAAAGGAATGGAATGTGGAATTTAATGGAATAGAATATGGAATGGAAAGGACTGGAAAGTGGAATGGAAAGTGAAATGGAATGTGGAATGGAATAGAATGGAATGTGGAATGGAATACGGGATGGAGTGTGGAATGGAATGGAATGGAATGTGGCATGGAATTTAAAGGAATGTGGAAAGCAAAGTGGATTGGAATGAGGAATGGATTGTGGAATGGAATGTGGACTGCAACGCAATAGAATGTTGAATGTACTGTGGAATGGAGTGCGGAATTGACCATGGAATGAAATGCAATGGGATGTGGAAAGGAAAGTTGAATGGAATGGAATGGAAAGTGGAATTGAATGTGGAATGAAACTTGGAAAAGAATGGAATGGAATGTGGAATGGAACGTAAAATTCAATAAAATTGAACGTGGAATGTAACGTGGAATGGAACGTGGAATGGAACATGGAATTGAACGTGGTATAGAATGTGGAATGAAATGTGGAATGCAACGGAAGGGAATGTGGAATGGAATCTGGAATTGAGTGTGGAATGGAACGTGGAATTGAATGGAATGGACTGGAATGGAATGTGGAATGCAATGGAATGGAATGTGGAAAGGAATGTTGAATGGAATCTGTAATGGAATGGAATGGATTGAAAAATGGAATGAAATGTGGATTGGAAAGGAATGGAATGTGGAAGGGAATGGAATGGATTGTGGAATGGAATTTAATGGAAATTGGAATGGAACATGGAATGGAATGGAATGGAATGTGGAATGGAATGGAATCGAATCAGGAATGGAATGTGAAATGGAATGGAATGAAATGTGGAAAGGAAAGTGGATTGGAAAGCAATGGAAAGAGGAATGGATTGGAATGGACTGTATAATGGAATGTGGAATGGAATGTGGAATGAAATGTGGAATGGCATGTGAATTGGAATGCAATGGTTTGTGGACTGGAATGTGAAACGAAATGCAATGGAATGAGAATGGAATGTGGAATGGAATGTACAATGGAATGTGAAATGGACATCGGAATGGAATATGGAGTGGAATGTGGAATGGAATTGAATGGAATGGAATGTGGAATGGAATGTAAATTGGAATGCAAAGGAATGTGGAATGGAATGTGGAATGAAATGCAATGGAATGAGAATGGAATGTGGAATAGAAGGTGGAATCGAAAGTGGAATGGAATGGAAAGGAAAGTGGATTGGAATGTGGAATGGAATGGAATGCAATGTGGAATGGAATGTGGAATGGAATGTGGAATGGAATGGAATGGAATGTGGAATGGAATGTGGCATGGAATGTGGAAATGAATGTGAAATGGAAAGGAATGGGATGTGGAATGAAATGTGGAATGGAATGTGTAATGGAATTTAAAGGAATGTGGAAAGGAATGTGGAATGGAATGTTTAATGGAATGGGATGGAATGTGGAATGGAATGTGGAATGAAATGCAATGGAATGCGAAATGAAATGTGGAATGGAATGGAATGAAATGTAGAATGGAATATGGAATGAAACGGAATGTGGAATGGAACGTGGAATGGAATGTGGAATGGAACGTGAAAAGGAATGCAAAGTGGAATGGTACTGAATGGAATGTGGAATGGTATGTTGAATGAATTAGAATAGAATGTGGAATGGAAAGTGGAATGAAACGTGGAATGGAACGTGTAATTGAATGGAATGGAACTTGGAATAAAATGTGGAATGGAATGGAAGGGAATGTGGAATGAAATGAGGAGTGTAATGGAATGGAATGTGGAGTGGAATGGAATGGAATCTGGAATGGAATGAAGAATGGAACAGAATGTAATATGGAATGGACTATAATGGAATGTGGAATGGAAAGTGGAATGGAATGTGGAATGCATAGTGGAAAGAAATGTGGAATGCCTTGTGTTATGGAATGTAGAATGGAACGGTATGGATGGTGGAATGGAATATAGAAAGGAGAGTAGAATGGAACTTGGAATGGAATGCAATGGAATGTCGAATGGAACGTGGAATGGAATGGAATGGAACGTGGAATGGAACGTGGAAAGGATCGTGGAAATGAATGTTGAATTGAACTTGGCATGGAATATGGAATGGAATGTGCAATGGAACGGAATGGAATGTGGAATGGCATATGGAATTCAATCTGAAATGGACCGTGGAATGGAATGTGGAATGGAACGTGGAATGGAATGGAATGGAATGGAATGTGGAATGGAATGTGGAATGGAATGGAATGAATTGTGGAATGAAATGTGGATTGGAATGGAATGCAATGTGCAATGGAATGGACTGGAATGTGGAATTGAATGTGGAGTGGAATTTAATTCAAAGTGGAATGGAAAGTGCAAAGGAATGGAATGCAAAGGAATGGAATCTCGAATGGAATGGAATGGAATGTGGAGTGGAATGTGGAATGGAACGGTAAGGAAGGAGGAAAGGAATATGGCATGGAGTATGGAATGGAACTTAGAATGGAATGCAAAGGAATGTGGAATGGAACGTGGAATGGAAGGGAATGGAACGTGGAATGGAACGTGGAAATGAACGTTTAAAGGAATGTGGAATTGAACTTGGTATGGAATGTGGAATGCAACGTAAAATGTAATGGAATGTAATGTGGAATGTAATATGGAACTGAGTGTTGAAAGGACAGTGGAATTGAATGGAATGGAACGAAATGGAAAGTGGAATGGAATGGAATGGAATGTGGAATATAATGTGGAATGGAATGGAATGGCATGGAATGTCGAATGGATCTTGGAATGGAATGTGCAATGGAATGTGGAATGGAATAGAATACAATGTGGAATGAAATGTGGAATGCAAAAGAATGGAAAGGAATGGAAAGCGGAATGGAATAGAGTGGAATATTTAACGGAATGGAATATGAAATGGAATGGAATGGAAAGGAATGCGGAATGGAGTGTGGAATGGAATGCAATGGAGAGTGGAATGGAAAGTGGAATGGAATGGAATGTGGAATGGAATTTGGAATGGAATGGAATGGAAAGCAATGTGGATTGGAATGGAATGGAATATGGAATGGAATGGAATGTGGAAAGGAATGGAACACAATGTGGAATGGAATGTGGAATGGAATGGAAAGTGGAATGGAACATCGAATGAAATGGAAAGGACTGTGGTATGGAATGTTGAATGGAATGGAATGGAATGTGGAATGAAATTGAATGGAATGTGGAATGGAAAGTGTAATGGTATGGAATGGAATGTGGAATGTAATGTGGAATGGAAAGTTGTATGGAATGGAATGTGGAATGGAATGTAGAATGAAATGGAACGGAATGCAATGTGTAATGGAATGGAAAGGAATGTGTAATAGAATAGAATGCAGTCTGGAAGAGAATGGAATGGAATGTGGAAAGGAATGGAATGCTATCTGGAATGCAATGTGGAAGGGAGTGAAATGGAATGTGGAATGGAATGTGTAATGGAATGGAATGTGTAATGGAAAGTGGTATGTGATGGAATAAAATGTGGAATGGCATGGAATGGAACATGGAATGGAACGTGGAATGCAAGTTTGAATGGAATGGAATGGAACGTGGAATGGAACGTGGAATAGAAAGTGGAATAGAATGGAAAGTAACGTGGAATGGAACGTGGAATGCAACGTAGAATTGAAAGTGGAATGTAACGGAATGGAAAGTGGAACGGAAACTGGAATGGAACGTGGAATGGAACGTGAAATGTAATTGAATGTAACATGGAACAGAATGGCATGGAATGTGGAGTGGAATTGGATGGAATTTGTAATGGAATGGAATGGAATGGTATTTGTAGTGCTATGGAATGGAATGGAATGGATTGGGGAATGGAATGGAATGGAATCTGGAATGGATTGGAATGGAATGTGGAATGGAATGGAATGGAATATAGAATGCAATGGAATGGAATATGTAATGGAATTGAAAGGAAAGGAATTGAAGGGAATGGAATGTGGAATTGAGTGAAATGGAATGTGGAATGGAAACTGGAATGGCATAGAATGGAATGTGGAATGGAATGTGGAATGGAATGGAATGGAAAGTGGAATGGAATTGAATGGAATGTGGAATAGAATGTAGAATGGAATGGAAAGAAATGTGGAATGGAATGTGGAATGGAATGGAATGTGGAATGGAACGGAATGGAATGTGGAATGGAAAGGAACAGAATGTGGAATTGAACGTGGAATGGAATGAAACATGGAATGGAAAGTGTAATGGAATGGAATGGAACGTGTAATGGAACGCAGAATGGAATGGAATGGAACGGGGAATGGAAGGTGGAATGTAACGTTGAATGGAAAGTGGAATGCAATGTGAAAGTTGAATGGAATGGAATGGAATGTGTTATGGAATGGAATGGAATGTGGAATGGAATTTGAAATGGAATGTGGAAAGGAATTCGGTACGGAACGGAATACAATGTGGAATGGAATGTGGAATGGAACGTGGAATGGAATATGGAATAGAACGTGGAGTGGAAAGTGGAATGGAATGTGGAATGTGGAATGGAATGGAAAGGAGTGTGGAATGGATTGGAATGGAATGTGTTATGGAAAGGAATGGAACTGGAATGGAAGGTGGAATGGAATGTGGAATGCAATGTGGAATGAAATGCAATGCAATGTGAAATGCAATGTGGAGTGGAATGGACTGTGGAATGGAATGGAAAGCAATCTGGAATGGAATGGAATGGAATATGGAATGCAATGTAGAATGGAATGGAATAGAATGTGGAATTTAACATGAAATAGAATGGAATGCAATGAGGAATGGAATGTGGAATGGAATTTAATGGAATGGAATGTGGAATAGAATTGAATGGAACGTGGAATGGAATGGAATGGAATGTGGAAAGGAACTTGGAATGGACTGGAAGGTGGAATGGAACATGGAATGAAATGGAATGGAATGGAACGTTGAATGCACCGTGGAAAGGAATGTGGAATCAAACGTGGAATGGAAAGTGAAACGGAATGTGGAATGTGGAATGGAATGGAATGGAATGTGTAATGGAATTGAATGGAATGGAAAGCATTGTGGAATGGAATGTGCAATGGAATAGAATGGAATTTGGAATGCAATGTAGAATGGAATGGAATGCAATGTGGAATGGAATGCGGAATGGAATGGAATGAAAAGAAGAATGGAACATGGAATGGAACGTGGAATGGAGTGAAATGGAATGTGGAATGGATTGGAATGGAATGGAATGTGGAATGGAATGGACTGTGGAATGGAAAGTGGATTGGAATGTGGAAAGGAGCGTGAAATGGAATGGAATGGAATGTGGAATAGAACATGGAATGGAACGTGGCATGGAACGTTTAAAGGAATGTGAAATTGAACTTGACATGGAATGTGAAATGGAATGTGAAATGGAACGGAATGGAATGTGGAATGGAATATGGAATTGGGTGTGGAATGGACCGTGGAACGGAAAGGAATGGAATGTTGAATGGAAAGTGGAATGGAATGGAATGGAATGGAATGGAATGTGGAATGGAATGGAATGGAAAGTGGAATGGAATGTGGAATGGAATGAATGGAATGTGGAATGCACTGGAATGGGGAGCAGAATGGAATGTGGAATGGAATGTTGAATATAATGTTGAATGGAATTGATGGGAATGTGGAATGGCATGTGAGTTGGAATGCAATGGAATGTGTAATGGAAAGTCTAAATAAATGCAAAGGAATGAGAATAGATTGTGGACTGGAATGTGGAATGGAATTTGGAATGGACTGCGGAATGGAATGTGGAATATAATGTGGAATGGAATGTGGAATGGAATGGAATGGAATGGAATGTGGAATGGATTGTGAAATGGTATGCAATGGAATGTGGAATGGAATGTGGAATGAAATGAAATGCAATGAGAATGGAATGTGCAATGGAATGTGGAACGCAATGGAATCGAAAGTGGAATGGAACATGGAATGAAATCGAATGGAACGTGGAATGGAAAGTGGCATGGAATGTGAAATGGAATGTGGAATGGAATAGAATGGAATGTGGAATGGAATGTGGAATGGAGAGTGGAATGGAATGTAATGGAATGTGGAATGGAATGTGGCAGGGAATTTAATGGAATGTGGAAAGCAAAGTGGATAGGAATGTGGAATGTATTGTGGAATGGAATGTGGAATGGAACGGAATAGAATGTGTAATGGAACGGAATAGAATGTAGAATGTAATGTGGAATGGAGTGTGGAATGGAACTTGGAATGAAATGCAATGGAGTGTGGAAAGGAACGTGGAATGGAATGGAATGGAAAGTGGAATGGAATGTGGAATGGAATTTGGAAAGGAATGGAGTGTAATGTGGAATGTAACGTGACATGCAATAGAATTGAACATGGAATGTAACGTGGAATGGAACGTGGAATGGAACGTGGAATTGAAGGTGGTATACAATGTGGAATGAAATGTGGAATGGAACGGAATGGAATGTGGAATGGAATCTGTAATTGAGTGTGGAATGGAACGTGGAATTGAATGGAATGGAATGAAATGGAATGTGGAATGGAATGGAATGGAATGTGGAATGAAATGGAATTGAACATGGAAGGGAACGTGGGATGGAACGTGGAATGGAACGTGGAATGGAAAGTGTAAAGGAACATTGAATGGAACGTGAGATGGAACCTGGAATGGAACGTGGAAGAGAATGGAATTGAAGGTGGAACGGAATGGAATGGAACATGGAATGGAATGGTAAGGAATGGAAAGGAATGTGGAATGGAATGGAGTAGAAGGTAGATTGGAATATGGAATGGAATGGAATGTGAAATGGAATGGAATGGAATAGAATATGGAATTTAATGGAATGGAAGGAGGAATGGAATGGAATGGAATATGGAACGGAATGGAATGAAGTGGAACGTGGAACGGAATGGAATGGAGTGTGGAATGGAATGTGGAATGGAATGGAATGGAACATGACATGGAATGTGTAATAGAATGTGGAGTGGAAAGTGGAATGGAAAGTGGACTAGAACGTTAAATGGAATGGAATGGAATCTCGAATGGAATTCAATGGAATTTGGAATGGAATGGAATGGAATGTGAAACGCAATGGAAAGGAATGTGGAATAGAAAGTGGAATGGAATGGAATGGAATGTGGAATGGAATGGAAGAAATTGCGGAATGGGATTCAATGGTGGAATGGAATGGAAACGAAAGAAATGGAATGTAGAGTGGAATGCACTGGAATGTGGAATGGATTGGATTGGAATTTGGAATGGAATGGAATGGAATTGAATGTGGAAAGGAATGCAATGGAATGGAATGGAATGTGGAGTGCAATGGATGGGAATGTGCAATGGAATGTGGAATGGAACGGAATGGAATGTGGAATGGAAAGGATTGGTATGTGGAATGGAATGGAATGGAATACGGGATGCAATGGAATGGTATGGAATATGGAATGGAAGGGAATGGAATGGAATGTGGAATGGAATGGAATGTAATGGAATCGAATGGAATGGAATGTTGAATGGAATGGAAAGCAATGTGGAATGGAATGTGGAGTGGAATGGAATGGAAAGTGGAATGGAATGGAAAGCAATGTGGAATGGAATGTGGAATGGAATGGCATGGAAAGAGGAATGGAATGGAATGTGGAACGGAATGTGGAATGGAACAGAATGGAATGTGGAATGTAATGTGGAATGGAATGAAGATGAATGTGAAATGGAATGGAATGGAATGGAATGGAATGTGGAATAGAATGGAATCGGATGTGAAATGGAGTGGAATGGAAGTTGGAATGGAATGGAATGGAGTGGTAAGTGGAAGGGAATGGAATAGAATGTTGAATGGAAAGTAGAATGGAATGTGGAATGGAATGTGGAATGGAAAGAAATGTGGAAAGGAATGGAATGGAAAGGAATGGAATGGAATGTGGAATTGAATGGAATGGAATCCAATGTGGAATGGAATGGAATGGAATGGAATGGAATGGAATGTTGAATGGAATTCAATGGAATTTTGGAAGGGAATGGAATATAATGTGGAATGGAATGGAAATGAATGTGCAATGGATGTGCATGGGAAAGGAATGCAATGTGGAATGGAATGGAATGGACTGCGGAATGGAATGGCATATCACGGAATGTGGAAAGGAATGGAATAGAATGTGTAATGGAATGGAATGGAAAGGAATGGAATGGAATTTGAAATGGAATGAGTGGAATGTGGAATGGAATGGAACGGAACGTGGAATGGAATGCAATGGAGTACAATGCGGAATGGAATGGAATGGAATGTGGAAAGGAATGTGGAATTGAGTGTGCAATGCAATGTGGAATGGAATGGAGTGGAAAGTGGAATGGAAGGTTGAATGTAATGTAGTGAAATGTGGAATGGAATGCAGTGGAATGTGAAATGGGATGGAATGGAATATGGAAGGGAATGTTGAATGGAATGGAATGGAATGTTGATTGGAATGTGGAATGCAATGGAATATGGCATGAAAGGTAGAATATAATGGAAGGGACGTGGAATGGAAGGTGGAACACAATGAGGAATGGAATGGAATGGAATGTGCCATGGAATGTGGAATGGAATGGAATGGAACGTGGAATTTAATGTGGAATGAAAAGGAATGGATCACAGAATAGAATGGAATGGTATGCAGAATGGAATGGAATGCAATGTGGAATTGAATGGAATATGGAATGGAATGTGGAATGGAGTGGAATGGAATGTGGATTGGAATGGAATGGAATGAGGAACGGAATGTGAAATTTAATGTGGAAAGGAATGACATTCAATGTGGAAAGGAATGTGGAATGGAATGGAATGAAACGGGGAATGGAATGTAAAATAGAATGTGAAATGGAATGTGGAAAGTAATGTGCAATGGAATGAGGAATGGAATGGAACGGAATGGAACGGAATGTGGAACGGAATGGAATGGAAAGTGGAATGGAAGGGAATGAAATGGAATGGAGAGTTGAATGGAATGGAATGGAATACGGAATGTAATGGAATGGAATGTGGAATGGAAAGTGGAATGGAATGGAATGGAAATTGGAGTGGATTGGAATGGAATGTGGAATGTAAGGTGGAATGGAATGGAAAGGGACGTGGAATGGAATGGAATGAAAAGAGGAAATGAATGGAATGGAACGTGGAATGCAATGTGTAACAGAACGTGGAATGGAATGGAATGGAATGTGGAAAGGAATGGAATGGAAGGGAATGTGGAATGGAATGGACTCGAATGTGGAATAGAATGTGGAATGGATTGGAATGGAATGTGGAATGGAATGCGGAATGGAATGGAATGGATTGTGGAATGGAATGTGGAATGAAATGTGGAATGGAACGTGGAATGGAATAGAATTGAATGTGGAATGGAATGGAATGGAATGTGGAATGGCATGAACACAATGTGGAATGCAACGTGGAATGGAATTCAATGGAATGGAAAGTGGAATAGAATGGAATTGAATGGAAAGTGTAAAAGAAGGGAATGTGGCATGGAATGGAATGGAACGTGGAATGGAATGTAAAATGGAATGGAATGGAATGGAATGCAATGGAATGGAATATGGAATTGAATGCGGAATGGAAAAGAATGGCAGGTGGAATGGAATGGAATGGAATGTGGAATGGAATGTGGAATGGGATGGAATGGAATGGAAAATGGAAAGGAATGGAATGGAATGTGGAATGGAATGGATTGGAATGTGGAATGGAAAGGAATGTGGAATGGAATGGAATGCAATGTGGAATGGAATGGAGTGGAATGTGGAATGGAATGTGGAATAGAATGAATTTAATGTGGAATGGAATGTAGAATAGATTGGAATGGAATGTGGAATGGAACGTGAAATGGAATGTGGAATGGAATGGAATGGAATGTGGAATAGAATGGAATTGAAGTTCGAATGGAATGTGAAATGAAATGGAATGGAAACTGGAATGGAATGGAATGGAATGTGGAATGGAACGTGCAATGGAATGTGGAATGGAATGGAAAGGAATCTGGAATGGAATGTGGAATGCAGTGCAACGGAAGTTCGAATGGAATGTGGAATGAAATGTAATGGAATGGAATGGAATGTGGAATGGATGGTGGAATACAACGTGGAATCGAATGCAATGTAATGTGGAATGGAAATGAAAGGAATGTGGAATTGAACGTAGAATGTATTGGAATGGAATGTGGAGTGGAATGGAATGGAAAGTGGGATGGAATGTTGAATGGAATGTGCAATGGAATGTGGAAAGTAATGGAATGGAATGTGTAATGGAATGTGGAAACGAATCTGTAATGTAACGTGGAATGGAACGTGGAATGGAACATGGAATGGAAAGAGAAAGGGAAAGGAATGGAAGCTGGAGTAGAATGCAGAACGTAACGTGGAATGGAAAGTAGAATATAACGTGGAATGCAAAGTGGAATGGAAAGTAAAGGAAAGTGGAATTGAACGTGGAATGGAATGTGAAATGGAATGGAATGTGGAATGGCATGAAGAGAATGTGGAATGGAAAGTGGAATGGAATTGAATGGAATGGAAAGTGGAATGGAATGGAATTGAATGGAAAGTGGAAAAGAATGGAATGTGGAATGGAATAGAATGGAACGTGGAATGGAAAGTAAAAAGGAATGAAATGGAATGCAAAATGGAATGGAATGTGGAATGGAAAGTGAAATGGAATGGAATGGAAATTGCAATGGAATGTGGAATGGATTGGAATGGAACGTGGAAAGGAATGGCGTGGATTGTGGAATGGAATGGAATGCAATGGAATGGAAAGTGGAATGGAATGGAATGGAACGTGAAAAGAAGGGAATGGAATACGGAATGGAAAGGAAAGTAATGGAATGTGGAATGGAATGTATAAAGGAATGCAGAAGGGAAAGGAATGGAATGTGGTCTGGAATGGAATGGAATGGAATGGAATGTGGAATGTAATGTAATGGAATGGAATGTGCATAGGAATGGAATGGAATGTGCATAGGAATGGAATGGAATGTGGAATGTCATGGAATGGAATGTTGAGTGGAATGGAATGGAATGTGGAATGTAATGGAATGGAATGGAATGTGCATAGGAATGGAATGGAATGTGCATAGGAATGGAATGGAATGTGGAATGTCATGGAATGGAATGTTGAGTGGAATGGAATGGAATGTGGAATGGAATGGAAATGAATGTAATCTGGAATGGAATGTGGAATTGAATGTGGAATGGAATGGAATGGAATGTGGGATGGAATGTGGAATGAAATGGAATGGAAAGGGGAATGCAATGGAATTTGGAATGGAATGTGGAATTTAATGTCAAATGGAATGGAATGGAATGTGGGATGGAATGTGGAATGGAATGGAATGGAAAGGGGAATGCAATGGAATTTGGAATGGAATGGAATGTGGAATGCAACGTGGTATGTAAAGGAATGGAATGCGGAATGGGAAGGAATGGAACGTGGCATGGAAAGGAATGGAATGTGGAATGGAATGGAATGGAAAGTGGAATGGAAAGTGGAATGCAAGAGAATGGAATGTGGAAGGGAATGGAATTGAATGAGGAATGGAAAAGATTGGTATGTGGAATGGAATGGAATGCAGAAAGGAACGTCGAACGGAATGAAATGGTACGTGCAATTGAATGTCATGGAAAGTGGATTGGAATGGAGTGGAACCTGGAATGTGATGGAATGGAAAGTGGAATGGAATGGAATGGAATGTGGAATTGCATGGAATTGAATGTGGAATGGAAAGTGGAATGGAATGCAATGGAATGCAGAATGGAACATGGAATGGAATGTGGAATGGAATGGAAAGGAAAGTAGAGTGGAATGGAACGGAATGTGGAATCGAATGTGGAATGGAATCTGGAATTGAATGTGGAATGGAATGGAATGGAATGGAAATGAATGGAATGTGGAATGGAATGCAATGGAACGTGGAATGGAAAGTGGAATGGAATGGAATGGAACGTGGAATGGAATGGAATGGAACATGGAATGGAATGCAACAGAATGTGGAATGGAAAGGAATGGAATGTGGAATGGAATGGAATGGAATGCAGAATGGAATGGAATGGAATGTGGAATGGAACGCGGAATGGAATGGAATGGAATGGAGTGGAATGTGGAATAGAATGGAATGGAATGTGGAATGCAGTGGAATGGAATGTGGAATGGAATGTGGAATGGAATGGAATGGAATGAATGGAATGTGGAATAGAATGGAATGGAACGCGGAATGAAATAGGAAATGGAATGTGGAATGGAATGTGGAATGGAATCGAATAAAGTGCATTGGAACGTGCAATGGAATGGAATGGAATGGAATGTGGAATGGAACGGAATGTGTACGTGAATGGAAGGCAAAATGCAATGGAATGTGGAATGGAACGTTTCGAATTTGGAATGGAATGTGGAATGGAATGGAATGTGGAATGGACTGGAATGGAATCAAAAGGAATATGGAATTTAATGGATTGGAGTGTGGAATGGAATGTAATGGAATTTGGACAGCAATGGAATGGAATGTGCAATGGAATGTGGAATGGAATAGAATGGAATGCGGAATGGAATGGCATGGATTGTGGAATGGAATGCAATGGAATTTAATGTGGAATGGAATGGAATGGAATGGAATATGGAATGGAATGTAATAGATTGGAATGTGGAATTTCATGGAATGGAATGGAATGGAATGCAATGGAATGTGGAGTGGAATGGAAGGGAATGTGGAATGCAAAGTGAAATGGAATGGAATGGTTTGTGGAATGGAACGTCGAATGGAAAGAATATAGGAATGAGGAATGGAATGTAGAATGGAATGGAATGAAATGTGCTACGGAATGGAATGTTAAGGAATGCAGAATGGAGAGCAATGTAATGGGGAATGGAATGGAATGGAATGTTGAATGCAATGGAATGGAAATTAATGGAATGTGGAATAGAATGGAATGGAATGGAATGGATTGGCATGGAATGGAATGGAATGTGGAATAGAATGTGGAATGTAATGGAACGGATTGGAATGGAATGGAACGTGCAATGGAATGGACTTGAATTTGGAAAGGAATGGAATGGAATGTGGAATTGAATAGAATGTAATCTGGAATGGAATGAAATGGAATGGATTATGGGATGGAATGAAATAGAATGTGGAATGGATTGGAATGGAATGTGGAATAGAATGGGAAGGACTGTGGAATGGAATGGAATGGAATGGAATCTGGAATGCAATGGAATGGAATGGAATGTGCAATGGAATGGACTTGAATTTGGAAAGGAATGGAATGGAATGTGGAATTGAATAGAATGTAATCTGGAATGGAATGAAATGGAATGGAATATGGGATGGAATGAAATAGAATGTGGAATGGATTGGAATGGAATGTGGAATAGAATGGGAAGGACTGTGGAATGGAATGGAATGGAATGGAATCTGGAATGGAATGGAATGGAATGGAATGGAATGTGGAACGGAATGGAATGGAATGTGGAATGGAATGGCATGGATTGTGGAATGGAATGGAATGGAATGGAATGGAATGCGGAATGGAAGTGAATGTGGAATGGAATGGAAGGGAATGTGGAATGGAATGTGGAATTGAATGGAATGGAATGTCGAATGGAATGTGGAATGAAATGGAATGGAATTGAATGCAACGGAATGTGGAAAGGATTGTGGTATTGAATGGAATGAAATGTGGAATTGAATGTCGAATGAAATGGAATGCAATGTGGAGTGGTACGTGGAATGGAATGGAATGGAATGTGGAATCAAATGGAATGGAATGGGGCAAGGAAAGGAATGGAATGTGGAATGGAATGGAATGGAATGGAATGGAAAGTGGAATGGAAAGGAATAGAATTTGGAATGGAATGGAATGGACTGTGAAATATAAAGTGGAATCGAATGGAAAGGAATGTGAAATGCAATGTGGAATTGAATGGAATGTAATATGAAATGGAATGCAATATAATGTGGAATGGAACATGGAATGGAATGAATAGAGGAATACGGAATGGAATGTGGAATGGAGGGGAATGGAACGTAGAATGGAATGGAATGGTATGGAATGGAATGGAATGGAATGGAATGCGGAATGGAATGTAATGGATTGGATTGGAATGGAATCGAATGGAATGCAATGTGGAATGGAATGGAATGGAATGAAATGGAATGCAGAATGGAAAGGAAAGGAATGTGGAATGGAATGTGGAATAGAATGGAAAGGAATGTGGAATGGAAAGGAACGGAATTTGAAATGGAATGAATGGAATGTGGAATGGAATGAAACGTGGAATGGGATGTGGAATGGAATGGAACCTGGAATGGAATAAAATGTGCTATTGAATGTGGAATGGAATGGAATGCAAAGTGGAATGGAATGTGGAATGGAAATTAATGGAATGGAATGTGGAATGGAATGGAATGTGGAATGGAATGGAATGGAATGTAGCATGGAATGGAATGGAATGTGGAATGGAATGTAACTGAAAGGAATATGAACTGGAATGGAATTTACTGGAATGTGGAATGGAATGTGGAATCAAATGCAATGGATTGTGGAATGGATTGTGTAATGGAATGGAAAGGAATATAGAATGGAATGTGGAATGGAGTGGAATGGAACGTTCAATGGAACGTGGAATGAAACTTTAGAATGGAACGTGGAATGGAACGGAACGTGGAATGGAATGAAATGGAATGTGGAATGGAATGGAAAGGAATGTGGAATGCAATGGTATGGAATGTGGAATGGAATGGAATGGAATGGAATGTGGACTGCAACGGAATGGAATGGAATGAAATGTGGAACGGAATGGAATGGAACATAGAATGGAATGGAATGGAATGTGGAGCGGAAAGGAATGCAATGAGGAATTGAATGGAACGTGAAATTGAATGGAAAAGGATGTGGCTAGAAATGGATTGTAATGCGAATTTGCTTGTAATGGAATGTGGAATGGAATTGAATGGAATGGAGTGTGGACTGCAATACTATGGATTGGAATAGAATGTGTAATGGAATGGAATGGAAAGTGGAATGGAATGTGGAATGGAATGGAATGGATTGGAATGGAATGTGGAATGGAATGTGGAATGGAATGGAATGGAATGGAATTGAAAGTGGAATGGAAAGTGGAATGGAATTGAATGGAATGTGGAATGGAATGTGCAATGGAATGGAATGGAACGTGGAATGGAACATGGAATGGAAAGTAGAATGGAATGGAATGGAACTGAATGCAATGGAAAGAGGAGTGGAATGGAATGTGGAATGGAATGTGGAATCGACTGGAATATAATGGTTGGAATAGGTTCCATATTACATTCAATTCCATTCCACTTTCCATTCTACGTTCCATTGCATTCCATTCCCCTTACCTTTCCATTTAATACCACATTCCATTCCATTCCATTACACATTCTATTCCACATTCCGTTCCATTCAATTCAACCTATTGGAAACTCTATTCCTTTCCATTCCATTCCACATTCCATTCCGCATTCAATTCCATTCCATTCCACATTCCATTGGACATTCCATTGCATTCCATTCCACATGCCTTTCCATTGCATTCCACACCACATTCCTTTCCATTGCATTCCACGTTCCATTCTAATCCATTCCAATTTCCTTACTACGTTCCATTTCAGGTTCCATTCCACTTTCCAATTCACATGCCATTTCACTTGCACTTCCATTCCATTCCAATGTCCATTCCACATTCCATTCCATTCCATTCCACATTCCATTCCATTCCATTCTACATTGCAGTCCACATTCCATTCCACATTCCAGTCCAGATTAGATTCGATTCCATTCCACTTTCCATTCCATTCCATCCCATTCCATTCCAGATTCCATTACGGATTCCATTCCTTTCCATTCCTTTCCATATTCCATTCCATTCCATTCCACATTCCATTCCATTCCATTCCACATTCCATTCCATTTCATTCCATTCCACATTCTATTCCCTTCCACTTTCCGCTCCATTCCATTCCACATTCCATTCAGTTCCATTCCATTCCATTCCACATTCCATTCCATTCCACATTCCATTCAACTTCATTGCATTCCACATTCTATTCCATTCCACAATCCATTCCATTTCATTGCATTCTACATTGTATTCCATTTCATATTTAACTGCATTCCATTCCACATTCCATTGAACTCCATTCTATTCCATTCCAGTTTCTATTCCATTCCACATTTCACTGCATTACATTCCACATTCCCTTTCCATTCCATTCCATTCCATTCCACATTCCATTCCATTCAATTCCACATTCCATTCTACATTCCACTCCATTCCTTTCCTCATTCTATTCCACATTCCATTCCATATTCCATTCCATTCCACTTTCCTTTCCATTGCACATTAGATTCCATTCCACATTCCATTCCATTCCACACCATTCCCGTCGTTTCCATTCCATTCCATTCCACATTCCATTTCATTTATTCCACATTGCATTCCATTACATTCCACATTGAATTCCATTACTTTCCACATTGCATTCCATTACTTTCCACATTGCATTCCATTCCTTTCTATTCCACATTCAATTCCATTCCATTCCACATTCAATTCCATTCCATTCCACATTCCATTTCATTGCCTTCCATTCCATTCAATACTACATTCCATTCCATTCCACATTCCTTTCCATTCCATTCAATTCCATTCCACATTCCATTCCTTTCCATTCCATTCCTTTCCACGTTCCATTCCACGTTCCATTCCACATTCCATTCCATTCAATTCCATTCAATATCACGTTCAATTTCATTCCATTCCATGTTCCATTCCATTCCATTCCACATTCAGTTCCATTCCACTTTCCATTCCATTTCACGTTCCATTCCATTCAATTCCACATTGCATTCCACATTCCATTCCATTCCACAATCTATTCCATTCCACATTCCTTTCCATTCCATTCCATTCCACATTCCATTCCATTCCACATTCCCTTCCTCATTCCATTCCATTCCTTACCATATTCCACTCCATTGCACTCCTCTTTCCATTCCATTCCATTCCACATTACATTCTGTATTCCATTCCGCGTTCTAGTCCATGTTCCATTCCACTTTCCATTAAATATTCCATTCCATTACATTTCGCATTCGATTACACTTTCCATTCCATTCCATTCCACCTTCCACTCCACAATCCATTCCATTCCATTCCACTCCATTCCATTCCATTCAATTCCATTCCACATTCCATTCCATTCCACATTCCATTTATCATTCCATTCAATTCCATTCCACATTCCTTTCCATTCCATTCCCCATTCCATTCCTTATCATTCCACATTACTTTCCACATTCCATTCCACTTTCCATTCCACGTTCCTTTCCATTCCATTCCAAGTTCCATTCCACGTTCCATTCCACCTTCCATTCAACAGTCCATTCCACGTTCCATTCCATTCAATTCCACATTCCATTCCACATTCCATTCGGCATTACAATCCATTCTATTCCACATTCCTTTCCACATTCCATTCCGCATTCCATTCCATTCCATTGCACATTCCATTCCACATTCCATTCCACTCCATTCCACATTCCATTAAACATTCCATTACACATTCCATTGCATTCCATTCCACTTTCCATTCCACACCATTCCACATTCCATTCCATTCCACATTCCATTCCATTCCACATTCCATGCCATTCCTTTCCACATTCGTTTCCATTCCATTCCACTCCATTCCATATTCCATGCCATTCCCTTCAATTCCACACACCATTCCTTTCCATTCCACATTCCATTGAATTTCATGCCACATTCCATTCCATTCCATTCCACCTTCCATTACACATTCCATTCCACATTCCATTCCCCTCTCCATTCCATTAAATTCCACATTCCGTTCCACGTTCCATTCCATTCCATTCCACATTCCATTCCTTTCCATTCCACATTCTATTCAATTCAATTCCATTCCATTCCACATTCCATTCTATTCCGTTCCACATTCCATTCCCTTCAATTCCACCTTCCTTTCCATTCTATTCCACTTTCCATTCCATTCCATTCCACGTACCATTACACATTCCATTCTATTCTATTCTAACCTCAATTCCAGAATCCATTCCATTCCATTCCAAATTCCAGTCCACATTTCGTTCCATTCCATTCCACATTCCATTCCGTTCTGTTATACATTCCATTCCATTCCATTCCACATTCCATTATATTCCATTCCACATTCCGTTCCATTCCATTCCACATTCCATTCTGTTCCGTTACACATTCCATTCCATTCCATTCCAAGTTCCATTCCACTTTCCATTCCACGTTCCATTCCACTTTCCATTCCACATTCCTTTACACATTCCATCCCGCATTGCATTCCATTCCGTTCCACATTCCATTCCACATTCCATTTCATTTCATTCCATATTCCATTCTATTCCACTCCACATTCCTTTCAACATTCCTTTCCATTCCATTCCACATTCAATTCCACTTTCCATTCGATTCCATTCCACATTCCATTCCTCATTCCATTCAGTTCTATTGCACATTACATTCCAAATTCCATTCCACATTCCATTCGAATCCATTGCACATTGCAGTCCACATGCTATTGCATTACATTCCACATTCCATTCCATTCTTTTTCAAGTTCCATCCCATGTTCCATTCCACTTTCCTTTCCAACTTCTATTTCAATCCAATCCATTGCATTCCACATTCCGTTCCATTCCGTTCTATATTCCATTCCATTACATTCCACATTCCATTCCATTCCATTCCACATTCCATCCCACTTTCCATTCCATTACATTCCACATTCAATTCCACGTTCCATTCCATTGCATTCCATTCTATTCCACATTCCATTACATTCCATATTCCCTTCCATTCCATTCCATTACATTTCACATTCCTTTCCATTCCATTCCACTTTCCATTCCATTCCATTCCGTATTCCCTTCCATTCCATTTCACATTCCTTTATATTCCATTCTGCATTCCATTACACTTCATTCCATCCCATGCCATTTCATTCCACATTGCATTCCACTCCATTCCATTAAACATTCCATTCCATTCCACTCCTATCCATTCCATTCCATTACATTCCATTTCACATTCCATTCCATGTTCCATTGCACTTTCCATTCCACGTTCCATTCCACGTTCCATTTGACGTTCCATTCCAGTCCTTTCCACTTTCCACTCCATTCCATTCCACGTTCCATTTCATTCCATTACACATTCCATTTCCCTTTCCATTTCACATTCCATTCCACATTCCATTTCGCATTGCATTCCATTCCATTCCTTTCCTTTCCACATTATATTCCATTCCAAACCATATTCCATTCCATTCCATTCCACGTTTCATTCCATTCCACATTCCATTCCATTCAACTTCCCATTGCATTCCATTCCACATTCCATTACATTGGATTCCACTTTCCATTCCACATTCCATTCCATTCCAATCCACATTCCATTCCACATTGCATTCCACATTCCATTCCATTCCATTCCACTTTCCATTACATTCCATTTCACATTCCTTTCCAAATTCCATTCCATTCCATTCCACATTCCATTCCACATTCCATTCCACATTCCTTTCCATTCCATTCCACATTCCTTTTGCACGTTGAATTCTATTCCATTCCACTTTCAATTCCATTACGTTCCATTCCACATTCCATTCCACATCCCATTCCATTCCATTCCACATTCCATTCCATTCCATTCCATATTCCATTCAATTCCATTCCACATTCCATTGCACATTACATTACATTCCATTGTACATTCAATTCAATTCCATTTTACATTCCATTCCACTCCATTTCACATTGCATTCCATTCCACTCCACATTGCATTCCATTGCATTCCATTCCATTCAATTCCACATTCCTTTCCATTCCATTCCACATTCAATTCCATTCCTTTCCTTTCCATATTCCATTCCATTCCATTCCACTTTCCATTCCATTCCATTCCACATTCCATTCCATTCCATTCCACATTGCATTCCATTCCTTTCCGCATTAAATGACATTCCACTTTCCTTTCCATTCCATTCCACTTTCCATTCCATTCCAGATTTCATTTCATTCCATTCCACTTTCCATTTCACTTTCCCTTCCATTCCATTCCACATTCCATTCCAAGCCATTCCCCCTTTCATTGCATTCCATTCCTCTTTCCATTCCATTTCATTCCATTCCATTCCACATTCCATTCCACATTCCATTCCACATTCCATTCCACATTCCATTCCACATTCCATTCCATTCCATTCCACATTCCATTTCACATTATATTCCACAATCCCTTCCACTTTCCATTGAATTCTATTCCACATTCCATTCCACATCCCATTCCATTCCATTCCACTTTCCATTCCACATTCCATTCTACCTTCCATTCCACTCCATTCTATTCCATATTCCATTACATTACATTCAACATTCCATTCCATTATATTCCACATTCCATTCCATTGCGTTCCAGTTTAGAATCCACGTTCAATTCCACTTTCCATTCCATTCAAATCCACCTTCCTTTCCACAATCCATTGCATTCCATTCCACTTTCGTTTTCACATTCCATTCCATATTACATTCCTTTCCATTCCGAATCCCATTTCACATTCCATTCCATTCCATTCCACATCCCATTTCATTTCCTTCCACACTCCATTCCACATTCCATTCCATTCCGTTCCACATTCCATTTCAGATTCCTTTCCATGTTCCACTTGACATTCCATTCCATTCCATTTCACATTGCATTCCACATTCCTTCCATTCCTTTCCACATTTCATTCCACATTGCCTGCCACATTCCATTCCATTGCATTCTACATTCCATTCCAGAATCCATTCCACAGTCCATTCCATTCCATCCCACAGTCCATTCCATTTTCTATTCCATTCTATTCCGAGTTGCATTCCACATTCCATTCCACGTTCCATACCATATTCCATTCCACATTCCATTCCATTCCATTCCATATTCCATACCATTCCTTACCATTGCATTCCACAATCCATTCAGTTCCTTTCCACTTTTGATTCCACATTCCATTGCAGATTCCATTCTGTTCCATTGCACATTCCATTCCACACTCCATTCCACATTCCATTCCAAATAGCATTCCGTTCCATTCCAGATTCCATTCCACACTCCATTCCAAATTCCATTCCATTCTATTCCACATTCCATTGCATTCCATTCCAGATTCCTTTCCACATTCCATTTCATTCAATTCCACATTCCATTCCATTCTATTCCACATTCTATTCCACATTCCATTCCACATTCCATTGCATTCCTTTCCACATTCCATTCCTTTCCATTCCACTTTCCATTCCATTCCATTCCGTTTTCCATTGCACGTTCCATTCCATTACATTCCAGGTTCCATTCCGCATTTCATTCCATTTCCAATTCCACATTCCATTCCGTTCCATTCCATATTCAATTCCACATTCCATTACACATTCCATTGCTTTCAATTCCACTTTCCATTTCACATTCCAATACACATTCCATTCCACATTCCATTCCACGTTCCATTCCACATTCCATTCCATTCCATTCCACATTGCATTCCACATTGCATTCCATTCCAGTCTATATCCCATTCCACATTCCATTCCATTCCTATCAACACTCCATTCCATTTTATTACACCTTCCATTCCACATTTCATTCCACATCCATTTCCATTCCATTCCACATTCCATTCTACATTCCATTCCATTCCACATTCCATTCCACATTCCATTCTGCAGTCCGTTACACATCCCATTCCACATTCCATTCCACGTTCCATTCTCATTCCATTGCGTTTCGTTGCACATTCTATTCCACAATCCGATGCATTCCAATTCACATGCCATTCCACATTCCTTTCCATTCCATTCCATTCCATTCCACATTCCGTTCCAAATTCCATTCCACGTTCCATTCCAATGTCCGTTAAATTCCATTCCACATTCCATTCCATTCCATTCCACATTCCCTTCCATTCCATTCCATTCCAAATTCCATTCCATTCCATTCAAATCCACGTTCCATTCCATTCCATTCCACTTTCAATTTCATTCCATTCCAATTCATTCAACATTCCATTCCACATTGCAAACCATTCCATTCCATTTCGTTGATTCCACATTCCGTTCTATTCCATTCCACATTCCAATCCATATTCCACTCCTTTCCATTCCTTTGCACATTCCATTCCACATTCCATTCCATTTCATTTCACATTCAATTCCATTCGATTCCATTCCACATTCCATTCCACGTTGCATTTTTTTCCATTTCACATTCGTTTCCATTCCATTCCACATTCCATTCCACCTTCAATTCCATTCCATTCCACATTCCATTGGACATTCCTTTCTATTCCATTCCACATTACTTTCCATTGCATTTCTCGTTCCATTATAATCCATTCCACATCCCTTTCCACTTTCCATTCCACGTTTCATTCCACTTTCCATTTCACATGCCTTTTCACATGCCATTCCATTCCATTCCAATTTCCATTCCACATTCCATTCAGTTCCATTCCACATTCCATTCCATTCCTTTACACATTGCAGTCCACACTCCATTCCACATTCCAGTCCAGATTAGTTTCCATTCCATTCCACTTTCCATTCCATTCCATCCCATTCCGTTCCACATTCCATTCCAGATTCCATTCCTTTCCACTTCATTCCATATTCCATTTCATTCAATTCCACATTCCATTCCATTCCATTCCACATTCCATTCCATTTCTTTCCATTCACCATTCCATTCCATTCCACTTTCCACTCCATTCCATTCCAAATTCCGTTCAGTTCCATTCCATTCCATTCCGCATTCCATTCCATTCCATTCCGTTAAACATTCCATTCCACTTCATTCCATTCAAAATTCTTTTCCATTCCGCAGTCCTTTCCATTTCATTCCATTCCACATTCTATTCCATTCCACATTTCACTGCATTCCATTCCACATTCCATTCAATTCCATGCCATTCCATTCCGCATTCCATTCCACAGTCTATTCCATTCCACATTTTATTCCTTTCTACATTCCTTTCAATTCCATTCCATACCATTCTCAATTCCATTCCATTCCTTTCCATTCCACATTCAATTCCGTTCCACATTCCATTCCACTCCATTTCACATTCCATTCCATTCCATTCTGTTGCATTCCATTCCATTCCATTCCACTGCATTCCATTCCATTCCATTCCACATTCCATTCCATTTCTTTCCATTCCATTTCCCTCCTTTCCACATTCTGTTCCTTTCCACATTCCATTCCATTCCTTTTCACATTCCATTCCACTGCATTGTATTCCATTACAATCCACATCCCATTCCATTTCATTCCATTGCACATTCTACACCTTTCCATTCCACATTCCATTCCATTCATTTATTGCATTCTATTCCATTCAATTCCCCATACCATTCCATTCCATTCCCCATACCATTCCATTCCACATTCCTTTCCACATTCCATTCCATTCATTTATTGCATTCTATTCCATTCAGTTCCCCATACCATTCCATTCCACATTCCTTTCCACATTCCATTCCACGTTCCATTTCACCTTCCATTCCATTCCATTCCACATACCATTCCAATCCATTCCACATTCCATTCCCCTTTCCATTACATTGCATTCCACATTGCATTCCCTTCTATTCCACATTCCATTCCATTCTATTCCTCATTCCATTCCACAGTTGATTCCATTCCATTCACCATTCGTTTCCACATTCCATCCCATTCCATTACATTCCACAATCCATTCCACATTCCTTTGCACATTCTATTCCACATTCTGTTCCCTTAAATTCCACATTCCATTCCACATTGCATTCCATTCAATTTCACATTCCATTCCTTCAATTCCACATTCCATTCCACATTCCATTCCATTCCATTCCATTCCACATTCCATTCCACATTCCATTCCACATTCCATTAAATTCCATTCCACATTCCAATCCGTTCCATTCCACCTTCCATTCCTTTCCTTTCCACGTTCCATTCAATATTCCGTTACACATTCCCTTCCACGTACCATTCAACATTTCATTCCTCATTGCATTTCACATTCCCTTCCATGTTCTATTCCACATTCCATTCCACGTTCCTTTCCACATTCCATTCCACGTTCCATTGCATGTTCTATTCTATACCATTACAAGTTCCATTCCACATTCCGTTCCATTGCTTTCCACGTTCCATTCCACATTTCATTCCACATTACATTCCACATTCCATTCCGTTCCATTATATTTTTCATTCCACATTCCATTCCACAATAAATTCCATTCCATTACATTCTATTCCACATTCCATTGAACATTCCATTCCACATTCCATTCCACAATTCAATAGATTCCATTCCACCGTCCATTCCACATTCCTTTCCAATCCACTCCACATTCCACTGCACATTCCATTCCATTCCATTCCACTTTCCATTCCACTTTGTATTCCCCGTTCCATTCCACTTTCCTTTCCACTTACCATTCTTTTCCATTCCACATTGTATTCTACATTACATTCCATTCCGTTCCTGTTTCCTTTCGACATTCCATTCCACATTCCATTAACCATTACTTCCGTTGCATTCCACATTCCATTGCAGATTCCATTCCACTTTCCATTCCGCATTCCTTTCCATTCCATTCCACATTCCATTAATGATTCCATTCAACATTCCATTCCACATTCGTTTCCACATTCCATTCCATTCCATTTCACTTTCCGTTCCACTTTTGACTCCATTATATCCTGCATTCCATTCCACATTCCAGTCCTCATTCCATTTCATTCCATTTTACATTCCATTACATGTTCCATTCCATTCCATTTGATGTTCATTTCCACGTGCCATTCCTGATTATGTTCCACATTCCAATGCACATTCCATTTCACATTCCTTTCCTTTCCATACCACATTGCATTCCAATCGATTCCACTTTGCATTCCACATTCAATTCTACATTCCATTCCACTTTCCACTCCATTCCATCCCACATTCCATTCCACGTTCAATTCCATTCCATTCCACATTCCATTCCACCTTCGATTCCCTTACATTCCACGTTCCATTCCACGTTCCATTCCACATTTCTTTCCACGTTCCATTCCACATTCAATTCCATTCCATTCCATATTCCATTCCATTCTATTAAATTCCACAATCCATTCATCATTCCATTCCATATTCCATTTCACATTCCATTCCACATTCCATTCCATTCCATTCCATTCCATGTTTTATTACATTACACGTTCTCTTACACCATGCATTCCACGTTGCTGTACACGATCCGTTCCATTTCATTCCATTCCACTTTCCATTCCACATTCCATCCCACATTCCATTTCACATTCCATTCTCCTTCCATTTCACTTTCCATTCCATTCCATTGTATTCCATTCCACATTCCATTCCATTCCAATCCACATTCCATTGTATTCCATTCTAAGTTCAGTTCAGTTCCACATTCCATTCCATTCCGTTCCACGTTCCATTGCATTCCATCCAATTTTCCATTCCATTCCATTCCACATTCCATTACACATTCCACTGCATTCCATTCTATTCCACATTCCATTCCTTTCCAAACCACATTCAATTCCATTCCATTCCACATTCCATTCCTTTTCATTCCACATTCCATTCCAAATTCCATTCCACATTCCATTCCACGTTCCATTCTTTTCCATTCCACATTCCATTCCACGTTCCTTTCTATTCCATTCCACATTCCATTCCATTCCATTCCACATTCCATTGCATTTCATTCCACATTCCATTTAATTCATTTTCACATTCCATTCCATTACATGGCATTCCTCTTTCCATTCAATTCCACTCCGCATTCCCTTCGAATCCATTGCATTCTATTCCACATTCCATTCCATTTCATTCTATTTCACATTCCATTCCATTATATTGCATTCCACATTCCATTCAATTCCACTCCGCATTCCATTGGAATCCATTCCATTCTATTCCACATTCCATTCCATTTGTTTCTATTCCACATTCCATTACATTCCATTCCACATTCCATTCAATTACATTTCACATTCCTTTCCACGTTGCATTCCACATTCTATTCCACGTTCCTTTCCACATTCCGTTGAACATTCCATTCCATTCCATCCCACATTCCATTACACTTTCCATTCCATTCCATCCATCTTCCATTACTTTCCATTCCAATCAATTCCACCTTTCATTCCAGTTCCCATTCCACGTTCCATTCCACGTTCCTCTCTACGTTTCATTCCACATTCCATTCCTTTCCATTCCACACTCCTTACCATTCCATTCCATTCCATTCCACAATCTATTCCATTCCATTCCACATTTCTTTCCACATTCCATTCCACATTCCATTACTTTCCATTCCACTTTTCGTTCCACACTCCTTTCCACTTTCCATTCCACATTCCATTCTGTCCCATTCCACTTTCCATTCCACAGTGCATTCCACATTCCATTCCAGTTCCTTTTCCATTCCACTCCACATTCCATTCCACTCTACATTCCACCCTCCATTTCCCATGCCATTCAGTTACATTCACATTCCATTGCACACTCCATTCCGTTCCATCGCACTTTCCATTTCAAACTCCATTCCGCATTCCATTCCATACTCCATTCCACATTGCATTCCACATTCCATTCCACATTCCATTCCACCTTCCATTCCTCATTCCATTCCAATCCATTCCACATTCCATTCCACATTCCATTCCTTTCCATTCCACATTCCATTTAACACTCCATTCCACATTTCCTTTCCATTCCACATTCCATTTAACACTCCATTCCACATTCCATTCCAGATTCCATTCCGATACATTCTACATTCCATTCCATTCTCTTCCAAATTCCCTTCCACATTAAATTCCTCATACTTTTCCATTCCATTCCACATTTCACTCCACATTCCAAAACACGTTACATTCCACATTCAATTCCACATTCCGTTCCGTTCCATTCCACATTCCATTCGACACTCCATTACACATTCCATTGCACATTCCTAACCGTTCCATTTGACATTACTTTCCACCTTCCATTCCACAATGCATTTCACATAACATTCCGTTTCATTCCACATTCCATTGCATTCCATTCCACATTCCATTCCACTTTCCATTTCACATTCCATTCCTTTCCATTCAACATTCCATTCCACGTTCCATTTCATGTTCCATTCCATTCCATTCCTCGTTCCGTTTCAAGTTCTATTCCTCATTCCATTCCACATTACATTTCACATTCTATTCCACATTCCATTCCACATTCCATTCAATTCCACTCCAGATTGCATTCCACATTTCATTCCATTGCATTCCACATTCCATTCCATTCCATTCCACATTCCATCCCTTTCCATTCCACGTTCATTTCCATTCCATTCCATGTCCCATTCCACATTCCATTCCACATTCCATTCCACGTGGCATTCCATTCCATTCCAGGTTCCATTCCACATTCCATTCCATTCCATGCCACATTCCATTACACATTCCATTGCACATTCCTTTCCAACTTGCATTCCACACTACAATCCACGTTCCATTGCACGTTCCATTCCATATTCTGCTGCGCTCTTCTGTTCCATTCCATTCCAAGATCCATTTAACATTCCATTCTAGTCCATTCCAAGTCCCATTGCTCATTCCAGTCCACATTCCATTCCATTCCATTCCATTCCACATTCCATTCCAAAGTCCATTCCATTCCTTTCCACATTCCTTTCCACTTTCCATTTCACATTCCATTCCACTTTCCATTCCACACTGTATTTCACATTCCATTCCACATTCCATTGCATTCCATTACATATTCCATTCCACTTTCCATTTCACATTCTGTTCCATTCCATTCTGCATTCCATTCCACGTTCCATTACAAGTTCCATTCCGTTCCATTCAACATTCCGTTTCTCGTTCTATTCCACACTCCATTCCACATTCCATTTCACATTCCATTCGACATTCCATTCCATTCCAGTCAACACTGCTTTCCACATTTTATTCCATTACATTCCACATTCCATTCCATTCCATTCCACATTCCATCCCTTTCCGTTTCACGTTCCATTACATTCCATTCCATGTTCCATTCCACATTCAATTCCACATTCCATTCCACGTGGCATTCCATTCCTTTCCAGGTTCCATTCCTCTTTCCATTCCACATTCCATTGCAGATTCCTTTCCAACTTCCATTCCACTCTACATTAAACTTTCCATTCCACGTTCCAGTCCATATTCCATTGCGTGTTCTGTTCCACACCATTCCAATATCCATTTCACATTCCATTCCACGTCCCATTGCACATTCCATTCCACATTCCATTCAATTACATTTCACATTCCATTCCAAAGTCCATTCCATTCCATTCCACCTTGCTTTCCACATTCCATTTCACATTCCATTCCACATTCCATTCCACATTGCATTTCACATTCCATTCCACATTCCATTGCATTCCATTCCAAATTCCATTCCATTCCATTCGACTTTCCATTCCACATTACATTCTACATTTCATTTCACATTCCATTCCACATTCCATTTCTCTCCATTCCACAATCCATTCAACTACATTCGACGTTCTATTCCACCTTCGTTTCCACGTTCCATTCCACATTGCAATCCACTTTCCATTCCATTTCATTCCACATTCCATTCCACATTCCATTCCATTCCATTCCACATTCCGTTCCACTTTCCATTCCACGTTCCATTCAATGTTCCATTCTATTCCATTCCATTCCACTCCATTCCATTCCACATACCATTCAATTCCATTCCACATTACATTCCACGTTCCATTCCATATTCTATTCCAGGTTCTATTTCAATTCATTCCACATTCCATTCCATTCCATTCCACATGCCATTCCATTCGATTCCCCATTCCTTGCCACATTGCATTCCACCTACCATTCCATTCCATTCAACGTTCCATTCCTCATTCCATTCCATTAAATTCCACTTTCGTTTTCACATTTCATTCCACATTACATTCCTCTCCATACAACATTACATTCCACATTAAATTCCACATTACTCTGCTTTCCATTCCACATTCCATTCCACATTCCATTCCACATTCCATTCCATTCCTTTCAGCATTCCATTCCATTCCATTCCACACTCTATTCCACATTCCAATCCGTTCCATTCCTCATTCCATTCCACATTCCGTTCCACATTACATTACGTTCCATTCCTAATTCAATTGCATTCCATTCCACATTCCTTTCAACATTCTACTCCATTGCATTCCACATTCCCTTCCATTCCATTCCACATTACATTCCACATTATATTCCACTTTCCATTCCTCCTTCCATTCCATTCCATTTCAGGTTATTTTCCACATTCCATTATATTCCATTACATATTCCATTCCATATTCCGTTCAATTTCAGTCCACATTCCATTCCACATTCCATTCCATTCCATTCCATTCAATATCTCATTCCGATGCATTCCATTCTGCATCCCATTCCATTGCATTCCTCATGCCATTCCATGTTCCATTCCATTCCATTCCACTTACATTTCTGCCTTCCATTCCACAGTCCATTCCACATTACATTCCGTTCCATTCCACATTCCATTCCAAATTGCATTCCACATTCCATTCCATACCATTCCATGTTCCATTCCACATTCCATTCCATTCCATTCCACATTCCATGCTACATTCCATTCCATTCCATTCAAAAATCCATTCCACATTCCATTACATTCCATTCCACATTCCATGCTACATTCCATTCCATTCCATTCACAAATCCATTCCACATTCCATTCCATTCCATTCCATATTCCACTCGACATTCCATTCCATTCCATTCAATTTCATTCCACATTCCTTTCCATTTCATTCCACATTCCATTCAATTCCTTTCCACATTCCATTCCATTCCATTCCACATTCCAATCCACGTTCCCTTCCATTCCATTCCAATTTCCATTCCATTCCATTCCACATTCCATTCTTCATTCCATATCTCATGCCATCCCATTCCATTCCACATTCCATTGCATTGCATTAAACATTCCATTCCATTCCTTTCCACATTCCATTCACTTCCACATTCCATTCCACATTACATTCCACGTTCCCTTTCATTCCATTCCACGTTCCACTTTCCTTTCTACATTCCATTCCACATTCCATTCCGCATTCCATTCCACGTTACATTCCACATTCCACTCCATTCCTTTCCACTATCCATTAAATATTCCTTTCCACATTCCATTCCACATTGCATTCCATTCCATTCCACAGTCCATTCCAAAGTCCATTCCATTCCATTCCACAATCCTTTCCACATTCGATTCCACATTCCATTCCACAGTCCATTCCAAATTGCATTTCACATTCAATTCCACATTCCATTCTCATTCCATTGCATTTTTTTCCACTTTCCTTTCCACATTCCTTTGCATTCCAATTCACATGCCACTCCACATTCCATTCCATTCCATTGCACATTCCATTCCACATTTCATTCTGCAGTCCTTTCCTTTCCGTTCCAAATTCCATTCCACTTCAATCAACATTCCAGTCCACATTTCTTTCAATTCCATTCCACATTCCCTTCCACATTCCATTCCACATTCCATTCCTTTCCCTTCCACATTCCATTCCATTCCATTCCATTCCACGTTCCATTCCACTTTCCTTTAAATTCTATTCCACATTCCATTTCACATTCCAGTCCATTTCATTCCACAATTGATTCCATTCCATTCCGCATTCAATTCCACATTCAATTCCACATTCCATTTCATTCCATTCCACATTCCATTCCATTCCATTCCGCATTCCATTACATTCCATTCCACGTTCCATTCCACAATCCATTCCACTTTCCATTCGACGTTGCATTCCAAGCTGCATTCCATTACATTCTACAATCCATTCTACGTTCCATTCCATTAAATTCCACGTTCCATTCCATTCCATTCCACATTCCATTCCACATTCCATTCCATTCAATTCCACGTTGCATTCCATTCCATTACACATTGCATTCCACGTTCCATTCCATTCCATTCCACTTTCCATTCCACGTTCCATTCCACATTCCATTCCTTTCCATTCCACATTCCTTTCCATTCCATTTCACATTCCATTCCATTCATTTCGACATTCCATTCCACTCTCCATTCCACGTTGAATTCCATATTACATTCCATTTCCCATTCCACTTTCCATGCCTTTCCATTCCACATTCCATTCCATTCCATTCCGTGTTCCATTCCATTCCATTCCACATTCCATTCCACATTCCATTCCACATTCCATTCCATTCCTTTCCACGTTCCAGTCAACATTCCAATCCATTCAATTTCACGTTCCATTCCATATTCCATTCCACTTTCCACTTTCCCTTCCAGTTCAATTCCATGATCCATTCCACGTTCAATTATAGGAACTATTGCCCGTTCCATTCCACATTCCGTTCCATTCCATTCAATTCCATGCCGCATTCCCTTCCACATTACATTCCACATTCCATTCCACCTTGCATTCCACATTCCTTTCCATGTTCTCTTCCACGTTCCTTTCCACTTTCCATTCCATTTCATTCCACGTTCCATTCCACGTTACATTCCTTTCCATTCCACTTTCCATTCCACATTCCAATGCACATCCCATTCCACTTTCCATTCCATGTTCCAATCCACATCCCATTCCACGTTCCAATGTACATTCCATTCGATTCCATTGCACTTTCCCTTCCACATTACATTCTACATTCCTTTCCATGTTCCATTCCACTTTTCATTTCACGTTTGATTCCACATTCTATTCCATTCCATTCCACTTTCCATTCTACTTTTCATTCCACTTTCCATTCCACATTTCATTCCTCATTCCACTGCAAATTCCATTCGACATTCCATTCCACATTCCATTGCACATTCCATTCCACTCTATTCCACATTCCTTTAGACATTCCATTCCACATTCCATTCCACCTTCCGTTCCACCTTCCATTCCACATTCCATTCCACTTCCTTTCATTCCACATTCCATTCCTTTCCATTCCACGTTACATTCCACGTTCCTGTCCACGTTCCTTTCCAAGTTCCATTCCACGTTGCATTCCATTCCTTTCCACGTTCCATTCTATATTCCATTCCACATTCCAATTCACATTCCATTACACTTTCCATTCCATTCCATTCCACGTTCCATTAAGCATTCCATTGCACATTCCATTCCACGTTCCATTCCACATTCCATTCCACTTCCCATTCCTTTCCATTCCATGTTCCCTTTCATTCCATTCCATGATGCATTTCATTCCGTTAAACATTCCATTATACATTCAATTTCACATTTCATTCCACATTCCATTCCATTCCATTCCACATTGCATTCCTTTCTATTCGACTTTCCTTTCTGTTCCACTTTCCATTACATTCCATTCCACGTTCCAGTTCATTACATTCCACATTCCATTCCACATTGCATTACAGTCCATTCCATTCCACTTTCCATTCCACATTCCATTCCACATTCCATTCCCCGTTCCATTCCATTGCATTCCACATTCCATATTATTCCCTGCCATTCCACATTGCATTCCATTTCATTCCACATTCCATTCCATTCCATTCCACATTGCATTCGTTATTGCATTCCCCATTCCATTACATTCCATTCTACATTCCATTCCATTCCATTCCATTCCACATTCAGCTCCATTCCATTCCACATTCCATTCAACATTCCATTTCACATTCCATTCCACATTCCATTCCATTCTTTTCCACATTCCATTCCACATTCCATTTAAAGTTCTGTTCGTTTCCGTTCCACATTCCATTCCACGTCCCATTCCATTTCACTCCACTTTCAATTCCACAGTCAATTCAATTCCATTTCACGTTCCATGGTACCATCCATTCCACATTCCAATCCACGTTCCATTCCGTCCATTTCACATTCCATTCCACATTACATTCCACATTCCATTTCGTTCCATTTCACATTCCAATCCACACTCCATTCCACATTCCATTGCACATTCCATTCCGTTCCATTCCACATTCCTTTCCACATCCCATTCCTCATTCCATTCCACATTCCTTTAAATTCCTTTCCACATTGCATTCCACAACCCACTACATTGCATTCCACATTCCATTCCATTCTATTCCACATTCCTTCCCACATTCCATTCCACATTCCATTCCATTCAATTTGAGATTGCATTCCATATTCCATTCCACATTGCATTCCACATTCCATTCCACATTCCATTGCACATTACATTCCATTCGATTCCACTTTCCTTTCCACATTCCATTCCACATTCCATTCCATTCCATTTCCCATTCCATTCCACATTCCATTCCACATTCCACTCCACGTTCCATCCTACATTCCATTCCACGTTTCATTCCATTCCATTGCATGTTCCATTCGACGTTCCATTCCATTCAATTCCACGTTCCGTTGCACATTCCATTCCATTCAATTCCACATTGCATTTCACATTCCATTCCACATTCCTTTCCATTCCAGTCAGCATTCGATTCCACGTTCCATTCCACGTTCCATTAAATGTTCCATTATACATTCCGTTCCAATTTCCATTCCATTCCATTCAATTCCACATTCCATTCCACATTCCATTCCACATTCCTTTCCATTCCTGTCAGCATTCGATTCCACGTTCCATTCCACGTTCCATTAAATGTTCCATTATACATTCCGTTCCAATTTCCATTCCACTCCATTCCATTCCATTCCATTCCACATTCCATTCAACATTCCTTTCCACATTTCATTCCACTTCATTCCAATTTCCTTTACACGTTCCTTTCCAGGTTCCATTCCATTCCATTCCACATTCCATTTCACATTCCATTCCGTTCCATTCCACATTCATTCCACATTCCATTCCTTTCCATTCCACATTCCATTTCCCATTCCTTTCCACATTCCATTCCATTCCTTTCCACATTCCATTACACATTCCATTTAACGTTCCATTCCTCTCCATTCCACGTTCCACTCCACGTTCCATTCCACGTCCCATTTCTTTTCATTCCACGTTCTATTCCACAGTCAATTCCATTCCATTTCACGTTCCTTGCTACATTCCATTCCACATTCTATTCCACGTTCCATTTTTTCAATTCCACATTCCATTCCACACTCCATTCCACATTCGATTCCACATTCTATTCCATTCCATTCCACATTCCATTCCACACTCCATTCCACATTCCATTGCACATCCCATTCCGTTCCATTCCCCATTCTTTTCCAGATTACATTCCACATTCCTTTCCACATTGCATTCCATTCCATTCCTCATTCCATTCCATTCCATTCCAGATTCCATTTCACATTCCATTCCACAATCCATTCCATATTCAATTGCTCACTCCATTCCAAATTCCATTCCCCATTCCATTTCATTCCATTCCATTCCACATGCCTTTCCAGATTCCATTCCGCATTCCATTCCACATTCCGTTTCATTCCATTTCACATTCCATTCCATTCCATTCCACTTTCATTTCCACATTCCATTCCATTCCATTCCGCGTTCCATTCCATTCAATTCCATGCTACATTCCATGTTCTAGTCCATGTTTCGTTCCACGTTCCATACCACGTACCATTCCATTCCATTCCACATTCCATTCCATTCCATTCCACTTTCCATTCCATTCCATTTCACATTCAATTCCACATTCCTTTCCTTTCCATTCCACATTCCATTCCACATAACATTCCACACTCCTTTCCACATTCAATTCCACATTCCATTCCTTTCACTTCCACATTCATTGCCACATTTCATTCCACATTCCATTCCGTTTCATTGCACATCAGATTCCACTTTCCATTCCATTCCATTTCACGTTCCTTTCCGTTCAATTCCACATTCCATTCCACATTACATTCCACATTCCATTCGACATTCTGCCCAACATTCAGTTCTAAATTTCATTCCATTCCATTCCACACTCCATTCCAATTCATTCCACATTCTATTTCACATACCATTCCATTCGGTTCCACATTCCAATCCATTCCATTTCACATTCTATTCCGTACCATTCCACATTTGTTTCCACATTCCATTCCACCGACCATTACACATTCCAATCCACTTTCCATTCCACATTCCAATCCATTCCATTTCACATTCCATTCTGCTCCATTCCACATTCCTTTCCACTTTCCATTCCACTTTGCATTCCACATTGCATTCCACATTCCGTTCCGCATTCCATTCCACATTCCATTCCACATTCCATTCCATTTCATTTCATTCCACATTCCATTCCTTTCAATTCCACGTTACATTCCACGTTCCTTTCCAAGTTCCATTCCACGTTGCATTCCATTCCATTCCACGTTGCATTCCATGTTCCATTCCACATTCCAACTCACATTCCATTAGACGTTCCACTCCATTCCATTCCACGATCCATTCCACATTACATTCCTTTCCATTCCACGTTCCATTTCATTCAATTCCATGATCAATTTCATTCCATTCCACATTCCATTGTACATTCCATTTTACATTCCATTCCACATTCCATTCCATTCCAATTCACATTGCATTCCTTTCCATTCCACGTTCCATTCCGTTCCACACTCCATTACATTACTTTCCACTTTCCATTTCATTGCATTCCACATTCCATCTCACATAGCTTTACAATCCATTCCATTCAACTTTCTATTCCACATTCCATTCCCCTTTCCATTCCATTCCATTCCGCATTCCATACTATTCTCTGCCATTCCACATTGCATTCCACTTCGTTTCAAATTCCATTGCATTCCATTCCACATTGCATTCGACATTGCATTCCACATCCCATTCCATTCCTTTCCACATTCCATTCCATTCCATTCCATATTCAGCTCCATTCCATTCCACCTTCCATTCAACATTCCATTTCATTCCATTCCACATTCCATTCCACATTCCATTCCATTCCATTACACATTCCATTCCATTCCATTCCATTCCAAATCCCATAACTTTCCATTCCACTTTCCATTCAGCATTCAATTCTACGTCCCATTCTACATTCAATTTCACTTTCCATTGCATGTTTCATTCCATTCTATTCCACATTCCATTCCATTCCATTCCACGTTCCAATGCATTGTACGTTCCATTGCATACCATTCAATTCCATTCCACATTTCATAATATTCCATTACATTCCATAATCCATTCCTTTCCTTTACATATTCCTTTGAATTCCATTCCACATTCCATTCCATTTCATTCCATTCCATTCCACAATCCATTGCACATTACATTCCCTTCCATTCCATATTCCATTCCATTACATTCCACATTTCATTCCACACTCCATTCCACGTTCCATTCCATGTTACATTCCTCGTTCAATTCCACGTTCCATTCCATGTTCCATTCCATTCAATTCCAGATTCCACTGCACATTACACTCCATTCCATTCCACATTCCATTGCATTAACTTCCATTCCATTCCACATTCCATTCCATTCCACATTTCATTCCACCTTCCATTCCATTCCATTCCACATTCCATTCTGCATTCCATTAAATTCCATTCCACATTCCATTCCATTCCATTCCATTCCATATTCCATAACTTTCCATTCCATTTTCCATTCTTCTTTCAATTCCACGTTGAAGTCCACATTTCATTCCACATTCCATCCCACGTTCCTTTCCATTCCATTCCACGTTCTATGCCATTCCATGTTACATTCGAAATTCAATTCCGTGTACCATTCCATTTCATTCCACGTTCCATTCCACGTTCCATTCAATTCTATTCCACGTTCCACTTCACATTACATTATGTTCCATTCCACATTCCATTCCACATGACATTCCACATTCCATTCCACATTCCATTCCACATCCCATTGCATTCCAGTCCACTTTCGATTCCACATTCCACTCCATTCCATTCCAAATTCCATTCCATTTCAATCCACTTCCCATTCCACATTCCATTCCATTCTATTCCATATTCTATTCCACATTCCGTTCCACATTCCATTCCATTCCATTGTACATTCCATTCTACAATCCATTCCATTCCATTCCTCGTTCTATTCCACGTTCCATTGCACATTCTTTTCCACATTCCATTCCATTCCATTCTGGTTTCCATTGCAGGTTCCATTCCACATTCCATTCCACATTCCATTCCACGTTCCATTCCATTCCACATTCCATTGCATTCCATTCCATTCCACATTCCATTCCACATTGCATTCCATTTCATTCAATTACATTGCATTCCATTCCACATTCCAATAAATTCCAATCCTCTCCACATTCCATTCCATTCCATTCCACATTCTATTCTATTCCATTCCACATTCCAATCCATTCCATTGCACATTCCATTCCATTCCATTCCATTCTATTCCACATTCCGTACCATTCCATTGCATTCCACATTGCATTCCTTTCCATTACACATTCCATTCCTTTCCATTCCACGTTCCATTCCATTCCATTCCACATTCCATTCCAATGCATTCTACATTTCATTCCACGGTCCATTCCACATTACCTTACATTTCATTCTATTCTATTGCACTCCGTTTCACATTCCGTTCCACATTCCATTGCTTTCCTCTCCACATTCAGATCCACATTCCATTCCACTTTCCTTTCTACTCCATTCCACATTCCATTCCACATTCCATTCCACGTTCCATTGCTTATTCCCCTCCCTTCCATTCCTTTCCACAATCCGTTCCACATTCCAATGCATTCCAGTCCACATTCCATTCCACATTCCATTCCATTCCATTCCTCTTTCCATTCAATTCCAATCCACATCCCATTCCACATTTCATTCCATTCCATTCCACATTCCGTTCCATTTTCCATTGAATTCCATTCCACATTCCATTCCACATTCCATTACACATTACATTCCACGTTCCATTCCACGTTCCATTCAACGTTCCATTCCACGATCCATTCCATACCACTCCACGTTCTATTCCATTCCATACCTTTCCATTCCACGGTCCATTCCACATTTCATTCCCCATTCCATTCCACATTCCTTTCCATTCCATTCCACATTCCATTCCATTACATTCCACATTGCATTTCAAATTCTATTTCACGTTCCATTCCTCAATCCATTCCATTCCATTCGACAATCAATTCCATTTCATTCCACATTCCTCTCCACATTCCATTCCATTCAATTCCATATTCCATTCCACACCATTCCATCACATTCCATTCCATTCAATTCCATATTCCATTCCACACCATTCCATATTCCATTCCACATTCCATTCAACATTCAATTTCATATTCCATTCCACATTCCATTCCATTCCATTCCATTCCACATTCTATTTTACATTTCATTCCATTCCATTCCACATTCCTTTGTACATTCCATTTCACATTCCATTCCTCATTGCATTCCATTCCATTCTACATTCTATTTTACATTTCATTCCATTCCATTCCACATTCCTTTGCACATTCCATTTCACATTCCATTCCACATTCCATTCCATTCCATTCCACATTCCATTCCATTGCATTCTGCATTGCATTCCATTCCATCTCACATTCCATTCCATGTCCCATTCCATTCCATTCCACATTTCATTCCATTCTGTTCCACATTCCATTCCACATTCCATTTCATTCCATTCCACATTCCATACCATTCCACTCCACGTTCCATTCCACATTCCATTCCATTCCATTCCACATTGTATTCCATGTTCCATTACATTCAAATCCATGTTCAATTTTACGTTCCATTCCACATTCCATTCCACATTCAATTCCACATTCCATTCCGTTCTATTCCAAATTCCATTCCACATTCCATTCCACATTACATTGCACTTTGCATTCCACATTCTGTTCCATTCCATTCCACTTTCCATTCCACATTCCATTCCACATTCCATTCCACATTCCATTCCATTCCATTCCACATCCCATTCAACATTCCATTCCATTCGATGCTGCATTGCATTCCATTCCATTTCACATTTCATTCCCCATTCCATTCCATTCCATTGCACATTCCATTCAACATTCCATTCCACGTTCCTTTCCATTCCTTTCCACGTTTCATTCCATGATCAAATGCATTCCATTACACATTCCATTCCCCTTTCAATTCCACATTCCATTCAATTGCATTCCACTTTTCATTCCTCATTCCATTCCATTCTATTGCACTTTCCATTTCACATTGCATTCCACTTTCCAGTCCACGTTTCATTCCATTCCATTCCACATTGTATTCCATTCCACCTTCCTTTCCACGTTCCACTCCACTCCTTTCCACATTCCTTTCCACATTCCATTCCATTCCATTCCATCTTCAATTCCACATTCCTTTCCATTCCATTCCACATTGCAATCCATTCCACATACCATTCCATTCCACTCCACATTCCATTCCTCGTTCCATTGCATTCCATGCCACCTTCCATTCCATGTTCCATTCCACGTTCCTTTCCACGGTCCATTCCACATTCCATTCCACTCTATTCCATATTCCATACTATTCCATTGCTTTCCATTCCACAATGCATTCCATTCCATTGCTCGTTCCATTCCACATTCCATTCCACATTCAATTCCTTTACATTCCACATTGAATTCCTTTCCATTCCGCATTCCATTGCACACTCCATTCCACATTGTAATCCACATTCCATTCCGTTTCAATGCACATTACATTCCAGGTTGCATTCCACATTCCACTCTGTTCCATACCACATTACATTGCATTCCATTCAGCATTCCTTTCCACATTCCAATCTATTCCATTCCACATTCCATTCCACTGCAGATTCCATTTCACATTCCATTCCACATTCCATTCCACACTCCATTGCAATCCATTCCACATTCCATTCCTAATTCTATTCCACATTCCATTCCACATTCTATTGCATTGCATTCCATGTTCCCTTCCACATTCCATTCCACTTTCTATTCCACATTCCTTTCCATTCCATTCAACCTTCAATTCCACGTTCCATTTCACATTCCATTCCACATTCCGTTACGTCAATTTCACATTTCATTCCATTCCACTTTCCATTCCATGATGCATTCCAACTTCCATTCCATGCCACACCACGCTCCATTCCACATTGCACTCTATTCCATTCCATTTTCCATTCCACAATTCATTCCACATTACATTTCACATTAAATTCCTTTCCATTCCATATTCCATTCCACATTCCATTCCACAATCCATTTCTTTCCATTCCACATTACATTCCACATTCCGCTGAACATTCCATTCCACATTGTATTCCACGTTCCATTCCACGTTACACTCCGCGTTCCATTCCACGTTCCATTCCATGTTCCTTTCCATTCCACTCCACTTTCCTGTCCTCGTTCCATTTCACTTTCGATTCCTCGTTCCAAGGCTTTCAATTACACATTCCATTCCACATTACATTTCATTCCGTTACTCATTCCATTACACATTCCATTTCATTCCGTTCCACGTTCCATTCCCTTCCATTCCACTTTCCATTCCACTTTCCGTTCCACGATCCATTCCACATTCCACTCCATGTTCCATTCCACGTTCCATTCCACGTTCCATTCCAGGTTCCCTTCCATTACATTCCATGTTCTTTTCCGAATTTCACTCCACTCCATTCCACGTTCCATTCCACATTCCATTCCAATTCATTCTACTTTCCATTCCATTCAATTCCACATTCCATTCCACATTCCATTCCATTCCACTCCATTCCATATTCCATTCGATTCCATTCCATTCTACATTCCAATCCACTTTCTTTTCCAGTACATTCCACATACCATTCCATTCCATTCCAGTTTGCACTCCACTCCATTCCACATTCGATTCCATTCCATTCAACTTTCCATTACATCCCATTCCAACTTCCATTCCATTCCATTCCACATTACATTCTATTTCATTCCACATTTCATTCCCTTCCTTTCCATATTACATTTCATTCCATTCCAGATTACATTGCATTCCATTCCATTCCAAATTCCATTCCATTTCACATTCCATTCCATTCCACATTCCTTTCCATTCCATTCCGCATTCCATTCCATTCCATTCCATTCCACATTCCATTCCACATTGCATTCCACATTCAATTCCATTCCATTCCACCTTCCATTAAATTCCATTCCACATTCCTTTCAATTCCATTTCACATTCCATTCCATTCCACATTGCATTCCATTATATTCCACATTCCATTCAATTCCATTCCATTTCAATCCACATTCCATTCCACATGCCATTCCATTCCATTCAACATTCCATTCCACATTCCATTCCATTGCATTCCACATCCCCTTCCATTCCATTCCATGTTCCTTTCCATTCCATTCAATTCCACATTTTATTGCATTCCATTTAAGTTTCCATTCCACCCTCCATTCCATTCCATTCCACATTCCATTCGATTCCGTTAAACATTCCATTCCACATTCCATTCCACATCCTGTTCCGTTCCATTCGAAATTCCATTCCATTCCATTCCACATTGCAGTCCTTTCCATTCCATTCCATTCCACATTGCAGTCCTTTCCATTCCACATTCCATTCCATTCCATTCCACATTCCGTTACTTTCCACATTTTATTCCATTCCATTCCACAGTCTATTCCATTCCATTCCAATTCCGTTCCATTCTCCATTCCATTCCATTCAATTCCATTCCACATTCCGTTCCATTCCACAATCCAATCGATTGCATACCATTCCATTCCAGTTTCCACTCTATTCCATGCCACATTCCATTCCTTTCCATTCCACATTCCTTTCCACTTTCCATTCCATTCCATTCCATTCCATTCCACATTCCATTCCATTTCTTTCCACATACCATTCCATTCCATTGCATTACACATTCCATTCCATTCCATTCCATTAAGTTTCCATTCCATTCCATTACACATTCCATTCCATATTCCATGCCATTCCATCACATTCCATGTTCAATTCCACACTCGATTACACATTCCTTTCCACCTTCCATTCCATTCCATTCCGCATTTCATTCCATTCCTCTCCTCATTCCATTCCACGTTCCACTCCACATTGTATTCCTCATTCCTTTCTATTCCATTCCACATTCCATTGCATTCCATTCCACAATCCATTTCACGCTGCTTTCCACTCCATTGCAATTTCCATTAAATTCCACATTGTATTCAAATCCATTCCACGTTCCATTCCACATTGCATTCCACTTTCCATTTCACTTTCCATTCCATTCCATTCCACGTTAAATTCCTCATTGCACTCCACATTCCATTCCATTCCATTTTACATTCCATTCCACATTCCATTCCATTCCATTGAATACGATTCCAAATTTCATTCCTTTCAATTCCACATTCCATTCAATTCCAATTCTTTGCCTTCCACATTCCATTCCACATTCTATTCCATTCCATTCCACATCCCATTCCACATTCCATTCCATTCCATTCCACTTTCCATTCCATTCTATTCCACATTCCCTTCCATTCCATTCCAGATTACATTCCATTCCATCCAAATTCCATTCCATTCCATTCCACTTTCCATTACAGATTCCATTCCACATTCCATTCCATTCCATTCCTCATTCCATTCTATTCCATTCCACATTCCATTCCATTCCATTCCATTCCACGTTCCATTCCACATCACATTCACATTCCATTTCATTCAATGTCTCATTCCATTCCATTCCAATTTCCAACCTATTCCATTCCACATTCCATTCCATTCCATTCCACATTCCATTCTTTCCATTCCACGTTCCAATCCACATCCCATTCCATTCCATTCCACATTCCGTTCCACATTAGATTCCGTTTTATTCCACTTTCCATTCCATTCCATTCCACATTCCATTCCCTTCCATTCCACATTAGATTCTATTCGATTCCATTCGATTCCATTCCATATTCCATTCCATTCCATTCCATTCCACATTCCGTTCCATTCCATTCCAAATTTCATTCCACATTGCATTCCTTTCCATTCTGTTCCATATTCAATTACTTTCCATTCTGTTCCTCATTCCATTCCATTCCATTCCAATCCATTCCACATTCCATTCCATTCCATTCCATTCCATTCCACGATCCTTTCCACAATCCATTCCACATTCCATTACGTTCCATTCCACGTTCCGTTCCGTTACATTCAACATTCCATTCCATTCCATTGCACATTCCATTCCATTCTATTCCTCTTTCCATTCCATTCAATTCCATTGCATTCCACATTCAATTCCGTTCCATTAAATTCCATTGCAGATTCCATTCCATTCCATTCCGCTTTCCATTCCATTCCATTCCACATTCCATTCCATTCCATTCCACATTCTATTTCACATTTCATTCCATTACTTTCCACATTCCATTCCATTCCATTAAACATTCCATTCTATTTCCATTTCACATTCCATTCCATTCCATTCAATTCCACATTTTGTTCTATTCCAATCCATTCCATTCCACATTCCGTTCCATTCCACATTCCATTCCATTCCATTCCTTTGCTTTCCACATTCCATTCCATTCCATTCCATCCACCTTCCGTTCTATTCCATTCCACATTCCATTTCATTCCATTCCAAATGCCATTCCAAGTTCCATTACATTCCATTCCACATTCCATTCAAATAAGTTCCACATTCCATTCCATTCTATTTAACATTCGATTCTATTTCCATTTCACATTCCTTTGCATTCCATTCCATTCCACATTAAACTCCATTCCGTTATATTCCATTTCAGATTCCGTCCCACTTTCTATTCCATTCCATTTGACATTCCATTCCATTCCATTCACATTCCATTCCACTTTCCATTTCATTTCATTTCACATTCCATGCCATTCCATTAAACATTACATTCTATTTCCAATTCACGTTCCATTCCATGCCTTTCCATTACACATTCCATTCCATTCCATTCCATTCCATTCCAGATTGCATTACATTCCACATTCCGTTCCACATTCCATTCCATTCCATTCCACATTGCATTCCACATTCTAATCCATTTCTTTCCACATTCCATTCCATTCCATTCCACATTCCATTCCATTCCATTCCATTCCACATTTCGTTCCTTTCCATTCCATTCCATTCCACATTCCCTTCCATTGCATTGCATTTCTGATTCCATTCAATTCCCTTCCGCATTCCACTCCCCATTCCTTTCCATTCCACATTCCATTGCACATACCATTCCATTCCATTACACATTCCATTCCATACTTTTCCACATTGCATTCTACAATCCTTTCCCTTCCATTACACATTCCATTTCATTCCATTACACATTCCATTCCATTCCATTACAAATTCCATTCCATTCCATTCCATTCCCCATTCTTTTCCATTCCATCTCACATTCCTTTCAATTCCATTACATTCCAAATTCCATTCCATACCATTTCACAATCCTCTCTGTTCGATTGCATTCCATTCCACATTCCATTCCATATTGCTTTCCACATTCAATTACACATTCCATTCCTTTATTTTCCCTTTCCATTCCATTCCATTCATTTCCATATCCCATTCAATTCCGTTCCACATTCCTTTTCATTCCGTTCCACATTCCATTCCACATTCCATTCCGCATTCCATTCCATTCTTTTCCATCTTCCACTCCATTCCATTCCATTGCATTTAGCATTCCTTCGCATTCCATTACATTCTATATTCCATTCCATTGCATTCCACAATCCTTTCTGTTCGATTGCAATCCATTCCACATTCCATTCCATATTGCTTTCCACATTCCATTCCACTTTCCATTCTTTATTGTTCCATTCCATTCCAATCCATTCCATTCCATTCCACATTCCATTCCGTAGCATTCCACAGTCCATTCCATTCCATTCCACATTCCATTCCACATTCCATTCCATTCCATTGCACATTTAATTCCATTCCTTTTTACTTTCCATTCCATTCCATTTCACATGCCATTCAATTCCACATTGCATTCCATTCCATTTGAGAGTGCATTTCATTCCACATTCCATTCCATTCCATTTGAGAGTGCATTTCATTCCACATTCCATTCCACATTCGATTCCATTCCACATTCCCTTCCATTCCAATCCACATACCATTCCATTCCATTCCAATCCACATTCCATTCCATTCCATTCCACATTTCATTACTTTCCATTGCATTCCAGGTTCCATTTCTTTCCCTTCCACATTCCACTCCACATTCTTTTCCATTCCCCATTGCATTGCACATTCCATTCCATTCCATTCCATTCCACATTCCTTTCTATACCATTCAGCATTGCATTCCACATTCCTTTCCTTTCCATTACACATTCCATTCCATTCCATTACACATTCCATTGCATCCCATTCCACATTCCTTCCCATTCCATCTGACATTCCATTCAATTCCATTGCATTCAAAATTCCATTCCATTTCATTCCACAATCCTTTCAGTTCGATTGCATTCCATTCCACATTCCATTCCATATTCCTTTCCACAATCCATTCCACATTCCATTCCGTTATATTCCCATTCCATTCCATTCCATTCCTTTCCACATTCCATTCAATTCCAGTCCACATTCCATTCCATTCCATTCCATTCCAAGTTCCATTCAATTCTATTCCGTTGCACTTTCCTTTCTTTTCCATTCCCCGTATCATTCCATATTGCATTTCATTCCATTCTGTTCCTTTGCACATTCCATTGCGCATTCCATTCCACGTTCCATTAGACATTCCATTCCACGTTCCTTTTGACTTTTCATTGCACGTAACATTCCAAGTTCCATTCAAGGTTCCAATCCACTTTCCATTCCACATTCGATTCCATTCCACTCCATTCCATTCCACAATTCATTCCACATTCAATTCCACGTTCCATTCCACGTTCCATTCCACGTTCCATTACAATTTCCATTCCACTTTCCGTTCCATTCCATTCCACATTGCATTGCATTTCATTCCACATTCCATTCCACAATCCTTTCCGTTCCATTCCACGTTCGATTCCACTTTCCCTTCCATTACATTCCACTTTCCATTCCATTCCATTCCAAGTTCCATTCTATGTTCCATGCCACGTTCCATTCCTCCTTCCTTTCGATGTTTCGTTCCTTTCCATTCCACATTCAATTCCATTATACATTCCATTCCATTTCATTCTATTCCATTCCACATTCCACTCCAATCCACTTTCCTTTCCATGTTCCATTGCATTCCTTTTCACATTCCATTCTATTCCATTCCATTCCACATTCCATTCTATTCCATTCCACTTTCCATTCCACTCCATTACACATTCCATTCCACATTCCATTCCATTACATTCCACTTTGCTTTCAACATTCCATTCCATTCTACTCCACATTCCATTCCATTCCACATTCCATTCCAGTCCATTCCATTTCATTCCATTTTGCTTACCATTCCACATTTCATTCCACACCACATTTCGTTCCATTCCTTTCCACATTCCATTCCATTCCATTCCATTCTGCATTGAATTCCATTCCATTCCGTTCCACATTTCATTCCCTTCCATTCCACATTCCATTCCATTCCATTCCATTTTATTCCAGTACACATTCCATTCCATATTCCATTCCATACCACTCCATATTCCATTCCATTCCATTCCACTCCATATTCCATTCCTCTCCACTCCACATTGCATTCCCATTCAACTTTCCATTCCATATTCCATTCCATTGTTTTCCACATTCAATTCAATTCCATTCCACATTCGATTACATTCCATTTCTCTTTCCATTCCATTCCATTCAATACCAGTCCATTTCATATTCCATTCCATTCCACTCCACATTCCATTCCATTTCATATTCCATTCCATTACACTCCACATTCCATTCCATTGCATTCCACATTCCATTCCATTCCATTCCACTCCATTTGACATCCCATTCCATTCCATTCCATTTCATTCAACATTCCATTCCATTTCACGTTCCTCTCCATTCCATTCCAGTCCATTTCTTATTCCATTCCACATTTCGTTACATTCTATTCCATTCCAGTCCACATTCCATTGCAATCCACTTTCCATTCCACATTCCATTCCATTTCATTCCACATTCCATTCCATATTCCATTCCATTCCACCTTCCATTTAACATTCCATTCCATTCCATTGCAGTTCGCATTCCATTCCATTCCATTCCATTCCATTCCATTCAACACCCCATTCCAATCCATTCCAGTCCATATTCCGTTCCTTTCCATTCCATTCCACATTACATTTAATTCCATTCCACATTCTGTTCCATTCCATTCCACATTGCAGTGCATTCCATTCCACATTCCATTCCATTCCATTCCATTCCACGTAATATTCCATTCCACATTCCATTCCACATTCCATTCCATTCCACATTCCATTTCATTCCACTCCATTGCACATGTCATTCCATTCCATTCCACATTCCATTCCATTCCATTCCTTTCCATTCCGTTCCATTCAATTCCACATTCCATTCCATTCCTTTCCATTCCACATAGCTTCCCATTCTATTCCATTCCATTCCGCATTCCATTCCACTTTCCATTCCACATTCCATTCCATTCCATTCCATTCCACATCCCATTACATTCCACTCCACATTCCATTCCGTTCCATTCCACATTCCATTCTGCATTCCATTCCACTTTCCATTCGTCGTTCCATCACTTGTTCCATTCGATATTCCAGTCCACATTCCATTCTGCATTCCATTCCACGTTCCATTCGTCGTTCCATCTCACGTTCCATTCGATGTTCCATTCAACGTTACATTCCATGTTCCATTCCACTTTCCACTCCATTTTCCATTCCGCATTCCATTCTATTCCATTCCACATTCCATTCCAGATTCCATTCCACATTCCATTCCATTTCATTCCACATTCCATTCAACATTCCATCCATAGTGCATTCCACATTGTATTCCATTCCACTCCACATTCCATACCACATTCCATTCCATTACACATTCCATTCCATGCCATTCTACATTCCATCCCATTCCATTCCACATTCTATTCCATTCCACATTCCATTTCCTTCCATTCCATTCTACATTACATTCCAATCCATTCCAAATTTCATTCCATTCGATTCCACGTTATTATCCATTCCATTCCACGTACCATTCCATTCCATTCCGATTTCCATTCCCTTCCATCCACTTCAAATCCACATTCCATTCCATTCCACATTCCACTCCATTCCAAGTTCCATTCCATTCCATTCCATTCCACATTCCATTCCATTCCACTTTCGATTCCATTCCATTACAATCCACCTTCCGTTCCATTCCCTACAACATTCCATTCCATTCCTTTCCACGTTCATTACATTCCAATCCACGATTATTTGAATTCAATTCCAAGGTCCATTATATTCAATTCCATTCCACATTCCACTACATTCCATTTCCCATTCCATTCCATTCCATTCCACGTTCCAATGCAGTCAATTCCACTCCACATTCCATTCCACTCCATTGCACATTCCATTCCATTCCATGCCAAATCCATTCCATTCCTTTCCACATTCCATTCCATTCCATTCCATGTTGCATTCGATTCCACTCCACATTCCATTCTGCTCCATTGCACATTCATTTCCACGTCCAGTTCCATTCCATTCTGCTTGCCATTCCATTGCGTTCCACATTCCATTCCATACTATTCCAAATTCCTTTCAATTCCATTTGAAATTCCATTCCACTGTCCATTCCATTCCTGTCCACATTCCATTGAATTCCATTCCATGCCACCTTCTATACCATTCTATTCCACATTCCCTTCCATTCCATTTCACATTTCAATCCATGCCATTCCAGGTTCCATTCAATTCCATTCCACGTTCAATTCCACGTTCCATGCCACGTTCCATTCCACGTTCCATTCCATGTTATATTCCATTCCCTTCTACGTAACATTCCACATTCCATGCTACCTTACATTCCACCTTCCATTCCAGTTTTCTTTCCATTGCATTCCAAATGCCGTTCTATATTCCATTCCATTCCATTCCACATTTCATTCCATTCCATTCCGTACCATTCCACATTCCATTCTACATTCCATTCCCTTCCATTCCACATTCCATTCCATGCCATTCCACTTTCCATTCCATTCCATTCCACATTCCATCGCATTCCATTTAACATTCCATTCCATTCCATTCCATATTCCATTCTATTTCATTCCAATCCCTATTCCATTTCATTTCATTCCATTCCTCTTTCCATTGCATTCTAAATTGCATTCCATTACGTTGCACATTACATTCCATACCTTCCCACATTCCATTCCATTGCATTCTACATTCCATTCCATGACATTCCACATTCCTTTCCATTCCACTGCACATTTCGTTCCACAATGCATTCCATTCCATTCCACATTCCATTCCATGCCATTACGCATGCCATTACACATTCTTTTCCATGCCAATCCAGTTTCCATTCCACATTTCTTTCTATTCCAATCCACATTCCATTCCATTTCATTCCATTCTGGTCCAAATACTATTCCATTCAATTCCATTCCACATTCCATTCCATTCCAAATTCCATTCCATTCTACATTCCAATCCACTCCTTTCCACATAGCATTCCACATAGCATTCCACATTTCACTCTACAATCTATTGCCCATTCCATTCCATTCCAATTTCCGCTCCACATTCCATTCCACATTCCATTCCATTCCACATTCCATTCCACCTTCCATTCCACATTCCATTCCATCCTATTCCACGTTGCATTCCACTTTCCATTGCATTCCATTCCAAATTCCATTCCATTTCATTCCACATTCCATTCAAGTTTCCATTCCATTCCATTCCATATTCAATTCCACTTTCCATTCCACTTTCCATTGCAATCCATTCCATTCCACATTCCATTTCCGTCCATTACACTTTACATTCCATTCCATTACACATTACTTTCCACCTTCCATTCCGTTCCATTTCACATTGCATTCCACTTTCCATTCCAAGTTCCATTCCACGTTGCATTCCACGATCCATTCCAATTTCCATTTCACGTTCCATTCCAATCCATTGCATATTCCATTCCATTCCATTCCACATTCCATTCCATTGCATTCCACATTCCATTCCACATTCCTTTCCGTTCCATTCCACATTTTCACTGCACTTTCCTTTCCATTCCATTCCACATTCCATACTATATTCGATTCCACAATCCATTCCATATTCCATTCCACATTCCATTCCATTCCATTCCACATTCTATTCCATTCCACTGCACATTCCATTCCATTCCATTCCACAATCCATTCAACATTCCATTCCATTCCACGTTCGATTCAACATTCCATTCCACATTCCACTCGATTCCACATTCCATTCGATTCCACATTCCATTCCACATAGCATTCCATTCCATTCCACAGTAAATTGTACATTACATTCAATTCCCTTCCACATTTCATTTCTTTCCATTCCACGTATCATTCCATTCCACATTGCATTCCACATTGCATTCCATTCCATTCCAAATTCCATTCCACATTCCGTTGCATTCCAGTCCGCATCCCTTTCTGTTCCATTCCACCTTCCATTCCATTTCACTCGGCATTCCATTCCGTTCCTGCATTCCATTCAAAGTTCCATTCCACATTACGTTCCAGGTTCCATTCCACATGCCATGCCATTCCATTCCACGTTATTTTCCACATTCCTTTCCATTCTATTCCACATTCCATTCCACATTATATTCCACAATCCATTCCACATTGCATTCCACATTCCCTTCCATTCCACATTCCGTTGCACATCCCATTCAACATTCCATTCCACGTTCCATTCCACATTCCATTCCAATTTCCATTCCACACTCAATTCCATTCCATTCCACATCCCATTCCATTCCGTTCCACATTCCTTTCCATTGCAGTCTACATTCCATTCCACATTCCTTTCCGTTCCATTCCACATTCTATTACACATTCCATTCCATTGATTTCCACATGCCATTCCAAATTCCATTCCACATTCCATTCCACAATCCATTCCACATTACATTCCACATTCCTTTCCATTCCATTCCCCATTCCATTCCACATTCCATTCCATTCCATTCCATTCCACATTCCATTCCATTCCATTCCATTCCACATTCCATTCCATTCCATTCCACCTTCGATTCCACATTCCTTTCCATTCCAGTCCACAATCCATTACATAGTCCATTCCCTGCCATTCCACATTCCATTCCACATTCCATTCCATTGCATTTCATATTCCATTCCACATTCCATTCCATTCCACATTACATTCCACATTCCTTTCATTTCTTTTCCACATTACATTCCATTCCACATTCCATTCTACATTCCATTGCATTCCATTCCACATTCCATTCCATTTCATTTGACATTCCATTCCTCTCCTTTCCACATTCCATTCCATTCCATTCCACATTGCATTCCATTCCATTCCACATTCTATTCCACTACATTCCATTCCACATTCGATACCTATCCATTCCACATTCTATTCCATTCCATTCCATTCCACAATCCATTACATATTCCATTCCATTCGACTTTTCATTCCACTTTCCATTCCGCACTCCATTCCATTTCACGGTCCAGTACTCTTTCCATTCCACGTTTCTTTCCACCTTCCATTCCATTCCACTCCACGTTCCATTGCATATTCCATGCCATTCCATTGAATGTTGCATTACACATTCCATTCCATTCCGCGTTGAACTCCACATTCCATTCCACAATCCATTCCACATTCCATTGCATTCCACGTTCCATTTCACATTCCATCTCCCATTCCATTCCATTCCACGTTCCATTACACATTCCATTCCACGTTCTATTCCACATTCCATTTCGTTCCATTCCACGTTCCATTCCACATTCCATTGCATTCCATTCCACATTCCATTGCATTCTATTCCACTTTCCTTTCCACATTGCATTCCATTTCATTCCACGTTTCATTCCACATTTCATTTCATTGCATTCCACATTCCATTCCATTCCATTCCACATTCTTTCCACATTGCATGCCATTCTAGTATACATTTCATTCCACATTCAACTCCATTACATTTCACATTCATTCCATTCCAATCCATTCCAGTCCATTTCATTGCATTCCATTCCACATTCCGTTCCATTCCATTCCACATTCCATTCCACATTCCATTCCACTCCATTTCTCATTCCCTGAAATTCCACTCCATTCCATTCCACATTCCTTTCCAATTGCATTTCACGTTCCATTCCAGTTTCCATTCCACGTTCCATTCCACGTTCCATTCCGCATTTCATTCCATTCCACACACCATTCGATTGAATTCCACATTCCGTTCCACTCCGTTCCATTCCACATTGAAATCCATTCCATTCAATATTCCATTCCATTCCATATTCCTTTCCATTCCACATTCCATTCCTTTCCATTCCACATTCCATTCCATTCCAAATTCCATTGCACATTGCATTTCATTCAATTCCACATTCCACTTCATTGAATTCCACATTCCATTCCACATTCCATTCCATGCCATTCCATATTGCACTTCATTCCATTCCTTTCCACATACCTTTCCATTCCATTCCACCTTCCATTTCATTCCATTCCACATTCCATTCCACATTCCACTCCGCATTACACTTAATTCCATTACACTTTCCATTCCACATTCCATTCCACGTTCCTTTTCATTCCATTCCACATTCCTTTCCACATTGCATTCCATTCCATTCCACATTCCATTCCACATTCCATTTCATTGCATTCCACATTACATTTCATTCCATTCCACATTGCATTCCACATTCCATTACATTCTATTCCGCATTCCATTTCATTCTATTCCATTCCACATTCCATTCCATTTCATTCCACCTTTCCTCCCATTGCATTGCACGTTGCATTCCATTACATTCCACGTTCCATTCCACTTTGCATTCCACATTCCATTCCACGTTCCATTCCACTTTCCACTACACGTTACAGTCCATTCCATTCCACGTTCCATTCCACGTTTCATTCCACGTTCCATTCCACTTTCCATTCAACTTTACTTTCCTCATTCTATTCCATTCCTTTCCACATTCCAATCCTTTCCATTCCACACTCCTTTCCATTCCATGTCACATTCCATTCCATTCCTTTTCACATTCCTTTCCATTCCATTCCACATTCCATTCCATTCCATTTTGCAATCCAATCCATTCCATTCCACATTCCATTCCAGATTCCATTCCACGTTCCATTGCATTCCATTCCACTCTCCGTTCCACATTCCATTCCCTTCCTTTACACTTTTGATTCCACATTCCATTCCATTCCTTTCCATTTCACTGTCCACTCCATTCCACTCAGCATTCCATTCCACATTCCAATCCATTTTCCATTCCACATTCGATTCCAGTCCATTCCACCCTCCAATTCATTATATCCCAGACCACATTCCATTCTATTCCTTTCCATATTCCATTCCACATTCCATTCCATATACCATTCCACTTCCCTTCCATGTTCCATTATAGTTTCCATTCCAGTTTCGAATCCATTACACTCCACATTGCATTCCTCAATCCGTTTCTTTCCATTCCACATTCCATTCCACATTCCATTCCATTCCATTCCATTCCAAATTCCCTTTAATTCCATTCCTTCCCATTGCATATTGCATTTCTTTCCATTGCACATTACATTCCACATTCCATTCCATTCCATTCCACATTCCATTCCATGGTCCATTCCAGGATCCATTCCACGTTAATTTCCATTCCATTCCACATTCCTTTCCACTTTGCATTCCATTGCGTTCCACGTGGCTTTTCGCATTCAATTCCATTCCATTCCACGTTCCATTACGTTCCATTCCACATTCCAATCCATTCAATTCCACTCTATATTGCATTCCATTCCATTCCACTCCACATTCCATTCCACTCTTTCCATTGCACATTCCATTCCATTCCATTCCACAATCCATTCCATTCCATTTTACGTTGCATTCCATTCCATGCCACTTTCCATTCAATTCCAATACGCATTCCAATCCATTCCATTCCACATTCCATTCCAGAATCCATTCCACTTTCCATTCCATTCCATTCCACATTGCATTCCACATTCCATTCCATTTGATTCGATTCGATTCCATTCCATTCCACATTCCATTCCATTCCATTCCACATTCCATTCCATTTCACATTCCTTTCCATTCCATTCCTTTCCATTCCAAATTCCATACAATTCCGCATTCTATTCCACATTGCATTCCATTCCATTCCACATTCGATTCCACATTATGTTTCATTTCTTTCCACATCCCATTGCATTCCTTTCCACATTGCATTCCATTCCATTCCATGTTGCTTTCCTTACCATTTCACATTCCATTCCAAATTCAATTCCATTCCATTCCACATTCCATTCCATTCTATGCTGCATTCCATTGCATTCCATTCCACGTTCCATTCCACTTTCCATTGCACATTCCATTCCAAGTTCCATTCCACGTTCCTTTCCACTTTCTATTTCACATTCCATTCCACCATCCATTCCATTCCATTCAACATTGCATTCCACATTCAATTCCACGTTCCATTCCATTGCATTCCACATTCCATTCCACTTGGCATTCCATTGTGTTCCACATTCCCTTCCACATTCCACTCCACGTTCCATTCCAAATTCCATTCCATTCCATTCCACATTCCATTCCACATTCCATTGCATTCCATTCCACATTCCATTTCATTCCCTTCCATTCCACATTCCATTCCATTCCATTCCATATTCCATTCCCTTCCATTCCACATTCCATTCCATTCCATTCCACTTTCCATTCAACTTTCCAATCCATTCAATTTCACGTTCCATTCATTATTCCATTCCACATTCCACATTCCCTTCCAGGTCCATTCCACGATCCATTCCACATTCAATTACACGATCCATTGCACTTTCCATTCCACATTCCATTCCATTCCTTTCCATTCCATACCACATTCCCTTCCACATTACATTCCACATTCTATTCCACGTTCCATTCCACATTCCTTTCCATGTTCTCTTCCATGTTCCATGCCACTTTCCATTCCATTACATTCAACGTTCCATTCCACGTTACATTTCTTTCCATTCCACTTTCCATTCCACTTTCCATTCCATTTTATTCCACTTTCCATTCCACGTTCCATTCCTTTCCATTCCACATTCCTTTCCATTCCATTTCACATTCCATTCCATTCGTTTCGACATTCCATTGCACTCTCCATTCCACATTGAATTCCATGTTCCATTCCACGTCCCATTCCAAGTTCCATTCCTTTCCATTCCACATTCCATTCCATTCCATTCCATATTCCATTCCATTCCATTCCACATTCCATTCCACATTCCATTCCATTCCATTCCACGTTCTATTCAACTTTCCAATCCATTCAATTTCACGTTCCATTCCATAATCCATTCCACATTCCACTTTCCCTTCCAGTTCCATTCCATGATCCATTCCACGTTCAATTACACGATCCATTGCACTTTCCATTCCACATTCCATTCCATTCCTTTCCATACCATAACACATTCCCTTCCACATTTCATTCCACATTCTATTCCACGTTACATTCCACATTCCTTTCCATGTTCTCTTCCACGTTCCATTCCACTTTCCATTCCTTTCCATTCCACATTCCATTCCACTTTCCATTGCACATCCCATTCCAATTTCTATTCCATATTCCATTCCATATTCCATTCCACGTTCCAATACACATTCCATTCCATTCCTTTCCACATTCCTTCCACATTACATTCTACATTCCCTTCCGTGTTCCATTCCACGTTCCACTCCACGTTCCATTCCACATTCTATTCCATTACAATCCACTTTCCATTCCACCTTCCATTCCACATTCCATTCCACATTCCATTCCACATTCCATTGCACATTGCATTCCACATTCCATTCCACATTCCATTTCTTTCCATTTCACTTTGCTTTCCATTCCATTCCACATTCCGTTCCACATTCAATTCCATTCCATTACACATTCCATTGGACATTCCATTCCATTCCATTCCGCGTTCCTATCCTTTGCATTCCAATTTCCATTCTAAAACATTCAATGTTCCATTCCTTAATATTCCCCATTCCATTTCACTCCATTCCACATTCTATTGCATTCCACATTCCATTCTATTCCATTTCACATTCCACTTCATTCCATTCCATTCCTTTCCACATTCCATTCCATTCCACTCCACATTCCATTCCATTTCATTGCATTCCATTTCATTCCATTCTACATTCCATTCCATTCCACATTCCATTCCATTCCACATTCCATTCCACTGTATTGTATTCCATTCCATTCCATGCCATTCCATTCCAAGTTCTTTCCATTACACATTCCATTCCATTCCATTCCGCATTCCATTCCATTCACTTATTGCATTCCATTCCATTCCATTCCACATACGATTATGTTCAACATTCCATTCCACATTCCATTCAATGTTCCATTCCACGTTCCATTCCATTCCATTAATCTCCAGATTCCATTCCTCATTTCTTTCTATTCCATTACACATTCCATTCCATTAATCTCCATATTCCATTCCTCATTTCATTCCATTCCATTTCACATTCCATTCCACATTCCATTACACAATCCATTGCACTCCATTCCATTCCACATTCCATTCCACATTCCATTCCATTCCATTCCACGTTCCTTTCCACGTTCCATTCCACTTTCCATTCTACATTCCATTCCACATTCCATTCCATTCCACTCTGCAATCCATTTCACATTCCAATCCATTCCATTCCAAATTCCTTTGTATATTCCATTTCACATTCCATTCCATTCAATTGAATTCCATTCCACATTCCATTCCATTCCAATCCATATTCCATTCCATTCCATTCCAGATTCCTTTCCATTCCACTTTCAATTCCATTCCAGGTTCCATTCCATTGCACCCTCATTCCATTCCATTCCATTACACATTCAATTCCATTCCATTACACATTCCATTCCACATTGCAATTCATTCCATTCTATTCCACATTCCATTCCATTCCATTCCGAATTCCATTCCATTCCATTCCGCATTCCATTCCATTCCATTCCACATTCCATTGCATTCAATTCCACATGCCATTCCATTCCATTCTTTCCTCTTTCCTTTCCATCCCATTCGGCATTCCATTCCATTGCATTCCATTCCATTACTAATTCCATTCCATTCCATTCCAGATTCTATTCCATATTGCATTCCGCGTTGTAATCCACATTCCTTTCCATGCTCCATTCCTCGTTCCATTCCACGTTCCATTCTGCATTGCATTCCATTACATTTCACATTCCATAGATTTCTATTCAGTTTTATTCCAAATTCGTTTCGATTCCGTTCCGCATTCCACACCAATCCATTCAATTTCATTCCACATTCCATTCCATTCCATTCCATTCCACATTCCATTTCATTTCATTCCACATTCCATTCCGCATTCCATTCCATTCCATTCCACTCCACATTCCATTCCTTTCCATTCCACTTTCCCTTCCACATTCCATTCCACGTTGCATTCCACATTCCATTCCACATTCCATTCCACGTTCCGTTCCACGTTCCATTCCTACCATTCCGCGTTCCATTCCCCAATCCTCTCCACATTGCACTACATTCCATTCCGTCTTCAATATCACATTCCATTCCATGACTTTCCATTCCACATTCTATTCCATTTCTTTCCATTCCACATTCCTTTCCATTCTTTTCCATTCAACATTCCATTAAACATTCTATTCTATTCAATTCCATATTCCATTGTATTCCTTTCCACATTCCTTTCTATTCCATTCCACTTTCCATTCCACCTTCCATTCTACGTTATATTCCACTTTCCTTTCCTCTTTCCATTCCACATTCCATTCCAGATTGCATTCCACATTCCATTCTTCATTCCATTCCATTCCGCATTCCTTTTCATTCCATTCCACATTCCCTTCCTTTCCATTCCTCATTCCTTTGCATTCCATTAAACGTTGCATTCCACATTGCATTCCACATTACTTTCAACATTCCATTCCATTCCATTCCTCGTTCCTTTCCATGTTCCTTTAAATTCCTTTCCACTTTTCTTTCCACATTCCAACACGTAGCTTTCCCCATTACTTCAGTTCCATTCCACCTTCCATTCCACTATCCATTCCACATTCCATTCCATTCCATTCCACATTCCATTCCACCTTCCAGTAAAAATTCCTTTCCACAATCCATTCCACATTCCATTGCATTCCATTCCAGATTCCATTCCATTCCATTCGACATTCCATTCCACATTTCATTCCACGTTCCATTTCATTCCATTCCACATTCCATTATATGTTCCATTCCATTACATTCAACGATCCATTCCGCGTTCCATTCCATTATCCATTCCATTCCATTCCCCATTCCATTTCATTCCATTCCACATTCCTTTCCACATTCCATTCCACTTTCCTTTCCCCGTTCAATTGCATTCAATTCCACGTTACATTCCATTCCATTGCATTCAATGTTCCATTACATTCCATTGAATTCCATGTACCATTCCATTCCATTGCATTCCACATTCCATTGCATTCCATTCTACATTTCATTCTATTCCATTCCACATTCCATTCCGTTCCACATTCCATTCATTTCCAAATTCCTTTGCGTTCCATTCCTCATCCCTTTCCATTCCATTCCACATTCCTTTCCATTCCATTCCACACTCCATTCCACATTCCATTGCATTTCATTCCACATTCCATTCCACATTCCATTCCATTCCATTCCACTTTCCATTCCACATTCCATTCAATATTCCATTCCATTCCATTCCACTTTGGATTCCATTCCATTCCACTTTGGATTCCATTCCATTCCACATTCCATTCCTTTCCACTCCACATTCCATTCTATTCCATTCCACATTCCTTTCCATGCCATTCCACATTCCATACCACTTTCCATTCCATTCCATGCCACTTTCCTTTCCATGCCATTCCACATTGTTTTCCACTTTCCATTTCAATACATTCCACATTCCATTCCATTCCATTCCATTCATTTCCAGGCTATATTCCATTCCATTGCTTTGCATTCCACATTACATTTCATTTCATTCCACATTCCTTTCCATTCCATTCCATTCCACCTTCCATTAAATTCCATCACACATTACATTCCACGGTCCATTCCTCTTTCAAATGCAAGTTCCATTTCGCTTTCCATTCCACATTCCATTCCATAGAATTCCAAATTCCTTTCCATTCTATTCCACATTCCATTCCATTCCTTTCCAAATTTCATTCCATTCCATTCCATTCCCTTCCAAGTTACATTCCACATTCCACTCCATTAAATTCCACTTTCCATTCCATTCCACATTCCATTCAACATTCCATTCCAATCCTGTCCACATTACACATTACATTTCAAGTTCCATTCCACTTTCCATTCCACGGTCCATTCCACGTCCCATTCCATGTTCCGTTCCATTCCATCCCACGCTCCATTCCACTCTCCTTTGCATTCCATTCCAAATTCCATTCCATTCCATTACACTTTCCATTCCACCTTCCAATCTATTCCATTCCACATTCCATTCCATTACATCCCACGTTCCATTCCACATTCCATTCATTTCCATTCTACATTCCATTCCATTCCATTACACATTCCTACCCACATTCCATTACATTCCATTCCATATTCCCTTACATCACATTCCACATTCCATTCCATCACACTCCATTACATTCCACATTGCATTTCACATTCAATTCTACTCCATTCCATTCCACATTACATTCCGTTCCAATCCATATTCCATGCCATTCTATTGCACATTCCATTCCTTTCCATTAAACATTCCATTACATTCCATTCAATTCCACATGCCATTCCACATTCCAATGCATTCCATTTCAAATTCCATTCCATTGCATTCCATTCCTTTGCAAATTCCATTCCACATTCCTTTTCATTCCATTCCACATTCCATTCCATTCCACATTCCATTCCATTCCACTTTCCATTCCATACCATTCCATTTCATACCATTCCAATCAAATTTCCGCTCCATTCCATTCCACGTTCCATTCCTATCCATTCCACATTCCATTCCATTCCATTCCACATTCCATTCCTCATTCTACTTCATTCCGTTCTACATTTCATTCCAAATTCCATTCCATTCCATTCCACATTCCATTGCATTCCATTCCACATTCCGTTCCACATTCCATTTCATTCCATTCCTGTCCACATTCCATTCAATTCCATTCTGCTTTCAATTCCATTCCATTCCACATTCCATTCCACATTCCATTCCATTCCTCATTCCATTCCTTTCCATTGCACATTCCATTACAGATTCCATTACATTCCATTCCACTGTTCATTTCATTCCACTCCACATTCCATTCCAAATTCCATTTCACTTTCCATTTCATTCCATTCCATTCCAATCCACATTCCATTCCATTCCATTCCAAGTTCAATTCCATTCCACATTCCATTCCACATTCAATGGCATATTCCATTGCATTCCATTCTATTCCACATTCCATTCCATTTCAGTCCATATTTTATTTCATTCCATTCCACATTCCATTCCACTTTCCATTCCACATTCCTTTCCCCATTCAATTGCATTCAATTCCACGTTACATTCCATTCCATTGCATTCAGCGTTCCATTCCATTTCATTCAATTCCACGTACCATTCCATTACATTGCATTCCACATTCCATTCCATTCCATTCCATATTTCATTCTATTCCATTCCACATTTCATTCCATTCCACATTCCATTCCATTCCATTCCAATCCACATTCCATTCCGTTCCATTCTAAATTCAATTCCATTCCACATTCCATTCCAATGCATTCCACATTCCATTCCACATTCCATTCCACATTCCATTCTATTCCATTCCACATTCCATTCCACGTTCCATTCCATTCCATTCCACTTTCCATTCCACTTTCCATTCCATTCCATTCCACATTACATTCCACATTCCATTGTATATTCCATTCCAACCTCCATTCCACATTCCATTTCATGTTACATTCCACGATATATTCCACATTCCCTTCCATGTTACATTCCACAATACATTCCACATTCCCTTCCAATCAAGTTCCATTCCACACTGCATGCCATTCCATTCCACATTCAATTCCACATTGCATTCCATTCTCAATGCATTCCATTCAATTCCACAGTCCATTCCACATTCCATTACATTTCATTCTATTCCATTGCAACGCATACCATATTCCATTCAATTGCATTCCATTCCATATTCCATTCCATTCCAATCCACATTCCATTCTACTCCATTCCACATTCCATCCTACTCCATTCCACATTCCATTCCATTCCGTTGCATTTTCCATTCCATTCCATTCCATTCCATTGAAAATTACATAACTTTCCGTGGCATTCCACATTCCCTTCCTTTCCATTACACTTTCCATTCCTTTCCATTCCAAGTTCCATTCCATTCCGTTCCACATTGCATTCCATTGCATTCCACATTCCATTGCATTCCATTCCACATTCCATTCCACATCCCATTCCACGTTCCATTCCAGGATCCATTTCACATTCCATTGCATTCCATTTCACATTCCATTCCACATTCCATTCCCTTCCAATCCACATTCCTTTCCACTTTGCATTGCATTCCATTCCACATTCAATTACACTACATTCCATTCCACATCCCACTCCATTCCATTCCACTTCCAATTCCATTCGATTCCATATTCCATAGCATTGAATTCCACAATGCATTCGATTCCATTCCACCTCTCATTCCACGTTCCATTCCAAATTCCATTTCACGTTCCATTAAATTCCATTCCATCTTCCATTCCACATTCTAGTCCACTCCTTTTCAGCTTCCTTACCACATTCCATTCCATTCCATTCCAACTTCCATTCCACATTCCATTCCTTTCCATTCCACATTCCATTCCATTGCTTTCCGCATTCCATTCCATTCCTTTCCACATTCCTTTCAATTACTTTCCATTCCATTCCACATTCCATTCGATTGCATTCCACATTCCATTCCATACAATTCCACATTACATTCCATTCCATTCCACGTTCCATTCCACATTCCATTCCACATTGCTTTCCATTCCATTCCACATTCCATTCCACATTCAATTCCACATTCCATTCCATGCCATTCCAGATTCCTTTCCATATTCCATTAAACATTCGATTCTTCAATCCGTTCCATTCCATTAGACATTCAATTCCATCCCATTCCACATTCCATTCCACATTGCATTCCATTGAATTCCATATTCCATTTCACACCATTCTATATTGCATTCCACATTCCATTCCACATTCTGTTTCACATTCCATTCCACATTCCTTTCCTTCCCATTCCACATTCCAATCCACATTCCATTCCATTCCATTCCACATTCCTTTCCACATTCCAAACCACATTCCATTTCACCTTCCCTTCCCTTCCATTTCCCTTTACATTCCGTTCCTTTGCACATTCCGTTCCTTTCCACATTCCATTCCAAATTAAATTCCACGTGCCATTACATTGCATTCCACGTTCCATTCCACATTCCATTTCATGTTCCATTCCATTCCATTCCACATTCAATTCCACATTCCATTCCATTTCTTTTAGCATTCCATTCGAATCCATTCTGCTTTCCATTCCACATTCCATTCCACATTCCATTCTGTTCCATTCCTCATTCCACTCCACACTCCTTTCCACGTTCCATTCGACATTTCATTCCATTCCATTCCCCATTCCATTCCACACTCCATTTCACATTCAATTCCGTATTCTGTTCCATTCCTTTTCAAATTCCATTCCACATACTATTCCACATTCCATTGCGTTACATTCCACATTGCATTGCATTCCCTTCCACTTTCCTTTCCGCATTAAAATCCAATCCATTGAACATTCAATTCCATTCCATTCCACTTTCCATTCCACTTTGCATTCCACATTCCATTCCGCAATCCATTCCTTTCCATTCAAAATTCCATTCCACTTTCCATTACACATTCCAATCCACTCCATTCCACATTCAATTCCATTTCATTCCACATTCCATTCCACATTCCATTCACTTTCCTTTAAACCTTCCATTCCACTTTCCTTTCCATTCATTTCTACATTCGTTTCCACATTCCAATCCATTGCATTCAACTTTTCATGCCACACTGCATTCCACAATCCATTCCTTTACACTCCACCTTTCATTCTACATTCCATTCGCCATTCCTCTGCATTCCATTCCACATTCCATTCCATTCTATTCCACAATCCATTTCACATTCCATTCCACATTCCATTCCACATTCCATTCCATTCCAAATTCCATTCCATTCCATCCGACTTTCAATTCCATGTTCCATTCCACTTTTCATTCCACGATCCATTCCATTCCATTCCATGTTCCATTCTGTTCTATTCCACATTTCATTCCACTTTACAGTTCGCATTCCATTTGACATTCCGTTACAGATTCCTTTGCATTCCATTCCCCATTCCATTCCATTCCATTCCACCTTCCATTCCATTCGCTTCCATATTCCAATGCTTTCCAAATTCCATTACACTTTCCTTTCCAAGTTCCATTCCATTCCCTTCCTTGTGGCATTCCACGATCCATTCTGTGTTCCATTACATTGAAATCCACTTTCTTCTCCACATTCCATTCCATTCCATTTCACGTTCCATTCCAGTATTCCATTACAAATTCCAATCCACTTTCCATTCCGTTCCATTCCACATTTGTTTCCACTCTCCACTCCACATTACATTCCACATTCCAATCCGTTCCATTCCACATTCCATTCCGCATTCCATTGCACATTTCATTCCACAATGCATTCCATTCCATTTCATATTCCATTCCATTCCACTCCACATTCCATTCCACTTTGTATTACACGTTCCATTCCACTTTCCATTTCACATTCCATTCCATTCCGTTCCAGTTTCCTTTCCACATTCCATTCCACATTCCATTACACATTACTTCAATTCCATTCCACATTCCATTCCACATTCCTTTCCATTCCATTCCACATTCCATTAATCATTCCATTCAACATTGCATTCCACATTCCATTCGACATTCTATTCCATTCCATTCCACATTCCATTCCATCACATTGCATTCCACATTGCGTTCCATTCCATTCCGCATTCCATTCTACAGTCCATTCCACATTCTTTTCCACATTCTTTTCCATTGCATTCTATTCCACTTTCCATTCCATTCCATTCCACATTGCATTCAGTTACATTCCACATTCCATTCCACATTGCATTCCACATTCTGTTCCACGTTGCATTCCACATTCAATTCCACATTCCATTCCAATCCATCCCTCATTCCATTACAATTTACATTCCATTTAATTCCACCTTCCATTTCACGTTCCATTCCACGTTACATTCCACGTTCCTATCCACCTTCCATTCCACATTCCATTCCATTCCATTCCTTATTCCATACCATTCCATTCCATTGCATTCCACAATCCATTCCATTCCTTTGCAGTTTCTTGTCCACATTCCATTCCACATTCCATTCCTTTCCATTCCACATTGCATTCCACACTCCATTCCACGTTCCATTACACGTTCCATTCAGTTTCATTCCACATTCCATTCCACACTCCATTCCACATTCCATTCCGTTCCATTCCACATTCCATTGCTTTCCATTCCACATTCCTTTCTGCATTCCAATCCATTCCATTCCACATTCTATTCCTTTCGATTACACATTCCATTCCACATTCTATTCCACAGTCCATTAAACATTCCATTCCATTTCATGTCGTGTTCTCTTCCACATTCCATTCCACCTTCCATTCCACGTACCTTTCCATTCCATTTTAAATTTCATTCCACATTCCATTCCACATTCCATTCCACTTTTCATTCCCTTCCAGTCTACTTTCCATTCCATACTTCACTCTAAGTTCCATTCCACATTCCATTACATTCCATTCCACATTCAATTCCATTCTATTCCAAATTACATTCCATGTTACATGCCACGTCCCATTCCAAGTTCCATTTTATTCCATTCCACATTCCATTCCACATTACATTACATGCCATTCCACGTTCTTTTTCACATTCCATTCCACATTGCATTCCGTTCCATTCCACATTCCATCCCACATTATGTTCCAAATTCCATTCCATTCCACTCCACAATCCGTTCCAATACATTCCACATTCCATTCCTCTTTCCATTCCATTCCATTCCACATTCCATTACACGTTACATTCCATTCCATTGCACTTTCCATTCCACTTTCCATTCCACATTCCATTCCACATTCCAATCCACATTAAATTTATCATTCCATTACATTCCATTTCAGAGTCCATTCCACATTTCACTCCATTCCATTCCACATTCCCTTCCACAATCCATTCCATTCCATTCCATCGCAAATTCTATTCCACGTTCCATGCCATTCCATTCCACGTTGAATTCCACTTTCCATTCCATTGCATTTGACATTCCATTATAATTTCCATTCCACTCTACTCAACATTCTATTGCTTTCCATTCCACATTCCATTAAAGTTTCCATTCCACATTCCATTCTGTTCCATTTCACATTCCATTCCCCATTCCATTGCATTCCATTCCACATTCCATTCCATTCCAGCCCACATTCCATTACACATACCTGTCCATTAATCTCCATATTCAAGTCCTCATTTCATTCCATTCCATTACACATTCCATTCCACATTCCATTACACTATCCATTGCACTCCATTCCATTCCACATTCCATTCCACGTTCCATTCCATTCCACGTTCCCTTCCTCTCTCCATTCCACATTCCATACCACATTCCATTCCATTCCACTCCACATTCCATTCCACATTCCTTTGTATATTCCATTTCACATTCCATTCCATTCCATTAAATTCCGTTCCACATTCCATTCCATTCCAATCCACATTCCATTCCATTCCATTCCACATTTCTTTCCATTCCACGTTCAATTCCATTCCAGATTCCATTCCATTTCACCACACATTCCGTTCCATTCCATTACACATTCCATTCCATTCCATTCCACATTCCATTCCACATTCCATTCCATTCCATTCTATTCGACATTCCATTCCATTCCATTCCACATTCCATTCCATTCCATTCCACATTCCATTCCATTCCATTCCACATTCCATTCCATTCCATTCCACATTCCATTCCATTCCACATTCCATTCCATTCCATTCCTTTGCATATTCCTTTCTGTCCCATTCGGCATTCCATTCCGTTGCATTCCATTCCATTACTAAATCCATTCCATTCCATTCCAGATTCTATTCCACATTCCCTTCCACGTTATATTCCACATTCCATTCCAGGTTCCATTCCTCGTTCCATTCCACGTTCCATTCCACGTTCCATTCCACATTGCATTCCATTCCATTTCACATTCCATAGCTTTCCATTCCATTTCATTCCAAATTCGATTCGTTTCCATTCGGCATTCCATACCATTCCATTCCATTTCATTCCACATTCCATTCCATTCCATTCCACATTCCATTCCGCATTCCATTCCATTCCATTCCACTCCACATTCCATTCCTTTCCATTCCACTTTCCCTTCCACACTCCATTCCACCTTGCAATCCACATTCCATTCCTCATTCCATTCCACGTTCCGTTCCAAGTTCCATTCCTACCATTCCACGTTCCATTCCCCATTCCTCTCCACATTCCATTACATTCCATACCATCTTCAATTCCACTTTCCATTCCGTGACTTTCCATTTCACATTCTATTCCACTACTTTCCATTCCACATTCCTTTCCATTCCATTCCATTCAACATTCCATTCCACATTCTATTATATTCCATTCCATATTCCATTCCATACCTTTCCACATTCCTTTCTCTTCCTTTCCACTTTCCATTCCACGTTCCATTCTACATTATATTCCGCTTTCCATTCCAATTTCCATTCCTCATTCCATTACACATTGCATTCCACATTCCATTCTACATTCCATCCCATTCCACATTCCATTTCATTCCATTCCACATTCCATTCCATTTCATGCCACATTCCATTGCATTCCATTAAACATTGCATTCCACATTGCATTCCACGTTACTTTCAATGTTCCTTTCCTTTCCATTCCACGTTCCTTTCCATGTTCCATTAAATTCCGTTACACTTTCCTTTCCACATTCCATTACACATACATTTCCCCATTATTTCCGTTTCATTCCTCATTTCATTCCACCTTCCATTCCACATTTTATTCCATTCCATTATACATTCCATTCCACCTTTCATTAAGGATTCCATTCCACATTCCATTCCACATTCTATTCCATTCCATTCCACATTCCATTCCATTCCATTCCACATTCCATTCCATTCCATTCCACATTCCATTCCACATTCCATTCCACGCTCCATTTCATTCCATTCCACATTCCATTATATGTTCCATTCCATTACATTCGACGATCCATTGCACGTTCCATTCCAAATTCCATTCCATTCCTTTCCCCATTACATTCCATTCCATTCCACATTTCATTCCACATTGCATTCCATTCCTTTCCACATTGCATTTCACATTCCATTCCATTCCATTCCACGTTCCATTTCAATTCCCATTCCATTCCATTCCACGTTGAATTCTACATTCAATTCCATTCCATTTCACGTTGCATTCCACATTCCATTCAATTCCATTCCATTCCATTATTTTCCACATTCCTTTCCACATTGCAGTCCATATTCCATTCAATTCCATTCCACATTCCGTTCGATTCCATTCCACATTCCTTTCCATTTCATCGCGCATTCCATTCCACATTCCATTCCATTCCAATCCACATTCAGTTCCATTCCATTCCAATCTATTCAACATTCTTTTCCATTCCATTCCATTCAACAGTCCATTCCAATTTATTACACATTCCATTCCGTTGCATTGAACATAAATTTCCACATTCTATTCCGTATTCCATTCCAAGTTCCATTACGTACTATTCCACCAACCATACCATTCCTTTCCACTTTCCATTCCATTCCACATTTCTTTCCATTCCTTTCCATTACAGTCCACATTCTATTCAATTCCACTGTATTCCATTCCACATTCAATTCCATTCCATTGCATGTTAAATTCCATTTGTTTCCTAATTCCATTCCATTACCTTCCATATTCCATTCCATTCTATCCAACATTCCATTCAATTCAATTCCACATTCCATTCCATTCCTTTGCACATTCCATTCATTTCCTTTCCATTCCTCGTTCCATTCCATTCTATTCCACTTTCCAGTCCATTCCATTCCACATTCCATTAAATTCCTTTCCATTCCACATTCCATTCCATTGTATGAGTCATTCCATTCCATGTTCCATTCCACTTTCCATTGCACGTTCTTTACACGTTCCATTCCACGTTCCTTTCCACGTTCCATTCCATTCCATTCCACATCCCATTCCACACGCCATTTCATTCCATTCCACATTACAAATGATAACATTCCATTCCATTCCACATTCCATTCCATTCCATTCCACATCCATTCCATTGCATTCCATTTTCCCTATCATTCCATTCCATTTCTTTCCACATTCAATTCTGTTCCATTCCACATTCCATTCCACATTCCATTGCATTCCATTAAACATTCCATTCCACATTCCATTCTATTCAATTTCACTCTCCATTCCTTTCCATTCCAGATTCCTATCCACATTCCATTCCACATTCCATTCCACATTCCGTTCCACATTCCATCCTACATTTCAATCCCTTCCATTCCACATTGCATTCCATTCCATTCCACATTCCGTTTCTCATTCCATTCCATTCCATTCCACTTTCCATTCCACATTCCATTCCTTTCCATTCCACGTTACTTTCCATTCCATTCCACATTACATTCCATTCCATTCCACATTCCATTCAGGGTTCCATTCTACGTTCCATTCAATTAAATTCCACGTTCCATTCCCCATTCCATTCCGTTCCATTCCACTTTCCTTTACACATTCTATTCCACATTCCATTCCATTGCATTCCAAATTCCATTCCATTCTGTTCCACATTCCATTTTACGCTCCATTCCATTCCATTCCATGTCCAATTCCACATTGCAATCCATACTTCATTTCACATTCCATTACACTCTGTTTCACATTGCATTCCACATTCCACTACATTACATTCCACAATCCGTTCCACAGTCCATTAGATTCCATCCCACATTCCATTCCACGTTCCATTCCATTGCATGCCACGTTCAATTAAACATTTCATTCCATTGCGTTTGACTTTCTATTCCACTTTCCATTCCACATTCCTTTTCACATTCCATTCCGTTCCATTACACATTCCATTCCACACTCCATTGCACATGGCATTCGACATTCCATTCTGTTCCATTCCAAATTTCGTTCCACATTTCATTCCGCATTCCATTCCACATTCCATTCCACATTCCATTAAATTCCTTTCCACTTTCCATTCCATTCCATTCCACATTCCATTCCATTTTCCATTCAGCGTTCTATTCCAAGTTCCATTCAATATCATTCCACATTCCATTCCACAGTCCATTCCATTCCATTCCACCTTCCGTTCAACTTTCCATTCCCCATTCCATTCCACATTACATTCCATTCCATTCCACATTCTATTCCACATGCCGTTCCACATTCCATTCCATTCCACATTCCATTCTATTCCATTGCACATTCCATTCCGCATTCCATTCCTTTCCTTTCCACATTTCATTCCACATTCCTTTCCACATTTCATTCCACATTCCATTCTATTCCACATTCCATTACACGTTCAATTCCATTACATTCCACGTTCCATTCCACGTTACACTGCACTTTCCGTTACACATTCCAATCCACATTCCATTACACATTCCACTACAATTTCCATTCCACAATACATTCCACATTACATTCCACAATCCATTCCACATTCCACTTCATTCCATGCCACATTCCATTCCACGTTCCATTCCTTTCCATACCACTTTCAATTCCACATTCTATTCCCCTATATTTTACATTCCATTCCACATTAATTTCCAAAATCCATTTCACATTCCATTACGTTTTATTACACATTCCAACCCTCACTCCATTCCACTTTCCATTCCACATTCCATTCCACGTTCCATTCAGTTCCATTCCACTTTAAGTTTCACACTCCATTCCACATTCCATTCCACACTCCTTTACACATTCCATTCCACATTCTCTTCCGTTCCATTCCACATTCCTTTATGCTTTCCATTCCGCATTTCATTCCACATTCTATTCCACATTCCATTCCACATCCCCTTCCACATCCCATTCCATTCCATTCCACATTCCTTTCCTCCTTCCAATCCACATTCCATTCCATTTAATTCCACATTCAATTAAACATTCCATTCCATTCCATTTCACATTCCATTGCGTTAAATTCCAGATTCCTTTACACATTCAGTTATACATTCCGCTCCACATTCCATTCCACATTCCATTCCCTTCCATTCAACATTCCATTCCATTCCATTCCACATTGCATTTCACATTCCCTTCCATTCCATTCCACATTCCTTTCCACATTCCATTGCACATGCTATTCCACTCCATTTCACATTCCATTCCACATTCCACTCCATTCCGTTCCACATTCCTTTCTACATTCCATTCCACAATCCATTCCACATTCCATCCCACATTCCATTCCATGTTCCATTCCATTCCATTCAACGTTCAATTCCACATTCCATGGAATTACATTTTACATTCCATTACACATTCAATTCCACATTCCATTTCACATTCCATTCTGTTCCATTCCCCATTCCTTTCCACATTCAATTGCACTTTCAATTCCACATTCCGTTCAACATTCCATTCCACGTTCCATTCCACTCCATTCCACATTACATTTCACATTCCGTTCCACATTCAATTTCACATTCCGTTCGATACCATTCCCCATTCTATTCCATTCCATTCCACATTCCATTCCTCCTTCCCTTCGATTCCATTCCACATTTAATTCCATTCCTCATTCCATTCCATTCCATTCCACTTTCCATTGTACGTAACATTCCAAGGTCGATTCAATTCCATTCCACCTTCCATTACACATTCCATTCCATTCTATTCCAGTTTCCTTTCCAAATTCCATTGCACTTTCCATTCCATTCTATTCCACATTCCATTGCTTTCCATTTCACATTCCATTACACGTTCCATTTCATTCCATTCCACATTCCATTCCACATTGCATTCCACTTTCCATTCCAAATTCCAATCCGCATTCCATTTCACATTCTATTCCACTCCATTACACATTCCATTCCACATTCCTCTCCATTCCGTTCCACATTCCTTTTGACATTCCATAACACAATCCATTCCATATTCCATCCCACATTCCATTCCACTTTCCATTCCATTCCATTCCACGTTCAATTCCACATTCCATTGCATTACATTTTACATTCCGTTACACATGCAATTCCATATTCCTTTTCACATTGCATTCAGTTCCACTACACATTCCATTCCACACTCCATTCCACATTCCATTCTACATTCCATTCCATATTCCATTCCGTTCCATTCCACATTCCATTCCATATTCAATTCCGTTCCATTCCACATTATTTTACACATTCCTTTCCGCATTCCATTTCACATTTCATTTCACATTCAATTACACAATCCATTCCACAGTGCATTCCACGTTCCTTTCCACATTCCATTCCACATTCCATTTCATTCCACATTCCATTTCATTCCACATTCCATTCCACATTCCATTCCTTTACATTTCACATTCCCTTCCATTCCATTCCACATTCGTTTCCACATTCCATTCCACATTATGTTCCACATTCCTTTCCACATTCCAATGCACATTCCATTCCATTCCATTCCACATTCCATTCCATTCTATTCCACATTCCATTTCAAATTCCATTCCACATTCCATTCCATTACTTTTCACATTTCATTTCACATTCCATTTAAACTTCCATTCTTTTCCATTCCACGTTCCATTGCACGTCCCATTCCTTTTCATTCCACCTTCAATTACACAGTCAATTCCTTTCCATTTCACGTTCCATGCTACATTCTGTTCCACATTCCAATCCAAGTCCCATTCCGTCCATTAAACATTCCATTCGACATTACATTCCACATTCCATTCCATTCCATTTCACATTCCAATCCACACTTCATTCCACATTCCATTGCACATTCCATTCCATACCATTCCACATTCCTTTCCACATTCCATTCCTCATTCTATTCCACATTCCATTAAATTCCATTCCACATTGCATTACACAACCCATTACATTCCATTCCACATTCCATTCCATTCTATTCCACATTCCTTTCCACATTCCATTCCACAGTCCATTCCATTGCATTTCAGATTCCATTCCACATTCCACTCCACATTGCATTCCACATTCCATTCCAAGGTCCACTACACAATCCATTGCATTCTACTCCACATAACTTTCCACATTCCCTTCCACATTCCATTCCATTCCATTTCCCATTGCATTCCACATATCATTCATCTTTCCATTCCACGTTCCATACCATGTTCCTTTCCACGTTTCATTCCATTCTATTCCACGTTCAATTCCGTGTTCCATTCCATTCAATTCCACGTTCCATTCCACATTCCATTCCATTCAACTCCACATTGCATTTCACATTCCATTCCACATTCCCTTTCAGATTCCTATCCATTCCATTCCTCATTCCATTCCACCTTCCATTCCACGTACCATTCCAAGTTCCATTCCACGTTCCATTCCATTCCATTCCATGTTCCATTAAACGTTTCATTTCACATTCCATTCCACATTCCATTCCATTCCATTCCATTACACATTCCATTCAACATTCCTTTCCACATTTCATTCCATTCCATTCCAATTTCCTTTCCACGTTCCATTCCACATTCCGTTCCATTCCATTCGACATTTCTTTCCATATTCCATTTCACATTCCATTCCACATTCCATTTGACATACCATTGCATTCCCTTACACATTCAATTCTGCATTCCTTTGCAAATTCCATTCCATTTCATTGCACGTTTCATTCCACATTCCATTCCATTTCATTCCACATTCTATTCTACATTCCATTCCGTTCGATTCCACATTCCATTCCACTTTCCATTCCAAGTTCCATTTCATTCCACTCCACATTCCACTCCACGTTCCATTTCACATTCCATTCCACATTCCTTTTCCCATTCCATTCCATTCCATTGCATTCCCTTTTGCATTCTACATTCCATTCCACATTCCTTTCCATTCCAATCCACATTACATTCCACTTTCCATTCCACGTTTAATTCCACGTTCCATTCCGCTTTCCATTCCATTCCATTCTTCTTTTCAATCCACGTTCCATTCCACGTTCCATTCCACATTCCAATCCACATTCCAGTGCGTTCCATTCAACATTGCATTCCACATTCCATTCCATGTTCCTTGTCGCATTCCTTTCAATTCCTTTCCACATTCCATTGCACTTTCCATTCCATTCCATTCCACATTCCATTCCACCTTCCATTCCATGCTCTATTCCACTTTCCTTTCTGGGTTCCTTTCCATTCCATTCCACATTCCATTCCATTCAGTTCCACTTTCCATTTCATGCCGTTCCACGTTCCCTTCCACATTCTATTCCACAATCCATTGCTTTCCTTTCCACATTCCATTCCTCATTACATTCCATATTCCTTTGCACACTCCCATTCCATTCCACATTTCATTCCACATTCCATCCCACATTCCATTCCACGTTCCATTCCATTCCATTCCACGTTAAATTCCACATTCCTTTGCATTATATTTGACTTTCAATTACACATTCCATTCCACATTCCATTTGACATTGCATTCCCTTCCATTACCCATTCCATTCCACATTCCATTCCGTTCCATTCCACATTCCTTTCCACATTCCTTTCCTCATTGCATTCCACATTCCATTCCACATTCCAATCCACACTCCATTCCACATTCCATTCCACATTCCATTCCGTACCATTACACATTCCTTTCCACATTCAATTCCACAGTCCATTCCATTACATTCCACATTGCATTCCACATTCCATTCCACTGCATTTCACATTCCATTCCGTTCCATTCCACATTCCTTTCCACATTCCTTTCCACATTCTTTTCTACATTGCTTTCCACGTCCCATTCCACATTCCATTGCATTCCATTCCACATTCCATTTCACATTCCATACCATTCCATTCCACATTCATTCCACATTCCATTCCATTCCATTCCACATTCCATTTTACATTCCATTCCGTTCCATTCTACATTCATTCCACATTCCATTCCACATTCCATTCCACATTCCGTTCCATTCCATTCCACATTCCATTCTATTCTATTCCACATTCCAATTCACATTCCATTCCACATTGCATTCCATTCCTTTCCACATTCCATTCCACGTTCCATTTAACGTTCCATTCCTCTCCTTTCCACGTTCCATTCCACTTTCCAATCCACGTCCCATTTCATTTCATTCCACGTTCAATTCCACAGTCAATTCCATTCCATTTCACGTTCCTTGCTACATTCCATTCCGCATTCTATTCCACGTTCCATTCGGTCCATTCCACTTCCCATTACAAACTCCATTCCACATTCCATTCCACATTCTGTTCCGTTCCATTCCACATTCCATTCCACACTCCATTCCACGTTCCATTACACATTCCATTCCGTTCCATTACACATTCCTTTACAGATTACATTCCACATACCATTCCACATTCCATTCCATTCAATTTCACATTCCATTCCATTCCATTCCATATTCCATTTCACATTCCTTTCCACAATCCATTCAACATTCAATTGCTCACTCCTATCCACAGTCCATTATACATTCCTTTCCATTCCATTCCACATACCTTTCCAGATTCCATTCCCCATTCCATTCCACATTCCATTTTATTTCATTCCGCATTCCATTCCATTCTATTTCACTTTCCTTTCCACATTCCATTCCATTCCATTCCACATTCCATTCCATTCCATTCCACGCTACATTCAATGTTCTTGTCACGTTTGTTTCCACATTCCATACCACGTTCCATTCCATTCCAATCCACGTTCCATTCCATTCCATTCCACTTTCCATTCCAATCCATTCCATATTGCATTCGACATTGCATTCCACATTCCATTCCATTCCTTTCCACATTCCATTCCATTGCATTCCACATTCAGTTCCATTCCATTCCACATTCCATTCAACATTCCTTTTCATTGCATTACACATTCCATTCCATTCCATTACACATTCCATTCCATTCCGCATCCCATAACTTTCCATTACACATTCCATTCAGCATTCCATTCCACGTCCCATTCTACATTCCATTTCACTTTCCATTGCACGTTTCATTCCATTCTATTCCACATTACCTTCCTTGCATTCCACGTTCTATTCCATACCTTTCAATTCCATTCCACATATCATAACATTCCATTTCATTTGAAATTCCGTTCCTTTCCATTACACATTCCATTGAATTCAATTCCACATTCAATTCCATTCCATTCCACATTCCATTGCACGTTACATTCCCTTCCATTCCACATTCCATTACATTCCTTTCCACATTTCATTCCACGTTCCATTCCACGTTCCATTCCTTGTTCCATTCCTCGTTCAATTCCACTTTCCATTCCACATTCCATTCCATTCCATTCCATTCCTGATTCCACTGCACATTACATTCTATTCCATTCCACATTCCATACCATTAACTTCCATTCCATTCCACATTCCATTCCATTCCACGTTCCATTCCATTCCATTACACATTCCATTTTGCTTTCCATTAAATTCCATTCCACATTCCTTTCCATTCCATTCTACATTCCATAACTTTCCATTCCACATTCCATTCCTCATTCCATTCCACATTGCATTCCACATTTCATTCCACATTGCATTCCACGTTCTATTCCACATTCAATCCCGCATACCATTCCACTTCATTCGACGCTCCATTCCACGTTCCATTCCATTCTATTCCACGTTCCATTTCACATTACATTATGTTCCATTCCACATTCCATTCCACATACCATTCCACATTCCATTCCTCATTCCGTTCCACATACCGTTGCATTCCAGTCCTCTTTCGACTCGACATTCCACTGCATTACATTCCACATTGCGTTCCATTCCAATCCACTTCGCATTCCACATTCCATTCCATTCTATTCCATATTCTATTCCACATTCCGTTTCACATTCCATTCCACTCCATTGCACATTCCATTCTACAATCTATTCCATTCCATTCCTCGTCCTATTCCACGTTCCATTCCACATTCCATTCCACATTCCATTCCATTCCATTCCATTCTGGTTTCCATTGCACGTTCCATTCCACATTCCATTCCACATTCCATTCCACATTCCGTTCCAGGTTCCATTCCATTCCACATTCGATGGCATTCCATTCCATTCCACATTCCATTCCACATTGCATTCCGTTTCATTCTATTACATTGCATTCCATTCCATATTACAATGCATTCGAATCCTCTCCACATTCCATTCCATTCCATTCCACATTCTATTGTATTCCATTCCACATTCCAATCCATTCCCTTACACATTCCATTCCATTCCATTCCATTCTATTCCACATTCCATACCATTCCATTGCATTCCACATTACATTCCTTTCCATTACACATTGCATTCCTTTCTGTTCCACGTTCCATTCCATTCCATTCCACATTCCATTCCAATCCATTCCACCTTCCATTACACGGTCCCTTTCACATTACCTTAGATTTCATTCTATTCCATTGCACTCCATTCCACATTCCATTCCATTCTGTTCCATTACACTTTCCATTCCACATTCCATTGCATGCCATTCACATTCCATTCCACAATCCATTGCTTTCCTGTCCACATTCCGATACACATTCCATTCCACATTCCATTCTGCTCCATTCCACATTGCATTCCGCATTCCATTGCAATCCTGTCAACATTCCATTCCACATTCCGTTCCACATTCTTTTCAACATTCCATTCCATATTCCATTCCATTCCGTTTATTTCCACAATCCATTCCACATTCCAATGCATTCCAGTCAAAATTCCATTACACATTCCATTCCATTCCATTCCTCATTCCATTCAATTCCAATTTGCATTCCATTCCACATTTCATTCCATTCCATTCCACATTCCATTCCACATTCCATTCCATATTCCATTCAATTCCAATCCCCATTCCATTCCATTCCATTCCACATTCCATTCCACGTTCCATTCCGCATTCCACTCCACATTCCATTCCAGATTGCATTTAATTCCATTCCATGTTGCATTCCAGGTTCCATTTCTTTAAACTCCTCATTCCATTAAACTTTCCGTTGCACATTCCATTGTACCTTCCATTCCACATTACATAACATATTCCATTCCACGTTCCATTCCACATTCCATTCCATACCATTCCACGTTCTATTCCACGTTCCATTCCCTTCCGTTACACTGTCCATTCCACATTACATTCCCCATTCTATTCCACATTCCTTTCAATTCCATTCCACATTCCATTCCATTACATTCCTCAATCCATTCCACATTCCATTCCATTGCATTCAACATTGCATTCCATTCCGTCTCACATTCCATTCCATATTCCATTCCATTTCATTCCACGTTCCATTCCATTCTGTTCCACATTCCATTCCACATTCCATTTCATTCCATTCCACATTCCATTCCATTCCATTCCACCTTCCATTACACATTCTATTCCATTCCATTCCAATCCACTTTCAATTCCACGTTCCATTCCACATTGCATTCCACATTCAATTCCACATTCCATTCCGTTCTATTCCACATTCCATTCCACATTCCCTTAAACATTCTATTGCACTTTCCATTCCACATTCTGTTCCATTCCATTCCACTTTCCATTCCACAAACCATCCCACATTCCATTCCATTCCATTCAACATCTCTTTCAACATTCCATTCCATTCGATGCCGCATTCCATTCCATTCCATTTCACATTTCATTCCCCATTCCATTCCATTCCATTCCACATTCCATTCCACATTCCATTCCATTTCACATACCATTCCACGTTCCCTTCCACATTCCATTCCACATTCCATTCCACGTTCCTTTCCATTCCTTTCCACGTTCCATTCTATGATCAAATACATTCCATTACACATTCCATTCCACTTTCAATTCCGCGTTCCATTCCATTGCATTCCATGTTACATTCCACATTCCATTCCATTCTATTCCACATTCCATTCCATACTGCATTCCACGTTCCATTCCACGTTTCATTCCATTCCATTCCACATTCTATTCCATTGCACCTTCCTTTCCACATACCACTCCACTCCTTTAAACATTCCTTTCCACATTCGATTCCATTCAATTCCAACTTCAACTCCACATTCCATTCAATTCCATTCCATTCCACATTCCAATCCATTCCACGTACCTTTCCATTCCATTCCACATTGCATTCCTCCTTCCATTGCATTCCATTCCGCCTTCCATTACATGTTCCATTCCACGTTCCATTCCACGGTCCATTCCACATTCAATTCCTCTGCATTCCATATTCCATACTATTCCGTTCTTTTCCATTCCACAGTTCTTTCCATTCCATTGCTCATTCCAATCCACATTCCATACAACCTTCAATTCCTTTGCATTCCACATTCAACTCCTTTCCATTCCACGTTCCTTTCCACACTCCAGTCCACATTGCAATCCACATTCCATTCTGTTTCATTCCACATTACATTCCACATTTCATTCCAGATTCCATTCCATTCCATGCCACATTGAATTGCATTCCATTCAGCATTCCTTTCCACATTCCCATCTATTCCATTCCACTGCTCATTCCATTTCACATTCTATTCCGCATTCCAGTACACATTCCATTGCAGTCCATTCCACATTCCATTACTCATTCTATTCCACTTTCCATTCCACATTACATTGTATTTCATTCCATGTTCCCTTCCACATTCCATTCCACTTTCCTTTCCATTCCATTCAACCTTCAATTCCACGTTCCATTTCTCTGTCCATTCCACATTCCTTTATGTCCATTCCGTATTTCATTCCATTCCACTTTCCGTGCCATGATGCAATCCACGTTGCACTCCACGTTCCATTCCATTCTATACCATGTTCCATTCCACATTGCATTCTATTCCATTCCATTTTCCATTCCACATTCCATTCCACATTCCATTCCACATTACATTTCACGTTACATTCCTTTACATTCCACATTCCATTCCACATTCCATTCCACATTCCATTTCATTCCATTACACATTCCATTCCACATTCCGCTCAACATTCCATTCCACATTCCATTCCACATTCCATTCCACTTTCCATTCCATTCCACTCCACATTCCATTGCACGTTCCATTGCATGAACCATTCCACTTTCCATTCCCTTTCATTGTACGATCCATTATATTCCATTACACGTTCCATTTCTTTCCATTCCACTTTAGATTACACATTCCATTCCACATTAAATTTCACAGTCCATTCCACTTTCCATTTCAATTTCCATTCCGTTCCATTCCATTCAATTACACATTCCATTCCATTCCAATCCACATTCCAAACCATTCCATTCCATGTTCCAATCCCTTTCACATTCCATTCCATTCCATTCCACATTCGATTCCATTCCAATCCACATTCCATTCCCTTACATTCCACATTCAATTCCACTTTCCTTTCCACATTCCATTCCATTCCATTCTATTCCACATTCCATTCAATTCCATTCCACATTCCATTCAACTACATTCTACATTCCATCCCATATTTCAATCTGAATTCTATTCCACGTTCCATTCCACATTCCATTCCACATTCCATTTCATTGCATCCCACAGTCCATTACACGATCCATTCCATTCCATTGCACTTTCCATTCCATTCCATTCCACCTTCGTTTCCACGTTGCATTCCACGTTCCATTCCACATTCCTTTCCACGTTCCATTCCACTTTCCATTGCATTCCATTCCATGTTCCACAGCATTCCATTCAATTCCATTCCACAATCCACCCCATTCCATTGCACATTCCATTCCACATTCCATCCCACATTCCTTTCCATTCCATTCCCCATTCCATTCCACACTCCATTCCACATTCCTTTCAACATTTTATTACTTTGCATTCCACATTCCGTTCCACACTCTATTTCACATGCCATTCCACATTCAATTCCGTTCCATTCCACATTCCATTCCACATTCCTTTCCTTTCCATTACATATTCTTCTTAATTCCATTGCACATCCCTTTCCATGTTCCAATCCACTCCATTCCTCATTCCATTCCATTCCACATTACTTTCCAAATTCTATTCCACATTCCATTCAACATTCCATTCCATTCCATTCCACATTCCATTCCACATTCCATTCCACATTCTATTCCACATTCCATTTCACATTCTATTCCACATTCCATTCCACATTCCACTCCATTCCAATTCATGTTCACTTCGACATTCCATTCCACATTAAATTCCATAATCCATTCCACATTCAATTCCATATTCCATTCCACATTCCATTCCTCTTTCCTTTCCATTCCATTCAACAATCCATTCAACTAACCTTTCCACATTCCATTCCACATACCATTCCACATTCCATTCTATTCCATTCCAGGTTCCCTTCCACGTTTCATTCCACATTCCACTCGAAGTTCCATTTCATTCTGTTCCATGTTCCAGTCCACTTTCCATTCCATTCCATTCCACTTTTCATTCCACATTCCATTCCACATTGCATTCCACATTACATTCCTTTCCATTCTACATTTCATTCCACATTCAATTCCACATTCCAATCAAGATTCCATTCTACATACTATTCCACTCCATTCGACATTCCAATCCATTGCATTCCATTCTATTCCACATTCCATTACATTACATTCCACATCCCATTCCATTATATTCCACATTGCATTCAATTACATTCCACATTCCATTCCACATACCATTCCATGTTCTAATCCACGTTCCATTCCATTCCATTGCACATTCTATTCCACTCCATTCGATATTCCATTCCATTTAATTCCATATTTCATTCAATTCCCTTGCATTCCACATTCCATTGCATTCCATTCCGCATTCCATTCCATTGCCTTCCATTCTATTCCACGTTTCATTCCATTCCATTCTGTTCCACATTCCATTCTATTATATTCCACATTCCATTCAATTACTTTCCACATTCCATTCAATTACTTTCCACATTCCATTCAATTACTTTCCACATTCCATTCCACATTCCATTCCACTTTCTATTCCACGTCGCATTCCATACCATTCCACATTATATTCCATTATATTCCATTACTTTCTTCATTCCATTCCATTCAATTCTACATTCCATTCCATTACATTGCATTCCACATTCCTTTCCATTCAATTCCACATTGCATTCCATTCCATTACATTCTATTCCACATTCCATTCCATTCCATTCCAAACCACATTCCTTTCCATTGGACTCCACATTCCATTCCCTTCCATTCCACATTCCCTTCAACATTCCATTCCACATTCTTTTCCACGTTCCACCCCATTCCATTCAACATTCCCTTCCATTGCATTCCACATTTCATTCCTCATTTCATTGCTTTCATTTCAACATTCCATTCCATTGAATTCCACATTTCATTCAACGTTCTATTCCACGTTCCATTCCACTTTCCATTCCACAGTCCATTCCGCGTTCCATTGTATGAAATTCCACATTCCACTGCACATTCCATTCCACATTCCAATCCATTCCATTCCACATTCCTTACCAATTTCCATTCCACTTTCCATTCCACGTTCCATTCCATTTCATTCCATGATCCATTTCATTCCATTCCACCTTCCATTCCACATTCCGTTCCGCATTCCATTTCACATTGCATTCCACATTCCATTTCTCTTTCCATTCCATTCCTCTCCATTCCATTGCACATTCCATTCCATTCAAATCCACATTCCATTCCATTCCATTAAACATTCCATTCCTTTCCACATACCATTCCGTTCCGTTCCACTTTCAATTCCATTCCATTCCACATTCCATTCCACATTTCATTCCATTCCATTCCACTTTCCATTCAAGTCCATTCCACATTCCATTCCACATTTCATTCCATTCCATTCCACTTTCCATTCCATTCCACATTTTATTCCATTCCATTCCGCATTATTTCAATTCCATGCCACATTCCATTCCATTCCCCTCTATATTCCATTCCATTCCATTCCAATCCACTTTCCTTTGCACGTTCCAATCCATTCCATTCCATGTTCCATTCGAAATTTCATTCCTTTCCATTGCACATTGTATTCCAATCCATTCCACATTCCTTTCCATTCCATTCCACTTTCCATTCCAAATTCCATTCCATTCCACTCCACATTCCATTCCATTCCAGTCCACATTCCATTCCACAGTCCTTTCAATTCGATTCCATATTCCATTTCATTCCATTCCACATTTAATTCCATCCAACATTCTATTCTACATTCCATTCTTCCCATTCCACATTCTCTTAAAATACATTCCTCACTCCATTCCATTCCATTCCACATTCCATTCCACATTCCATTCCATTCCATTCCACATTCCATTTCACATTCGATTACATTCCATTGCACATTCGATTCCATATTACATTCCATAATCTATGTTAAATGGAATGGAATGGAAAGTGGAATGGAATGTGGAATGGAATGGAATGGAATGTGGTTTAGAATGGAATGCAATATGGAATGGAAAGGAATGGAATGGAATGTGGAATGGATTGGAATTCATTGTGTAAAGGAATGCAATGTAATGTGGAATGGAATGGAATTGGACGTGGTATGGAATGTGGAATGGAATGGAATCGAAATTCGAATGTAATGGAGAGTGGAATGGAATGAGGAACGGAATGTGGAATGTAATATGGAATGGAATGGAACGTGGAGTGGAAAACGGAAAGGAATCGAATGGAAAGGGAAATACAATGGATTTTGCAATAGAATGGAATGTGTAATGGAACGTGAAATGGAATGGATTGGAATGCAGAATGGGATGAAATAGAAAGTGGAATGGAAATTAATGGAATGTGGAATGGAATGGAATGGAATGCCATGTGGAATGGAATGGAATGGAATGTGGAATGGAAAGTGGATTGGAATATAATGGAATATGGAATGAAATAGATTGGAATGCGGAATGGAATGGAATGCGGAAAGGAAAGTGGAATGGAATGGAAAGGAACATGGAAAGGAATGGCATGGAACGTGGAATTGAATGGAATGGATGTTGGAATGCAATGGAATGAAACGTGGAATTGAAAGAAATTGAATGTGGAAAGGAATGTGGAATGGAATGCAAGGGAAAGGGGAATGGAACATGTAATAGAATGTGGAATCAAATGTGGAATGGAAAGTGAAATGGAATGGGAGGGAAAGTGGAATGGAATGGAACGGAAAGGAAAATGGAATGGAATAGAATGGAATGGAATGGAGTGTGGAATGTAATGGAATTGAATGTGGAATGGAATGTCAAATGGAGTGGAATGGAATGGAGTGGAATTGAATGCGGAAGGGAATGCAATGGAATGTGGAATATAATGTGGAATGGAATTTGGAATGGAGTGGAATGGACTGTGGAATTGAATGTGGAATGGAATGGAATGGAATGTGCAATGGAATGTGAAGTGGAATGGAATGGAATGCGGAATTGAATGTGGAATATTATGCAACGGAATTTGCAAAGGAAAGGAATGGAATATGGAATGGAATGTGGAATGGAATGGAATGGAATGGAATGGAATGGAATGGAATGGAATGTGCAATGGAATTTAATGTCACATGGAATGGAATGCGGAAGGGAATGGAAGGGTATGGAATGGAATGCGGAATGGAATGAAATGGAATGTGGAATGGAATGGAATGTGGAATGGAATGGAACGGAATGTGGAATGGAATGTGGAAAGGAATGGAATGTGGCATTGAGTGTGGAATGGAATGGAATGGAATTGTATGGCACGGAAAGGGGAATGGAATAGAAAGTGGAATGGAATGCTTTGGAATGTGTAAGGGAATGTGGAATGCAATGGAATGGCATGGAATGTTGTGTGGAACAGAATGGAATGTAATGTGGAATGAAATGGAAACTAATGTGGAATGAAACGGGGAATGGAATGTTGAAAGGAACCAAATGAAATTGATTGGAATGTCGAAAGAAATGATAAGGAATGTGTACTGGAATGTAAAGGATTCTGAAATGAAATGTGGAATGGAATATGCAATGGAATGTGGAATGGAATGGAATGGAATGCAGAATGAAATCGAATGGAATGGAAAGGAATTTGGAAAGGAATTGTTTTGAAGGTGGAATGTAATGTAATGGAATGTGGTCTGGAATGGAATGCATTGTGCAATGGAATGCGGAATGGAATGGAACAGAATGTGGAATTGAATGGCATGCATTTTTGAATAGAATGCAATGGAACTATATGTAGAATTGAATGGTATGGAATGGAATGTGGAATGGAATGGAATGCAATGGAATATGGAATGTTATGAAATGGAACAGAATGGAATGGAATGGAATGTGGAGTGGAATGGATTGGAATGTGGAATGGAAAACCGTATGGAATTGAATGCTTGGAATGTGGAATGAAATGGAATGGAATGGAATATCATGGATTGGAATGGAAACGAATGTGGAAAGGAATACAGTGGAATGTGGAATGGAATTAGAAATGGAATAGAATGGAAAGTGGAATGGAATGTGGAATGGATTGGAATGGAATTTTTAATGGAATGGAATAGAATGGAATTTGAAATGGAAGGGAATTGAACGTTCAAAGGAATGTGGAATGGAATGGAATGGAATGTGGAATGGAAAGGGAATGGAATGTGGATAGGAATGGCAAGTAAAGTGGAATGGAAATGAATGGAAAGTGGAATGGAATGGAATGCAACGTGGAATGGAATATGGAATTGAATGTTGAAAGGAATGTGGAATGGATAGGAAAGGAATGTGAAGTGGATTGTGGAATGCAATGGAATGGAATAGAATTGAATGGAATCTGAAATGGAATAAAATGGAATGGAATTTGCAATGGAACCTGGAATGGAAAGTAAGGGAATATAGAACGGAGTGGAATGGAACATTGAATGGAATGGAATGGAATGAGGAATAGAATGGAATGGAATGGCATGTGAAATAGAATGGAATAGTATGTGGAATGAAATGGAATGGAATGTGGAATGGAACGTGGAATGGAATAGAACAGAAAGTGAAATGGAATGTAATGCAGAATGTAATGGAATGGACCATCGAATGGAATGTGGAATGAAATGAAATGGAATGTGGAATGGAATGGAATGGATTGTGGAATGGCATGGAATGGAATGTAATGGAGTGGAATGGAATGGAATGGAATCTGGAATGGAATGTAATGGAATGAAATGGAATGTAATGCAATAGAAAGGAATATAGAATGAAATGGTTTGGAATGTGGAATAGAATTGAATGGAAATTTGAATGGAATGAAATGGAATATGCAATGGAATGTGGAATGCAATGGAATGGAATGTAGAAAGTAATGTGGAATGGAAAGGAATGGAAAGTAGAATGGAATGTGGAATGGAATGGAATCGAATGTAGAATGGAATTTGGAATGGAATGGAATGGAATGTGGAAAGGAATGGAATGGAAAGTGGAATGGAATGTGGAAAGGAATGGAATGGAAAGTAGAATGGAATGTGGAATGGAATGGAATGGAATGGAATATACAATGGAATGTGGAATGGAAAGTGGAATAGAATTGAATTTACAATGGAATGGGATGGAATTTGGAATGGAATGGGGAATGGAATGGAATGGAATGTGGATTGGAATTGAATGCAGAACGGAACGTGCAATGGAATGGAAGGGAATTTGGAGTGGAATGGAAAGGATTGTGGAATGGAACGTTGAATGGAATGTGGAATAGAATGGAATGGAATGTGGAATGAAATGTGGAATGGAATAGAAAGGAATGTGTATTGTAATACGGATTGGAATGGAATGGAATGTGGAATGGAGTTAAGAATGGAATGGAATGGAACGTGGAGTGCAATTCAGAATGGGAAGGAATGGAATTTCCAATGTAAACTGGAATTGAATGCAAAGGAACGTAAAATGGAATGTGGAATGGAATTGAAAGGAAATTAGAAAGGAATCTGGAATGAAATGGAAAGAAATTCGGAATGGAATGGAATGGAATGGAATGGTGAAAGGAAAGAAATTGAGTGGAATGCGGAATGGAACGTGGAATGGAAAGTGGAATATAAAGTGGAATGGAACTTGGAATGGAAAGTGGAATGGAATGAAATGTGAAGTGTAATGGAATGGAATGAAATTTTTAATGGAATGGAAAGGAATGTGGAATGGATTGGAATATAATGTGGACTTTAATGAAATGAAATGGAATGGGATTTGGGATGGAATGGAATTTAATGTGGAACGCAATGGAATGAAATGTGGAATGGAATGGAATGGAATGTGGACTGGGATGGAATGGAATGGAATGGAATGTGGACTGGGATGGAATGGAATGGAATGTGGACTGGAATGGAATGGAATGGAATGTGGACTGGAATGGTATGGAATGTGGAAGGAAAAGGAATGGAATGTGGAATAAAATGTGGAATGTCATACAATAGAACGTGGGATGGAATGGAATGGAACGTGTAATGGAATGGAAGGAAATATGGAATGGAATGGAATGGAATGGAATGTGGAATAAAATGTGGAATGTCATGCAATAGAACGTGGGATGGAATGGAATGGAACGTGTAATGGAATGGAAGGAAATATGGAATGGAATGGAATGGAATGGAATGTGGAATGGAATGGAAAGGAATGTGGAATTTAATGGAATGGAAAGTGGAATGTACTGGAATGGAATGGAATGTGGACTGCTATGCAATGGAATGGAATGGAATATGGAATGGAATGTGGAAGAGAATGGAATGGAATGGAATATGGAATGGAATGTGGAATGGAATGGAATGGAATTTGGAATTTAATGGAATGGAAAGTGGAATGGAATGGAATGTGTACTGGAATGGTATGGAATGTGGAATGAAAAGGAATGGAATGTGGAATAAAATGTGGAATGTCATGCAATAGAACGTGGGATGGAATGGAATGGAACGTGTAACGGAATGGAGGGAAATACGGAATGGAATGGAATGGAATGGAATATGGAATGGAATGGAAAGGAATGTGGAATTTAATGTAATGGAAAGTGGAATGTACTGGAATGGAATGTAATGTGGACTGGTATGCAGTGGAATGGAATGGAATATGGAATGGAATGTGGAAGTGAATGGAATGGAATGGAATATGGAATGGAGTATGTAATTGAATGTGGAATGGAATGGAATGGAATTTGGAATTTAATGGAATGGAAAGTGGAATGGAATGGAATGGAATGGAATGTGTACTGGAATGAAATGGAAGGGAATGGAATATGGAATAGAAAGTGGAATGGAATAAATTGGAATGGAAGGGAATGCAATGTGCAATGGAATGGAATGGAAAGTTAAATGTAAAGTAAGGGGATAGATTGAAATTGAATGGAGTGTGTTGGAATATGGAATGGAATGGAGTGGAAAGTGGAAAGGAATGGAATGGAATGTGGAATGAAACGGAATGTAATGTTGAATGGAATGGAATGGAATGTAGACTGGAATGGAATGGAATGGAATGGAATGTAGACTGGAATGGAATGGAATGGAATGGAATGTGCCATGGAAAGGAATGGAACGTGGAATTGCATGGAATGCAATGTGGAATGGAACATGGAATAGAATGGAATGCAATGGAATGTGATATGGAATGGAATGGAATGGAATGTGGAATGCAATGAAATGGAATAGAATGGAATGTGGAATGGAATGGAACGGCATCTGGAATGGAAAGTGCAATGGAATGTGGAATTGAATGGAATGGATTGGAATTTGGACTGGAATGGAATGGAATGGAATGGAATGTGCAATGGAATGGAGTGGAACGAGGAATGGCAAGGAATGAAATATGGAATGGGACGTGGAATGGAATGGAATGGAATGGAATGTAGAATGGAATGGAATGTAATGGAATCTGGAATGGAATGGAATGGCATGCAATGTGGAATGTAATGTGCAATGGAATGTGCAATGGAAAGTGGAATGGAATGTGGAATGGAATGGAATGGGATGTGGAATTGAATTTAATTTAATGAAATGTGGAAAGCAATGAGGAATGCATTGGAATGAAATTGTATGTAATGAGGTATAGAATGTGGAAAGGAACGTGGAATGGAACATGGAATGGAAAGTGGAATCAAACGGAAAGGAACGTGGAATGGATTTTGAAATGGAATGTAATGGAATGGAATGGAATTTGGAATGCAATCGAAAGGAATGGAATGTGGAATGGAATGCATTGGAAAGTATAATGGAATGTGCAATGGAATAGAATGGAATAAAGATTGGAATTCGGAATAGAATGGAATGGAATGTGGAATGAAAAGTGGAGTGGAATGTTGAATGGAATGTGGAATGGAAAGGAACGGAATGTAGAATGGAATGTGGAATTGAATGGAATTGAATTTGGAATGGAACGGAATGTAGAATGGAATGTGGAATACAACATTGAATGGAACGTGGAATGGAATGCGAAATGGAATGGAATGGAATATAATGCCATGTAATGGAATGGAATGTGAAATGGAATGCAATGCAATGTGGAATGGAATGTGGAATGGAATGGAATGTGGAATGGAATGGAATGAATCGTAGAATGGAATGTGTAATGGAATGGAATGGAATGTGGATAGGAAAAACAGGAATGGAAGATGGAATGGAACGTGGAATGGAACTTGGAATGTAATGAAATGGAAAGTGGAAAGCAATGTACTGGAATGTGGAATGGAAGATGGAATGGAACGTGGAATGGAACGTGGAATGTAATGAAATGGAAAGTGGATAGCAATATAATGGAAAGTGGAATGGAATGGAATGGAACGTGGAAGGGAAAGTGGATTGGAATGCAATGGAATGTGGAATGGAATGTGGAATGAAATGGAATGGAAAAGAATGTAGAATCGAATGAGGAATGCAATGGAATGGAATATAGAATTGAATGTGAAATGGAATGGAATAGAATGATGAATGGGATGTTGAATGGATTGTGGAATAGAATGTTGGATGGAATGCAATGTGGAATGGAATGGAATGGAATGTGGAATGGAATGGAATGGAACGGAATGTGGAATGCAAAGTGGAATGGAAAGTGGAATGGAACGGAATGTGGAATCGAATGTGGAAAGGAACGTGGAATGGAATGTGGAATGGAACGAAATGGATCGCGGAATGGACTATGGAATAGAATGGAATGGAATGTCGAATGGAACGGAATGGAATGTGGAATGAACTAAGGAATGGATTGCGCATTGGAAAGGAATGGAATGGAATGTGGAATGGAATGTGGAATGGAATGGAATGGAACATGGAATGGAATGGAACAGAATGTGGAATGGAATGGAATGGAACGTGGAATGGAATGGAATGGAACGTGGAATGGAATGGAACGGAATGTGGAATGGAATGTGGAATGGAATGGAATGGAACGTGGAATGGAATGAAATGGAAAGGAATGGAAAGTGTATTACAATGGAATGGAATTGAACGTGGAATGGAATCCAAGGGAACGCGGAATGGAATGGAATTGAATGTGGAATGGAATGTTGAATGGAACGAGGAATAAATGGGACGCAATGTGCAATGTAATGGAACGGAATGTGGAATGGAATGGAAAGGAATGTGCAATGGAATGTGGAATGGAACGTGGAATGGAACGGAATGGAATGTGGAATGGAACGGAATGGATTGTGGAATGGAATGGAATAGAATTTGGAATTCAATTGAGTGGAATGTGGAATTGAATGTTGGATTGAATGGAGCGGAGAGTTGAATGGAATGCAACGGAATGTGGAATGGCATGGAATGCAATTCGGAATGGAATGTGGAATGGAATGGAAAGGAATGTGGAATGGAATGGATTGGAACGTGGAATGGAATGGAAAGGAGGGTGTAATGAAATGGAAAGGAATGTGGAATGGAATGGAATGGATTGGAATGGAATGGAAAGGAAAGTGGAATGGAATGGAATGTAGAATGGCATGGAATGAAATGTGGAATGGAATGTGGAATGATATTAAATGGAATGAGGAAAGCAATGTGGAATGGAATGGAATGGAACGTGGAATGGTACGTGGAATGGAATGTGGAATGGAACGTGGAATGGAAAGTGGAATGGAATTTGGAATGGAATCGAATGGAATGTGGAACGGAATGGAAAGGAATCTGGAATGGGATGTGCAGTGAAATAGAATAGAATGTGGAATGGAGTGAAATGGAAAATGGAATGGATTGGAATTGTCTGGAATATGGAATGAAATGGAATTGAATGCAGAATCGAATGGAGTGGAATCTGGAATGGAATGGAACAGAATGAAGAATGGAAAGCGGAATGATGTGGAATGGAAAGTGGAATGGAATGGAATGGAAAGTAGAATGGAATGGAATGGAATGTGGAATGGAATGGAAAGGAATGTGGAATAAAATGTGGAATTCAATGGATTGGAAAGGAATGTGGAATGGAATGTGAAATGGAAAGGAATGGAAAGTGGAATGGAATGAGGAATGTAATGGAATGTAATGTGGAATGGAATGAGGAAAGGAATGGTTTGGAATGTGGAATGGAATGTAATGGAATGTGGAATGGAATGGATTAGAACGCAGAATGGAATGCAAAGGAGGGTGGAATGAAATGGAAAGGAACGTGGAATGGAATGGAATGGATAGGAATAGAATGGAAAGGAAAGTGAAATGGAATGGAATGTGGAATGGAATGGAATGGAAAGTTGAATGGAATGGAATGGAATGTGGAATGGAGTGGAATTCAATGCGGAATCAAAAGGAATATTGAATGTAATGGAATGTGCAATGGAATGGAATGGAATGTGGAATGGAGTGGAATGGAATGTGGAATGGAATGGAATGGAATGTGGAAAGGAACGTGGAATGGAATGGAATGTGGAATGAAATGGAATCGAACGGAATGTAGAATCAAATGAGGAATACAATGGAATGAAATGTAAAATTGAATTTGGAATGCAATGGAATGGAATATGGAATGGGTGGTGGAATGGAATGTGGAATGGAATGTAGGATAGAATGGAATGTGTAATGGAATGGAATGGAATGGAATGTGGAATGGAATGGAATGGAACGGAATGTGGAATGGAAAGTGGAATGGAATGGAATGTGGAAGCGAAAGTGATATGGAACGTGGAATGGAATGAGGAATGGAACAGAATGGATCGTGGAATGGAATCTGGAATAGAATGGAAAGGAATGTGGAATGCAATGTGGAATGGAACGTTTAATGGAATGGAATGGAAAATGGAACAGATCGTGGAACGTAACTTGGAAAGAACGTGGAATGGATCGTGGAATGGAATTGAATGGAACGTGGAATGGACTGGAACGTGTAATGGAATGGAATGGAACGAGGAATGAAATGGAATGGAACGTGAAATGGAAGAGTATGGAAAGTGGAATGCAGTCGAATGGAACGTGGAATGGAATGTGGAATGGAATGGAATGGAACGGAGTGTAAAGTGGAATGAAATAGATCGTGGAATGGAAAGGAATGGAAAGTGGAATGGAATGGAACGTGAAATGGAAATAGAATGGACTGTGAAATGGAAATAGAATGGAATGTGGAAAGGAACGGAATGTGGAATGGAATGGAATGAAAAGTGGAATGGAATTGAATGTGGAATGGAATGGAATGGAAGGTGGAATGGAACATGGAAAGGAATGGAATGGAAAGTGGAATGCAACGGAATGGAATGTGGAATGGAAAGTGAAATGGAATGGAATGGAATGCGGAATGGAAGAAATGGAATGTCGAATGGAAAGGACTTAAATGGAATGTGGAATGCAATGGAATGGAATGGAGCAGAAAGGGATGTGGAATGGAAAGTGGAATGGAATGGAATGGAAAGTGGAATGGAATGTGCAATGGAACGTGGAATGGAATGGAATGGAATGGACTGGAATGTGGAATGTAATGTGGAATAGAATGGAAAGGAGGGGAATGGAATGGAATGAGGAATAGAATGGAATGGAAAGTGTAATGGAATGCAATGTGGAACGGAATAGAATTGAAAGGAATGGAATGGAACGGAATGTGAAATGAAATGTGGAATGGAATAGAATGGAATGAAATATGGAATGGAAAGACGAATGAAATCTGGAATGAAATGTGGAATGGAATGGAATGAGGAATGCAATGAAACGGAATGTGGAATGGAATGGAATGGAATGTGGAGAGGAATGGAATGGAATAGAATGTGGAAAGCAATGCTGGAATGGAACGGAAAGTGGAATGGAATGGAATGGAATGTGGAATGGTATATGAAATGGAATGGAATGGAATGTGTAATGGAATGTGGAATGGAATGGAACGTTGAATGAAATGTGGAATGGAATGGAAGGGAATGTGGAAAGCAATGCGGAATGGAAAAGAATGGAACGTGGAATGGAATGTGGAATGGAATAAAATGGAATGTGGAATGGAACATGGAAAGGAACGTGGAATGGAACGGGGAATGGAATGCGGAATGGAATGGAATGGAATGGAATGTGGAATGCAATGGAATGGTATGGAATGTGGAATGGAATGGAATGTGGAATGGAATGGAATGTGGAATGGAATGTGGAATGAAACGTGGAATGGAAAGGAACGGAATGGAATGCGGATTGCAAGGCAACGGAATGGAAACTGGAATAGAATGTAGTGTAATGGAATATGGAATGGAAGGGAATGGAAAGGAATGGAATGGAATGGAATGGAATGTGGAATGGAATGAGGAATGGAATGTGGAATGGAATGGAATGGAATGTTGAATGTAACGTGGAATGCAATGGAATGGAATGTGGAATGGAATGGGATGGAATGGGAAATGGAATGGAATGGAAATTGGAACGGAATGGAACCGAACATGGAATGGAATGGAACAGAATGTGGAATGTGATGGAATTGGAAGTGGAATGAAGTGGAATGGAATATGGAATAGAATGGAATGGAATGGAATGTGGAATGGAATGTGGAATGGATTGACATGCAATGCAGTATGGAATGGAATGGAATGTGGAATGGAATGGAAAGGAATGTGGAATCTAAAGTGAAGTGGAATGGAATGGAATGGAAATTGGAATGGAATGGAACGGAATGTTGAATAGAATTGAATGGAACATGGAATGGAACGTGCAATGGAATGCAGAATGGAATGGAATGGAATGTGCAATGAAATGTGGAATGGAATGGAATGGAATGGAATGGAATGTGGAATGGAATGTGGAATGGAATGGAATGGAATAGAATGGAATGGAATGGAATGAAATTTGAAATGGAATGGAATGGAATGATATTTGAAATGGAATGGAATGGCATGTGGAATGGAATGGAATGTAACGTGGAATGGAATGGAATGGAATGGAATGTGAAATTGTCTGGAATGTGGAATGGAATAGAATGGATTGTGTAATGGAACGTGGATGTGAATTGAATGTGGAATGGAATGAAATAGAATGGAATACAGAATGTTATGGAATGTGGAATGGAATGGAATGGAATGTGGAATGGAATGTGGAATGGAATTGAAAGGAATGTGGAATGGAATGGAAAGGAATCTAGAATGGAATGGAATGGAATGTGGAATGGAATGTGCAATGAAATGCAATGGAATGTGGAACGGAATGTGGAATGGGAAGAAATTGAAAGTGGAATTAAATGTGGAAAGGAAAGGAATGGAATGTGGAATGCAATGAAATGGAATGTGGAATGGAAACCAATGGAATGTGGAATGGAATGTAGAAAGGAATGGAATGGTATGTGGAATGGAATTTGGAAGGCTTTGAATGGAATGTGGAATGAAATGGAAAGCAATGGGAATGGAATGTGGAATGCAATGTAATGGAAAGTGGAATGGAATGTGGAATGGGATGGAATGGAATGTGGAATGGGATGGAATATAATGTTTAATTGAATGTGGAATGGAATGGAATGGAATGCAGAATGGAATGTGGAATGAAATGGAATGGAATGTACAATGGAATGTGGAATGGAATGCAATGGAATGTGAAATGGTATGCGGAATGGAAAGTGGAATGGAATGGAATGGAATTGAATGGAATGTGGAATGGAATTGAATGGAATGTGGAATGGAAGAGAATGGAATGGAATGATATGAGGAATTAAACGGAATGGAATATGGAGTGGAATGTGGAAAAGAATGGAATGGTAAGTGGAATGGAACGTGGAACGGAATGGAATGGAATGGAATGGAAGTGGAATGGAATGGAACGGAATGTGTAATGGAATTAGAAATGGAACATGGAATAGAATGGAGTGGAATGTGGAATGTAATGGAAAGGTATATGGAATGGAATGGAATGTGGAATGGAAGGGAATGGAATGTGGAATGGAATGGATTGCAATGTGGAATGGAATGTGGAATGGAATTGAATGGAATGCGGAATGGAATGGAATGGAATATGGAATGGAATGGAATGGAATTTAGAATGGAACGTTCCTTTCCACATTCCATTCCACATTCCATTCAACCTTCCTTTCCCTTCCGTTCCACGTTCAATTCCAGTTTCCATTCCACATTCCATTGCATTCCATTCCACGTTCCATTCCAAGTTCCATTCCACTCCATTCCACGTTCCATTCCAAGTTCCATTCCACTCCATTCCACGTTCCTTTCCACATTCCATTCCTCTTTCCATTCCAAACCATCCTACGTTCCATTCCATTCCATTCCACATTCCTTTCCATTCAGTTCCACATTCAATTAGACATTCCATTCCATCTTCCATTCCATTCCTTTCTATTCCACATTCCATTCCATTCCATTCCACTTTCCATTCCATTATATTTCACATTCCATTCCATTCCATTCCAAATTACACTACATTCCATTCCACTTTCCATTCCATTATATTTCGCATTCCGTTCCATTCCATTCCAAATTACACTACATTCCATTCCATTCCATTCGACATTCCATTCCATTCCAATCCACATTCCATTCAATTCCATTCCACGTTCCATTCCAAGTTCCACTCCACTTTACATTCCACTTTCAATTCCATGTTGCATTCCACGTTCCATTCCCTTCCATTCCACATTCCATTCCATTGCATTCTACTTTCCGTTACACGTGCGATTCCACATTACATTCCTCATTTCATTCCGCGTTCCATCCCACGTTCCATTTCTTTCCACTCCACATTCCATTCCATTGCCTTACACATTCCATTCCTTTCCATTCCATTCCATTGCACATTCCATTCCACATTCCATTCCCTTCCATTACAGATTCCATTCTATTCCATTCCACATTTCATTCCATGTTACATTCCACGTTCCATTGCACGTTCCATTCCAATGCATTCCACATTCCATTCCACATTGCATTCCATTCCAGACCGTATTCCATTCCACATTCCATACATTCCATTTAAACAATCCATTCCATTCCATTCCACATTGCATTCCGCATTCCATTCCATTTCACACTGCATTACACATTCCTTTCCACATTCCATTCCTTTCCATCCCAGATTCCATTCCACATTCCAATCCATTCCATTCCACGTTCCATTCCATGTTCCATTCCACATTCCATTCCACATTCCATTCCATTCCATTCCACATTGCATTCCAACTTCCATTCCATATTCCATACCATTCCATTGCCCATTACATTTCACAATCTATTCCATTCAATTCCCCATTCTATTCCACGTTCCTTTCCACGTTCTATTTCACATTCCATTTCATGTTTCTTTCCTTTCCATTCCACATTGCATTCCACATTCCATTCCACATTCCATACCATTCCATTGCACATTCCATTTCACAATCCATTCGATTCAATTCCTCATTCAATTCCACGTTCCTTTCCACATTCAATTCCACTTTCCATTCCATATTCTATTTCACTTTCCATTCCATTCCATTCCATTTCATTTCACATTCTGATCCATTCCATTCCACATTCCATTCCATTCCACATTCCATTCCATTCAATTCCACATTCCATTCCACATTACATTCCACATTCCATTCCTTTCCATTCTATTTCACTTTCCATTCCATTCCATTCCACTTTCCATTCCACATTGCATTCCACATTCCATTCCACGTTCCATTCCGTTCCATTCCATTCCACATTCTATTCCATTCAATTCCGCATTCCATTAGAGTCCATTCCATTCCATTCCACATTCCATTCCATTCCATTTCATTCCATTCCACATTCCAATCCATTCCTTTCCATTACACATTCCATACCATTGTATTTCACATTAAATTCCATTCCATTTCACATTGCATTCCACGTTGCATTCCACGTTCTTTTCCATGTTCCATTCTTCATTTCATTCCTTTGCATTGCACACTCCATTCCATGCCATTACACATCCCATGCCATTCCATTGCACATTTCATTAATCATTCGATTCCATTCCATTCCACGTTCCATTCCACGTTCCATTTCACATTCCATTCCATTCCATTCCATATTCCATTCCACGTTCCATTCCACGTTACATTCCACGTTACATTCCACGTTACATTCCACTATCCATTCCACTTTCCATTCCATATTCCCTTCCGCAATCCATTCCGTTCCATTCAACTTTCCATTCCACATTCCATTGCACATTCAATTCAACATTCCATTCCACATTCCATTGAACATTCCTTTAAACATTCCATTCCATTCCATTCCACATAGTGATCCATTTCAGTACACTTTCCATTCCACATTCCATTCCATTCCATTTAAACATTCCATTCCATTGCACATTCCATTCCATTCCATTCCACATTCCATTCCATTTCACATTCCATTCCATTCCACATTCCATTCCATTCAATTCCACATTCCATTCCACATAGCATTCCACATTCCAATCCGTTCCATTCTATTACACTTTCCAATCCATTCCATTCCACTTTCTATTCAACATTGCATTCCACATTCCATTCCACGTTCCAGTCCATTCCATTCCATTACGCATTCTATTCCATTCAATTCCACATTCCATTAGAGTCCATTCCATTCCATTCCACATTCCATTCCATTCCATTCCATTCCACATTCCAATCCACTTCATTCCTTTCCACATTTCATACCATACTATTTCACATTAAATTCCATTCCATTTCACATTGCATTGCACGTTGCATTCCACGTTCTATTCCATGTTCCATTCTTCATTTAATTCCTTTGCATTGCACACTCCATTCCATGCCCTTACACATCCCGTTCCATTCCATTCCACATTCCATTATTCGTTCCATTCCATTCCACGTTCCATTCCATATTCCATTCCACATTCCATTCCATTCCATTCCATATTCCATTCCACGTTCCATTCCACGATCCTTTCCACTTTCCATTCCACTTTCCATTCCATATTCCATTCTGCAATCCATTCCGTTCCATTCCACGTTCCATTCCACATTCCATTGCACATTCCATTCCACATTCCTTTCCACATTCCTTTCCACATTCCATTGAACATTCCATTAAACATTCCATTCCACATTCCACTGAACATTCCATTCCACATTCCATTCCACATTCCATTGTACATTCCATTAAACATTCCATTCCATTCCATTCCATTCCTCATTCCATTCCACATAGTGCTCCATTCCAGTACACATTCCATTCCACATTCCATTCCATTCCATTTAAACATTCCTTTCCATTGCACATTCCATTCCATTCCACATTCAATTCCATTCAATTCCACATTCCATTCCACATTCCATTCAACATAGTGTTCCATTCAGGTACACATTAAATTCCACGTTCCATTCCATTCCATTTAAACATTACATTCCATTCCACATTAAATTCCATTCCACATTCCATTCCACATTCCATTCCATTGCATTCCATCTTCCATTCCACGTTCCATTCCGCATTCCTTTGCACATTCCATTCCTCATTGCATTCCATTCCATTCCACATTCCATTCCAAATTGCAATTCATTGCATTCCACATTTCATTCCCATTCCATTCCGTTGCATTCCACATTCCATTCCATGTTCCATTCCATTCCACATTCCTTTCCATTCCATTCCATATTGAATTGCACATTCCATTCCGTTCCATTCTGCATTCCATTCCACATTCGATTCCATTCCATTTCACCTTTCATTCCACGTTCTTTTCCACATTCCATTCCACATTCCATTCCAAATTCCATTCCATTCCTTTCCACTTTCCATTCTACATTCCATTCCACATTCCATTCCTTTCCATTCAACGTTCCATTCCACATTCCAATCCACATTCCAAAATATTCCATTCCACATTCCATTGAGCATTCCATTCCACATTCCATTCATTTCAATTCCACACTCCATTACACATTCCATTCCATTTCACATTCCATTCCATTCACATTCCATTCCATTCCAATCCACTTTCTGTTTCATTCCTTTCCATTTCATTCCACATTCTATTCAATTCTATTACATTCCACATTCCATTGCATTCTATTCCACATTCCATTCCATTCCATTCCACATAACATTCAATAATCCATTCCATATTCCATTCCACATTTCTTTCCATTACGTTCCACATTCCGTTCCACATTCCATTCTATTGCATACCGTTCCACATTCCCTTCCATTCCACTAAATTCCAGTCCAAATTCTATTTCATATAATTCCATTCCACATTCCATCCATTCCATTCCACATTCAATTCCATTCAATTCCACATTCAGTTCCATTGCATTCCAAATTCCATTCCATTACATTTCACATTCCATTCCATTCCATTCCGTATTACATTCCATTTCTTTCCATTCCACGTTCCATTCCATTCCATTCCAAATTACATTCCACATTCCATTCTACATTCCATTCCGCATTCCTTTCCCTTCCATTTAACATTCCATTCCATTCCATTACTCAATCCCTTCCACGTCCCATTCTATGTTCCTTTGCATTTTCCATTACATGTTTCATTCCACATTCCGTTCCACTTTCCATTCCATTCCATTCCACATTCCATTCCATTCCACATTGCATTCATTTCCATTCCACATTCCATTTAACATTCTTTTCCACATTACATTTCATTCCATTCAACATTCCATTCCATTCCTTTCCACATTCCATTCCATTCCTTTCCACATTCCATTCCATTCCTTTCCACATTCTATTCCATTCCATTCCAATTTCCATTCCAATTTTCATTCCATTAAATTCTATGTTCCATTCCATTCCATTCCTTTCTCCAGTTCATTCCATTCCACATTCCATTCCACGTTCCATTTCACATTCCATTCCACGTTCCATTTCATGTTCTATTCCACGTTCCATTTCACATTCCATTCCATTCCATTCCATTCCACATTCCATTCTACATTCCATTTCACATTCCTTTCCATTCCATTCCACATTCCATTCCACGTTCCCTTCCTTTCCATTCCACTTTCCATTCCACGTTCCATTCCACATTCCATTTCACTTTCCATTCCCTTCCTTTCCACTTTCTATTTCACATTCAATTCCACATTCTATTGCGTTCCTTTCCACTTTCCCTTCCACATTATCTTCCATATTCCTTTGAATATTGTTTTAACTTACATTTCACATTCCGTTCCACATTGCCTTCCTTTCCATTCCACATTCCATTCCGCACCCCATTACAAGTTCCATTCCACCTTCCATTCCATGTTCCATTCCATTCCATTCCACATTCCATTCTATTCCTTTCTGCATCCCATTTCATGCCGTTCCGCGTTCCATTCCACATTCCATTTCACATTCCATTCCATTCCATTCAATTCCACGCTCCATTCCATTCCATTCCACATTCCATTAAATTCCATTCCACATTCTGTTCCTCATTCCATTAAATGTTCCATTCCTTTCCATTCCACATTTGGTTAGACGTTGCCTTCCTCTCCATTCCACATTGCATTTCATTGTATTACACCTTCCATTCCACGTTGCTGTCCACGTTCCATTCCACCTTCCATTCCTCCTTCCATTCCATTTCATTCCACGTTACATCCATTCCATTCCACATTCAATTCCTGTTTCCATTTTGCATCCCATTCCACATTCCAATTCATATTCCTTTCCTTTCCATTCCCTATTCCATTCCATTCTACATTCCATTCCATTCCTTTACACATTAAATTCCACATTCCATTTCATGTTGCATTCTATTCCATTCCACGTTCCATTCTACTTTCAATTCAATGTCTCATTACTTTCCCTTGCACGTTCAATTCTACATTCAATTCCACTCCATTTCACGTTCCATTCTACATTCTATTCCAAATTCCTTTCCGTTCCATTCGTCATTTTTCCCCACACTCCATTCCTTTCCATTCCACATTCCATTCCACACTGCATTCAATATTCCATTCCACATTCCATTCCAGTTTCAATTACACTTTCCATGCCGTTCCATTCCACTTTCCATTCCACACTCCATTCCACATTCCATTCCAAATTCCATTCCGTTCCATTCCACATTCCTTTCCACAATTCATTCCACTTTCCATTCCACATTCCATTTCGCATTCCATTTCACATTCCATTCCAAATTCCAATTCACTTTCCATTCCATTCCACTCCATTCAATTACACGTTCCATTCCAATCCAATCCACATTGAATTCCATTTCATTACACGTTACATTCCATTTCACATTCCATTCTGTTCCATTCCACATTCCATTCCATTCCATTCCACATTCCATTCCACATTCCATTCCACATTCCATTTCTCATTCCATTCCATTCCATTCTATTCCACAATCCTTTACATTCCATTCCATTCCATTCTATTCCACAATCCTTTACATTCCATTCCACATTCCGTTCCATTCCATTCTATTCCAAAATCCATTACATTCCGTTCCACATTCCATTCCTTTCCATTCCAAATACCATGCCACATTCTCTTTTACGTTCCATTCCATTCCATTCCACATTCCATTCCTTTCCATTCTACAATCCATTCCATTCAATTTAACATTGCATTCCACTATATTGCTTTCCAGATTCCTTTCCATTACATTCCGTATTCCATTCCATTGCATTCCATTCTATTCCATATTTCATTCTATTCCATTCTGTTCCACATTCCATTCCACTTCATTCCACATTCCATTCAATTACATTCCACATTCCATTCCACATTCCATTCCACATTCTATTCCACGTTCCATTCCGTTTCATTCCACATTCTATTCCATTCCATTCCACATTCCATTCCATTCAATTCCTCATTCCATTCCATTCCATTGCATTACACATTCCATTGCATTCCATTCCGCATTCCATTCCATTCCATTCTCTTCTATTCCACATTCCATGCCATTGCGTTCCTCATTTCATTCCATTCCTATCCACATTCCATTCCACATTTTATTCCACTTTCCATTCCATTCCATTCCACATTCCATTCCATTCTATTCCACTTTCCATTGCATTCCATTCCACATTCCATTCCATTCCATTCCACATTCCATCCCATTCCTTTCCACGTTTCATTCCATTCCATTCCACGTTCCAGTCCACATTCCATTCCACATTCCCTTTAACGTACCATTCCACCTTCCATTCCACGTTCCATTGCACATTCCGTTCCATGTTCCATTCCACTTTCCATTCCCCGTTCATTTCCACTTTCCATTCCACGTTGCATTGCGCGTTCTATTCCATACCATTACAATTTCCATTCCACATTCCATTCCATTGCATTCCACGTCCCATTCCATATTTCATTCCACATTGCATTCCACATTCCATTCCGTTCCATTACATTTTACATTCCACGTTCCATTCCACATTCCATTCCACAATAAATTCCATTCTATTACATTCTATTCCACATTCCATTCAAATTTCCACTCCACATTCCATTCCACATTCCATTCCACATTCTATTCGTTTCCATTCGATTCCTTTCCACATTCCATTCCACATTCCATTCCATTACATTCAACATTGCATTCCATTCCAACCGACATTGCATTCCACGTTCCATTCCAGATGTCATTCCACCTTCCATTCCATTACATTACACATTCCATTCCATTCCATTCTGTATTCCAATCCAAATTCCATTTCACTTTCCATTCCCTTCCATTCCACGTTCCATTCCATTCCTTTCCACCTTACAAATTTTCCACATTTCATTCCACATTCCATTCCACGTTCCATTCCATTACTTTCGACGTTCTGTTCCGCGTTCCATTCCATGTCCTATTCCATTCCATTCCACGTTCCATTCCGCTTTCCATTTAATGCATTTTAACGTTCCATTCCAATCCATTCCACTTTCCATTCCACATTGTATTCCACATTCCATTCCACGTTCCATTCCACATTCCATTCCATTCCATTCCACATTGCATTCCAGAGTCCATTCAACGTTCCATTCCACAATCCACTCTGTTCCATTCCACGTTCCATTCCACACTCCATTCCACATTCCATTCCACATTCCGTTCCATTCCTTTCTACATTCCATTCCACATCCTACTCCATATTCCATTCCGTTCCATTCCACATTCCATTGCATTCCCTGCCACATTCCTTTCAATATTCAAATCCATTCCATTCCACATTCCATTCAATTCCATTCCACATCCCATTCCACAGAATCTTCCACATTCATTTCCACTTTCGATTCCATTCCATTCCATTCCACATTCCATTCCACATTCTATTCCACATTCTATTTCAAATTCCATTCCACTCCATTCCTTGTTCCCTTCCACATTCCATTCCACATTCCTTTGCATTCCATTCAACATTCCATTCCACATTCAATTTCACATTCCATTACACATTCCATTCCATTCCATTCCACATTCAATTCCATTCCATTCCATTCCACATTACATACCATGTTCCAAATCACGTTCCAGTAAACTTTCCATTCCACGTTCCATTCCGTTCCATTCCACATTCCGTTCCACACTTCAATCCATTGCATTTCACTATACATGCCACATTGCATTCCACGTTCCATTCCATTACATTCCACTTACCATTCCACATTCCATTCCCCATTGCACTGCATTACATTCCCCATTCCATTCCACATTCCATTCCATTCCATTCCACAATCCATTCCCTTCCCTTCCACATTACATTCCACATTTCATTCTACATCCCATTCCATTCCATTCCACATTCCATTCCACATTCCTTTAAACATTCTATTCCAGATTCTCTTCCATTCCATTCCACATTGCATTCCCCATTCCATTCCACGTTCCATTCCACGTTCCATTCCACCTTCCATTCTGTTCCATTCCTCGTTTCAGTCCACCCTCCATTCCATTACATTCCCCTTTCCTTTCCACATTCCATTACACATTCCATTTCACACTCCATTCCCCATTCCATTCCACATTCCATTCCATTCCATTCCACAATCCATTCCCTTCCCTTAAGCATTCCATTCCACATTTCATTCTACATCACATTCCATTCCTTTCCACATTCCATTCCACGTTCCATTAAACGTTCCATTCCAGATTCTATTCCATTCCATTCCACATTCCATTCCACATTCCATTCCACGTTCCATTCCATGTTCCATTCCACCTTCCATTCCATTCCATTCCTCGTTTCATTCCACCTTCCGTTCCATTCCACTCCACTTTCCTTTCCGCTTTCCATTACAGATTCCATTATACATTCCATTCCACATTCCATTCCAGATTACATTCCATTCCATTCCACATTCCATTCCACATTCCATTCCACGTTCCATTCCAAGTTCCATTCCACGTTCGATTCCACCTTCCTTTCTATTCCATTTCCCCTTTCAGTCCACATTCATTTGCATTAAATTTCACTTTCCTTTCCACATTCCATTCCACATTCCTTTTCACACAGCTTTCCATTTCATTCCACATTCCATTCCACATTTCATTCCATTCCAATCCATAATCTGTTGCACATTCCGTTCTACGTTCCATTCCACATTCCATTCCATTTCATTCCAGTTTCCTTTCCAGATTCCATTCCACATTCCATTCCATTATATTCCGCAATCCATTCCACTTTCCATTCCATTCCATTCCATGTTCCATTCAACATTCTATTCCATTAAATTTCACGTTCCATTCCATTTTCCATTCCACATTCCATTCCACATTCCATTTCACGTTTCATTCCACCTTCCATTCCACATTCAATTCCACCATACATTGCACGTTCCATTCCACATTCCATTCCATTCCATTCCATTCCACTCCACATTCCATTCCACATTCCATTCTACATTCCATTCCACATTCCATTCCGCATTCCATTCCACGTTCAAATCCACATTCCTTTCCACGTTCCATTCTTCGTTCCTTTCCACATTCCATTATATTCCTTTTCACGTTCAATTCCATGTTCCATTCCATTCCATTCAACTTTCCATTCCATATTCCATTGAACATCCCATTCCACGTTCCATTCCATGTTCCATTCCACGTTCCATTCCACACTCCACTCGACATTCCATTCCACATTCCATTCCACATTTCATTCTACATCCCATTCCATTCCATCCCACAATCCATTTCACATTCCATTCCACATTCCATTCCAGATTACTTTCCATTCCATTAAACATTCCACTCCGCATTACATTACACGTTTCATTCCACATTCCATTCCATGTTCCATTCCACCTACCATTCCATTCCATTCCTCGTTTCAGTCCACATTCCATTCCATTGCAATCCACTCTCCTTTCCACATTCCATTCCACTTTCCATTCCACATTCCATACCACATTCCATTCCATTCCATTCCACACACAATTCCTCATTCCATTATATGTTCCGTTCCACATTACATTTCATGTTCCATTCCACGTTCCATTCCCTTCCATTCCTCGTTTTAGTCCACATTCCATTCCATTCCCTTGAACATTCCATTCCACATTCCATTCCACATTCCATTCCACATTACATTGCTTCACATTCCACATTTCATTCAATATTACATTCCATTCCATTCGACATTCCATTGCACATTCCATTCCACGTTCCATTCCACATTCCATTCCACTTTCCATTCCACATTCCATACCACATTCCATTCCATTCCATTCCACACACAATTCCTCATTCCATTATATGTTCCATTCCACATTACATTTCATGTTCCATTCCACGTTCCATTCCCTTCCATTCCTCGTTTTAGTCCACATTCCATTCCATTCCCTTGCACATTCCATTCCACATTCCATTCCACATTCCATTCCACATTACATTGCTTCACATTCCACGTTTCATTCAATATTACATTCCATTCCATTCGACATTCCATTGCACATTCCATTCCACGTTCCATTCCACATTCCATTCCATTCCATTCCACTTTCCTTTCCAGATTCCATTTCACTTTGCATTCCATTACATTCCACATTCCATTCCACATTCCATTCCATTACGTTCTACGTTCAATTCCACATTCCATTCCATTCAATTTCACGTTCCATTCCATATTCCATTCCACATTCCTTTCCACTTTCCATTTCACATTCCATTCCACTATCTATTCCACATTCAATTCCATGATACATTGCATGTTCCATTCCACATTCCATTCCATTCCATTCCATTCACCTCCACATTCCCTTCCACATTCCTTTCCACAATCAATTTCACGTTCCATTCCACATTCCTTTCCACATTCCATTCTACCTTCCATTCCACATTCCCTTCCATTCCTTTCGACGTTCAATTCCACCTTCCATTCCATTCCATTCAACTTTCCATTCCATATTCCATTGAACATCACATTCCACGTTCCATTCCATGTTCCATTCCACGTTCCATTCCACATTCCATTGATTCCATTCAACTTTCCCTTCCACATTTCATTCCACATTCCCTTCCACATAATATTCCGTTGTATTCCACGTTCCATTCCACATTCCATTCGACAATCCATTCCACATTCCATTGCACATTCCACTCCATGCCTTTCCACTTTCCATTAAACACTCCGTTCCACATTGCATTCCACTTTGCATTCCATTCCATTCCACAATCCATTCCAAAGTCCCTACCACTCCATTCCACCTTCCATTCCACAGTCCGTTCCAAATTGCATTACACATTCAATTCCACATTCCATTCTCATTCCATTGCATTACTTTCCACTTTCCATTCCTCATTCCATTGCATTCCAGTTCACTTGAAATTATACATTCCATTCCAATTCACATGCAATTCCACATTCCATTCCATTCTATTCCACATTCCATTCAACATTCGATTCCACATTCGATTCCGCAGTCCATTCCATTCCATTCCAAATTCCATTCCATTCCAATCATCATTACATTCCACATTTCGTTCCATTCCATTCCACATTCCATTCCACATTCCATTCCACATTCCATTCCATTCCATTCCTTTCCATTCCATTCCACGTTCCATTCCACTTTCCATTAAATTCTATTCCACATTCCATTCCACATTCCAGTCCATTGCATTCCACATTCCTGTCCATTCCATTCCACATTGCATTCCATTCCAAAACACATTTCATTCCACAATTCATTCCATTCCATTCCACATTCCCTTCCACATTCCATTCCACATTCCATTTCATTCCATTCCACATTCCATTCCATTCCATTCCATTCCACGTTCCATTGCACATTCAATTCCATTCCTTCTTCCATTGCACGTTCCTTTCCACATTCCATTCCACTCCACGTTCCATTACACACTCAATTCCACATTCCATTCTACATTCAATTCCATTCCATTGCACATTCCATTCCACATTCCATGCCACGTTGATTTCTGTATTCTTTTCCATGTTCCATTCTAGGTTCCATTCCACCTTCCATTCCTTTCCATTTCAAGTTCCATTCCTCATTCTATTTCACCATCCATTCCCTTCCATTCTATTCCACTTTCCATTCCACGTTCCGTTCAAAATTCCATTGCATTCCATTCCAACTTGCATTCCAAACTCCATTCCGTATTCCATTCCGCATTCCATTCTGTTCCATTCCACATTCCACTCCACTTTCCAGTCCACATTCCATTAAAGTCCATTCCACATTCCATTCCACATTCCAATCCATTCCATTGCACATTTCATTCCACGTTCCATTCCATTCCATTCCACATTCCATTCCACATTCCATTCCACATTCCATTGCTTCACATTCCACATTTCATTCAATATTACATTCCATTCCATTCGACATTCCTTTGCACATTCCATTCCACGTTCCATTCCACATTCCATTCCATTCCATTCCACTTTCCTTTCCAGATTCCATTTCACTTTGCATTCCATTACATTCCACATTCCATTCCACATTCCATTCCATTACGTTCTACGTTCAATTCCACATTCCATTCCATTCAATTTCACGTTCCATTCCATATTCCATTCCACATTCCGTTCCACTTTCCATTTCACATTCCATTCCACTATCTATTCCACATTCAATTCCATGATACATTGCATGTTCCATTCCACATTCCATTCCATTCCATTCCATTCACCTCCACATTCCCTTCCACATTCCTTTCCACAATCAATTTCACGTTCCATTCCACATTCCTTTCCACATTCCATTCTACCTTCCATTCCACATTCCCTTCCATTCCTTTCGACGTTCAATTCCACGTTCCATTCCATTCCATTCAACTTTCCATTCCATATTCCATTGAACATCACATTCCACGTTCCATTCCATGTTCCATTCCACGTTCCATTCCACATTCCATTGATTCCATTCAACTTTCCCTTCCACATTTCATTCCACATTCCCTTCCACATAATATTCCGTTGTATTCCACGTTCCATTCCACATTCCATTCGACATTCCATTCCACATTCCATTGCACATTCCACTCCATGCCTTTCCACTTTCCATTAAACACTCCGTTCCACATTGCATTCCACTTTGCATTCCATTCCATTCCACAATCCATTCCAAAGTCCCTACCACTCCATTCCACCTTCCATTCCACAGTCCGTTCCAAATTGCATTACACATTCAATTCCACATTCCATTCTCATTCCATTGCATTACTTTCCACTTTCCATTCCTCATTCCATTGCATTCCAGTTCACTTGAAATTATACATTCCATTCCAATTCACATGCAATTCCACATTCCATTCCATTCTATTCCACATTCCATTCAACATTCGATTCCACATTCGATTCCGCAGTCCATTCCATTCCATTCCAAATTCCATTCCATTCCAATCATCATTACATTCCACATTTCGTTCCATTCCATTCCACATTCCATTCCACATTCCATTCCACATTCCATTCCATTCCATTCCTTTCCATTCCATTCCACGTTCCATTCCACTTTCCATTAAATTCTATTCCACATTCCATTCCACATTCCAGTCCATTGCATTCCACATTCCTGTCCATTCCATTCCACATTGCATTCCATTCCAAAACACATTTCATTCCACAATTCATTCCATTCCATTCCACATTCCCTTCCACATTCCATTCCACATTCCATTTCATTCCATTCCACATTCCATTCCATTCCATTCCATTCCACGTTCCATTGCACATTCAATTCCATTCCATTCCTTCTTCCATTGCACGTTCCTTTCCACATTCCATTCCATTCCACGTTCCATTACACACTCAATTCCACATTCCATTCTACATTCAATTCCATTCCATTGCACATTCCATTCCACATTCCATGCCACGTTGATTTCTGTATTCTTTTCCATGTTCCATTCTAGGTTCCATTCCACCTTCCATTCCTTTCCATTTCAAGTTCCATTCCTCATTCTATTTCACCATCCATTCCCTTCCATTCTATTCCACTTTCCATTCCACGTTCCGTTCAAAATTCCATTGCATTCCATTCCAACTTGCATTCCAAACTCCATTCCGTATTCCATTCCGCCTTCCATTCTGTTCCATTCCACATTCCACTCCACTTTCCAGTCCACATTCCATTAAAGTCCATTCCACATTCCATTCCACATTCCAATCCATTCCATTGCACATTTCATTCCACGTTCCATTCCATTCCATTCCACATTCCATTCCACATTCCATTCCACATTCCATTGCTTCACATTCCACATTTCATTCAATATTACATTCCATTCCATTCGACATTCCATTGCACATTCCATTCCACGTTCCATTCCACATTCCATTCCATTCCATTCCACTTTCCTTTCCAGATTCCATTTCACTTTGCATTCCATTACATTCCACATTCCATTCCACATTCCATTCCTTTACGTTCTACGTTCAATTCCACATTCCATTCCATTCAATTTCACGTTCCATTCCATATTCCATTCCACATTCCGTTCCACTTTCCATTTCACATTCCATTCCACTATCTATTCCACATTCAATTCCATGATACATTGCATGTTCCATTCCACATTCCATTCCATTCCATTCCATTCACCTCCACATTCCCTTCCACATTCCTTTCCACAATCAATTTCACGTTCCATTCCACATTCCTTTCCACATTCCATTCTACCTTCCATTCCACATTCCCTTCCATTCCTTTCGACGTTCACTTCCACGTTCCATTCCATTCCATTCAACTTTCCATTCCATATTCCATTGAACATCACATTCCACGTTCCATTCCATTGCACATTTCATTCCACGTTCCATTCCATTCCATTCCACATTCCATTCCACATTCCATTCCACATACCATTCCACCTTCCATTCCGGATTCCATTACATTCCATTCCATTCTATTCCACTTTCCAATCCATTCCATTCCACATTTCCTTCCACTTTCCATTCCACTGCATTCCAGATTTCATTCCACATTCCATTCCACATTTCATTCCACATTCCATTCCACATTCCATTACACATTCCATTCCACTTTTCATTCCACATTCCCTTCCATTCCATTCCTGTCCATTCCAGATCAAATTCCACATTAAATTCCACGTTCCATATTCCATTCCACGTTCCATTCCATGTTCCATTCCATTCCATTCCACATTGCATTCCATTCCATTCCACTTTCCATAGCATTCCATTCCATTCCATCCCGCATTCCATGCCATTCCATTCCACATTCTATTCCAGATTCCCTTCCATTCCTCTCCACATTCAATTCCATATTCCATTGCATTCCAATCCACGTTTCATTCCATTCCATTCCATGTTCCATTCCACGTTCCATTCCACATCCCATACCATTCCATTCTACATTGCATTCCATTTTCCATTCCATTTCATGCCATATTCCTTACCATTGCATTCATTCCATTCCACTTTCCATTCCATTGCATTCCACATTCTACTCCACATTCCATTCCATTCCATTCCACATTCCATGCCACGTTCCTTTCCATTCCATTCCAAATTCCATTTTACATTCCATTCCACATTCCATTCCTTTCTATTCCAGATTCCATAACACATTCCATTCCACATTCCATTCCACATTCCATTCCATTCCACATTCATTTCACATTCCATTCAATTCCATTCCACGTTCCAGTCCACATTCTATTCCACATTCCATTCCACTTTCCTTTCCATTGCATTCCACGATCCATTTCAAATTCCATTCCACAATCCTTTCCACTTTCGTTTACATTCCATTCCACATTCCATTCCACTTTCCATTCCATTCCATTCCAATTTCCATTCCACATTCCATTGCATATTTCATTACACTTTCCATTCCACATTTCATTCCACATTCCAATGCACGTTCCATTCCACGTTTCATTCCATTCCATTCCACGTTCCATTCCACAAACCATTCCATTCCATTGCACGACACATTCCACATTCCGTTCCAAATTTGATTCCAAATTCCCTTCTGTTCCATAACACGTTCCATTGCAGATTGCATTCCACATTCTATTCCACATAACAGTCCACACTCCATTCCATTCCATTCCATATTCTATTCCACATTAAATTCCATTCTATACCACATTCAGTTCCACGTTACATTCCACATTCCATTCCACATCCCATTACACATCCCATTCCATATTCCCTTCCACATGCCATTCCATTCCATTCCACACTCAATTCAAAATTCCATTCCATTCAATTCCACATTCTATTGCATATTGCATTCCACATTCCATTCCATTCCTTTAAACATTCCATTAGACATTCCATTCCATTCCATTCCACATCCCATTCCACTTTCCATTGCATTATATTCCACATTATGTTCCACATTCCATTCCACATTCCTTTCCTCAGTCCATTCCATTCCATTCCACATTGCATTCCACATTCCATTCAATTCCATTCCACATTCAATTCCACATTCCATTCCTCAATCCATTCCAATGCTTTCCACATTTCTTTCTGCATTTCATTCCACATTCCCTTCCATATTCCATTCCATTCTTTTCCACATTCCATTCCACATAACATTCCACATTCCCTTCCATATTCCATTCCATTCCATTACACATTCTTTCCACATTCCTTTCCATTCCATTCCACATTACATTCAACATTCGATTCCAAATTCCCTTCCACATTCCATTTCATTGCTTTCCTAATTCCATTCCACATTCCAATCCATTCCCTTCCGCATTCAATTCCACATTCGATTGCATTCCTTTCCACATTTCACTCCATTCCATTCCACATTCCATTCCACATTCCATTCCACCTTCTATTCCATTCCTTTCCACGTTTCATTCCACCTTCCATTGCACGTTCCATTCGAGTTTCCTTTTCACTCCATTCCACGTTCTATTCCAACTTCCATTCCACATTCCATTCCATTGCATAAGATTCCAGTCCAAATTCCATTCCAATCCATTCCCCATTCCATTCCATTACTTTCCCCATTCCATTCTTTTACATTCAGCATTCCATTTCACATTCCATTTCACTTTCTATTCCACTTTCCGTTCCCCATTCAAATCCACGTTCCATTCAATTGCATTCTACTTTCCTTTCCACGTTCCATTCCACATTTCCTTCCAAGTTCCATTCCATTACATTCCATATTGCATTCCTTGTTACATTCCATTCCATTCCACACTGCATTCCACATTCCATTCCACATTCCATTGCATTCCATTCCACAATCCATTCCACATTCCATTCCACATTCCATTCCACTTTCCATCCCACGTTCCGTTCGATTTCCTTCCATGTTCCATTCCACATTCCATTCCTTTCCATTCCACTTTACCTTCCACTTTCCATTCCACATTCCATTCTTCATTACATTCCGTTCCATTCCATATTCCATTGCACATCCCATTCCATTCCCTTCCACCTTCCATTTCATTCTGTTCCACTTTCCATTCCACTTTCCATTTCACATTCCGTTCCACATTCTATTTCATTTTCCTTTCCTATCCCTTCCATTCCATTTCACATTCCTTTCCACTCCGTTGCTCATTCCATTCCATTCCATTCCATGATCCATTCCACATTCCATTCCACATTTCCTTCCAGTCCATTCTATTCCACATTCCATTCCATTCCTTTAAACAGTCCATTCCCTGTACCATTCCACATTCCATTCCATGTTCCATTCCATTCTACTTTCCAATTCATTCCATTTCATGTTCCAATCCATTCTATTCCACATTCTACCACATTCCATACCAAGTTGCATTACATTCCGTTCCACTTCACATTCCGCATTCCATTCCATATTACATTCCACGTTCCATTCCAATCTATTCCACGTTCCTTTCCATTCCATTACACGATAAATTCCCCTTTCCATTCCACATTCCATTCTACATTCCATTTCACGTTGCATTCCATTCCATTCCACGTCCTATTCCAGGTTCCATTCCATTTCATTCAACATTCCATTGCATTCCATTCCACGTTCCATTCCATTCCATTCCACATTCCATTCCATTCCATTCTATTCCATATTCCATTGCATTACAGTCAACATTCCATTCCATTATATTCGACATTCCATTCCACATGCCATTCCATATTCCATTCCCCATTCCATTGCACGTTCCATTCCATTCTTTCCACATTCCATTCTATTACATTCCACTTTCCATTCCATTCAATTCCACGTTTCGCTAAATTCCATTGCATTCCACATTCTATTACATTCCTCTCCACATTGCATTCCATCCCATAACGCTTTATTCCACATTCCATTCCATCCATTCCACTTTCCATTCCACATTCAATTCCACATTCTTTTCCAGGTTCCATTCCATTACATTCCACATTCCATTGAATAGCATTCCACATTCCATTCCACGTTCTCTTACATTCCATTGCACATTCCATTCCATTCCATTACACATTCCATTTCTTTCAATACCTCATTTCATTCCATTGCATTGCATTCCATATTCCGTTCCATTCCTTTCCTCATATCATTCCATTCCATTGCATTCCACATTCCGTTCTATTACATTTCATTATATTCCACATTCCATTCCATTCCATTCCACTTTACATTCCATTCCATTCAACATTCCATTCCACTTTCCATTCCACTCCATTTCACATTCCATTCCACTTTCCGTTCCACATTACAGTCCTTTCCAGTCAACATTCCATTCCACATTCCATTCCATTCCACATTCCATTCCACATTCCGTTCCATTCCATTCCACATTCCTTTGCACATTCCATTGCATTCCATTCCACATTCCTTTCCATTCAACTCCACATTCCATTCCACGTTCCTTTCCATTCCATTCCACATTCCATTGCAGATTCCATTCCGCATTCTATTCCATTCCATTCCACATATCATTCCATGTTCCATTCCATTGCTTTCCACGTTCCATTCAACGTTTCTTTCCACATTCCATTCCACATTCCATTCCACATTCCATTCCGTTTCATTCCACATTCCATAGTACATTTAATTACATATTCCATTCCACTTTCCTTTCCACATTCAATTCCACATTCCATTACATATTCCATTCCATATTTTATTACAAATTGCATTCCACATTCCATTACATTTTCCATTCCATATTCCATTCCATTTCACTTTCCATTCCACATTCCATTTTACTCCATTCCTCATTCCATTTCATTCCATTGCACCTTCCATTCCAAATTCGATTTCAGTTTCCATTCCATTCCATTCCACATTACATGCCATTCCATTCCAATCCATATTCCATTCCATTCCATTCCAATCCACATTCCATTCCATTCCAATCCAAGTTCAATTCCATTCCACATTCCATTCCATTCCATTCCACATTCCATTCCACATTCCATTGCACATTCACTTCCATTCTATTCTATTTAACATTCCATTCCATTCCATTACATATTCCGTTACACATTCCACTCCCCGTTCATTTCCATTCATTTCCACGTTCCATTGCATTCCATTCCATTCAAATCCACGTTCCATTGCATTCAATTCCATTCAATTCCACGTTCCATTAAATTCCATTCCACATTCCATTCCATTCCATTCCACATTCCTTTACATTCCATTCCACATTGCATTCCATTCCATTCCACATTCCTTTACATTCTATTCCACATTGCATTCCATTCCATTCCCATTCCAGTATACATTTCAATACATTCCATTCCACTTTCCATTCCATTCCATTCCATTCCACATTCCATTCCACATTGCAATCCGTTGCATTCCACATTCCACTACATTCCATTTCTTGGCACATTCCATTCCTCTTTCCATTCCACTCCATTTCACATTAAATTCCATTCCATTCCATTCCACATTCCATTCCACATTCCATTTTTTCCATTTCACATTCTTTCCAGTCCATTTCACATTCCATTCTGCAGTCAATTCCATTCCATTCCACATTCCTTCGGACATTCAATTCCTTTCCATTCTGCATTCCATACTACATTTCATTCCATATTCCTTTCCACATTCCATTTCAAAATCCATTCCACATTCCATTACATATTACTTTCCACATTCCATTCCAAGTTCCATTGCATTCTACTTTGCATTCCACATTCCATTCTATTCCATTCCACATTCCAATTCATTCCATTCCACATTCCATTGCAAATTCCATTTCACTTTTCAATTACATTCCATTCCATTTCACATTCCATTCCATTCCATTCCACAGTGCATTTCATTCCACTCCACATTCCATTCCAAATTCCATTTCACTTTCCATTCCATTCCATTCCATTCCAATCCACATTCCGTTTTATTCAATTCTATGTTCTATTCCATTCCACATTCCATTCCATTCCACTCCAATCCACATTCCATTCCATTCCATTCCAAGTTCAATTCCATTCCACATTCCATTCCATTGCTTTTCACAATCCATTTCACATTCCATTGCATAATCCATTCCATTCCATTCTATTCCACATTCCATTCCATTCCATTCCACATTTCATTTCATTCCATTCCACATTCCATTCCACTTTCCATTCCACATTTCTTTGCCCATTAAATTGCATTCCATTCCACGTTACATTCCATTCCATTGCATTCAACCTTACATTCCTTTCCATTCAATTCCACGTACCGTTCCATTCCATTGCATTCCACATTCCATTCCATTCCATTCCACATTCCATTCTATTCCATTCCACATTCTATTCAATTCCATTCCATTCCATTCCACATTCCATTCCATTCCATTACAATCCACATCCCATTCCAATCCAATCCAAGTTCAATTCCATTCCAAATTCAATTCCACTGCTTTCCACATTCCATTCCACATTCCATTGCACATTCACTTCTATTCTATTCTATTTCACATTACTTTCCATTCCATTCCACATTCCATTCCATTCTCTTCCACATTCCATTCCATTCCACTCCACATACCATTCCACATTCCATTCCATGTTCCGTTCCACATACCATTAAACATTCCATTCCTCATTCTATTCCGTTGCATTCCACATTCCATTCCACATCCCATTGCATTCCATTCCACATTCCGTTCTCATTCCATTGCATTCGTTTCCCATTCTATTCCACATTCCATTACATTCTATTCCACTTTTCATACCACATTCCATTCCACATTCTATTCCATGCTCCATTCCACGTTCCATTCCACTTTTCATACCACATTCCATTCCACGTTCCATTCCATGCTCCATTCCACATTCCATTCCATGTTCCATTCCATACCATTCCATTCCTCGTTCCATTCCATTCCATTCCACGTTCCAATTCATTCCGTTCCACATTCCATTCCACATTCCATTTCACATTCCGTTCCACACTATATTTCACTTTCCAATCCATTCCATTCCATTCCACATTCCATTCCAGTCCATTCCATTACATTCCACCTTTCATTCCATCGCATTCCACATTCCATTCCATTCTATTCCATTCCATTAAACATTCCATTCCACTTTCCATCCACATCGCATTCCATGTTCCATTCCACGTCCCATTCCAGTTTGCATTCCTTTCCATTCCACGTCGCATTCCATGTTCCATTCCATGTCACATTCCAGGTTGCATTCTTTTCGATTCCACATTCCATTCCATTCCATTCCATGTTCCTTTCCACGATCCATTCCACGTTTCATTCCAATTTCCATTCCATTCCACATTCCATTCCACATTCCATTCCACATTCCAGTCCATTAAATTCCATGTTGCATTCCATTCCATTCCACATTCTTTTCCGCATTCCATTCCGTTCCGTTACACATTCCATTCCACATTTCATTCCACAATCCATTTCAAATTCTATTCCACTTTCCATTCCACATTCCATTCCACATTCCATTTCATTCCATCCCACATTCCCTTACACTTTCCATTCCATTCTATTCAACATTCCATTCCAAGTTAGATTCCATTCCATTCCACCTTCCATTCCATGTTCCATTCCAAGTTCCATTCCCCATTCTTTCCACGTTCCATTTCACATTCGATTCCATTCCTTTCCATATACCATACAATTCCATTCCATTCCAATCCACAATCCATGCCATATTCCATACCATTCCATTCAATTCCATTTCACAATCCATTCCATTCCATTGCACATTCCATTCCATATTCCATTCCACATTCAATTCCTTTCCATTCCACATTCCATTCCATTACATTCCGCATTCCACTCCGCCTTCCATTCAAAATTCCACTCCACATTTCATTCCAGTCCATTCCACATTCTATTCCACATTCCAATCCCTTCCATTCCACATTCTATTGCACATTCCACATTCCATTCACATTCCACATTCAATTCCACATTCCATTCCAAACTCCATTCCATTCCATTTCACATTCCATTACACGTTCCATTCCGTTTCATTTGACGTTGCATTCCACCTTCCATTCCGTATTAAACTCCATTGCATTCGATGTTCCATTCTACGTTCCATTCCACATTCCGTCTCACATTTCCTTCCATATTCCATTTCACATTCCATTCCATTCCATTCCACATTCCATTCCAATCCATTCCACTTTTCATTCACCATTCCCTTCCACATTCCATTCCATTCCATCCCACATTCCGTTGCACCTTCCCTTCCATTCCATTCCACGTTGCATTCCATTAATTTCCAAGTTGGATTTCACGTTCCTTTCCACATTCCATTACACATTCCATTCCATTCCATTCCATTTTCTATACCATTCCTTTCCATTCCACTATCCATTCAGCATTCCATTCCGCATTCCATTTCACATTCCATTCTGCATTCCATTCCATTCCATTCCACATTTCATGCCATTGCACGTTCCCTTCCGCGATGCATTCCACGTTCCACTCCACGTTCCATTCCATTCCATTCCACATTCCATTCTGCATTCCATTCCATTCCATTCCACTTTCAATTCCACATTCCATTCCTCATTACATTCGAAAGTGCATTCCTTTAAATTCCACTTTACATTCCACATTCCATTCCCCATTCCATTCCATTCCTATCCACATTCAATTCCACATTCCACTCAACATTCCATTAAACATTCCATTGCATTCCATTCCACATTCCATTCCATTTCACTCCACATTCCATTCGACATTTCATTCCATTCCTTTCCACATTCCATTGCACATTCCATTCCACATTCCATTCCTTTCCATTCTACATTCCATTCCAACCTCCATTCCATTCCATTCCACGTTACATTCCACGTTCCATTCCACATTCCACTCCACCTTACATTCTACATTTCATTCCTTTCCATTACATATTCCATTCCACATTTCATTCCACAATCCATTCCCCATTCCATTCCACATTCCTGCCACCTTCTATTCCATTCCATTCCTAATTCTATTCCAAATTCCATTCCATTCCATTCCACATTCCATTCCACATTCCACGCCATTACATTCCATGTTTCATTCCACATTCCATTCCACGTTCCATTCCAAGTTCCATTCCATTCCGTTGCATGATCCATTCCTTCCCTTTCCTCTTTCCATTTCATTCCATTCGGCTTTCCATTCCACCTTCCATTTCACTTTCCATTAAACATTCCTTTTCACATTCCATTCCATTTCATTCCATTCCATTACATGTTCCAATCCATTCCTATCCACATTCCATTCCATTCCATTCCATGTTCCATTACGTTTCACATTCCATTCCATTCCGTTCCACTTTCCATTCCATTCCATTCCACATTCCTTTTCATTGCATTCCACATTCCATTCCACATTCCATTCCATTCCATTATATTCGACATTCCATTCCATTCCATTCCACAATCCATTCCATTACATTCCACATTCCATTCCCCATTCCATTCCGTTCTTTCCACATTCCATTTCATTCAATTTCACATTCTATTCCATTACATTGCATTCCAAATTCCATTCCATTCCATTCTATTCCACATTCCATTCCATTCCATTCTATTCCCCATTGCATTCCATTCCATTCCACACTATTCCACATTCCAATCCATTCCATTACACATTCCATACAATTCCATTCCACATTCCTTTCCACTTACCATTCCACATTCTATTCCACTTTCCATTCCACATTCCATTCCATACTCCACTCAATTCCATCTCACATTCTGTTTCACTTTCCATTCCATTCCTTTCCACATTCCATTCCACGTTCCATTCCATTCCATTCCATTCCACCGTCCATTCCATGTTCCATTCCATGTTCCATTCCCTGTTCCTTTACACGTTAAATTCCACATTCCATTCCATTCCATTCCATATTCCATACCATTCCATTCCATTCCAATCCACAATCCATGCCGTATTCCATACTATTGCATTGCATTCGATTCTGTAATCCATTTCAATCCATTGCACTTTCCATTCCACACTCCATTCCATATTCCATTCCATATTCCATTCCACATTCCATTCCACACTCCATTCCATATTCCATTCCACATTCCATTCCACATTCCATTCCACATACCATTCCATTCCATTGCACATTCCATTCCACATTCCTTTCCTTTGCATTCCCCATTCCATTAAACAATCCATTCCACATTCCATTCCATTCCACATTCCATTCCGTTCCATTCCACATTTCATTCAACATTCCATTCCGTTCGATTCCACTTTCCATTCCATTACATTCCTCATTCCATTACCCATTACATTCCACATTGAATTCCGTATTGCATTCCATTAAATTCCACATTCCATTTCACATTCCATTCCACGTTCCACTCCACATTCCATTTCACATTCAATTCCACGTTTCATTCCATTCTATGCCACATTCCATTCCATTCCATTACACATTCCATTCCACATTCCATTCCATTGCATTCCACATTTCATTCCAGATTACATTCCACTTTTCATTCCACATTCCATTCCATTCCACATTCCATTACACGTTCCATTCGATTCTATTCCACGTGCAATTCCACGTTCCATTCCGTACTCCATTCCACATCCCAATCCACATTCCATTCCACAATAAATTCCATTCCATTACATTCTTTTCCACGTTCCATTCCACTTTCCATTCCACATTCCATTCCACATTTCACTCCATTCCATTCCTCATTTCTATCCACATTCCATTCCATTCCATTCCACTTTCCATTCCACATTCAATTTCACATTCCATTCCGGATTTAATTCCGCATTGCTTTTCGTATTCTATTCCACATTGCATTCCATTCCATTCCACATTCCATTCCACATTCCATTCTATTCCATTCCACATTCCATTCCAATCCATTCGGCATTCTATTCAACGTTCCATTCCGCGATCCATTCCACATTCCAATCCAATTTCCATTCCATCCCATTCCACATTCCATTCCATTCCATTCCACATTCCATTCCATTCCATTTCACACTCCTTTCCGTTCCATTACACATTTCTTTCCACATTACGTTCCAAATTCCATTCCACATTCCGTTCCACATTCCCTTCCATATTCCATTCCATTCCATTCCCCATACCTTTCTATTCCATTCCACATTCCATTCCATTCTTTCCACATTCCATTCCACATTCCGTTCCACGTTCCTTTCCATTCCATTGCACGTTCCTTTCCATGTTGCATTTCACTTAAGATTTCATTCCATTTCGCGTTCAATTCCACATTGAATTCCATTCCATTTCACGTTCCTTTCCACATTCCATTACATTCTCTCCCAGATTCCAATTTACATTGATTCCACAATCCATTGCACATTCCATTTCACACTCCATTCCACATTCCATTCCGTTTCTTTCCACATTCTTTTCCATGTTCCGTTCCACATTCCATTCCACATTCCATTCCATTCCATTCCACATTCCATTCCGTTCCATTCCCCGTTATATTCCATTCAATTGCACTTTCCTTTCTACTCTCCATTCCAAGGTCCAATAAATTCCTTTCCACTTCCCATTCCACATTGCATTCCTTTGCATTGCCCTTTCCTTTCCACTTTTCATTACATATTCCATTCGATTCTATTCCACTTTCAATTCCAGTCCATTCCACATTCCATTCCATTCAATTTCACATTCAATTACACATTCCATTCCATTCCATTCCACCTTGCATTGCACGTTCCACTCCAAGATCCAAACCACATTCCATTTCACATTCTATTCCAATCCTTTTCACATTCCATTCCACATTCAAATCCATTCCCTTCCACATTCCATTACACATTACATTCCACAGTCCATTCCACATTCAATTACACTTTCCATTCCATGTATCATTCCATTCCATTTCACGTTCAATTACACTTTCCAGTGCATTACATTTGACATTGCATTACACATTCCATTCCACATTCCATTACACATTGCATTCTGTTGCATTACACATTCCATTCCACACTCCAATCCACATTCCATTCCACATTCCATTCCACATACCATTCCGTTTCATTCCACACTCCATTCCACACTCCATTCCACACTCCAATCCACATTCCATTCCACATCGCATTCCGTTGCATTCCACATTCCTTTTCACATTCCTTTCCGCATTCCATTCCACATTCCGTTCCACACTCCTTTCCACATTCCATTCCACGTTCCATTCCGTAGCATTCCACATTCCTTTCCACCTTACATTCCACATTCCATTCCACATTCCATTCCATTCCATTTCACATTCCATTCCACATTCCATTCCGTTCCATTTCACATTACATTCCATTCCATTCCACATACCTTTCCACATTCCGTTCCACACTCCGTTCCACATTCCATTCCGTATTCCATTCCATTCCATTCCACAATCCATTCCTTTACATTCCACATTACCTTTCACATTCCATTCCGTTCCATTCCACATTCATTCCACATTCCATTCCACATTGCATTCCACATTCCATTCCACATTCCTTTCCACATTCCATTCCATTCCATTCCACATTCCATTCCATTCAATTCCAAGTTCCAGTTCACATTCCATTCCACATTCCATTCCAGATTCCATTCCATTCCTTTCCACATTCCATTCCATTCCTTTCAACATTGCATTTCACATTCCATTCCACATTCCATCGCATCCCATTCCAAATTCCATTCCATTCCACGTTCCATTCCACATTCCATTCTACATTTCATTTCACATTCCATTCCACATTCCATTCCACTCCATTCCACAATCCATTCCACTCCATTCCACAATCCATTCCATTACATTTGACGTTCTATTTCACCTTCGTTTCCACATTCCATTCCTTATTCCAATCCACTTTCCATTGAATTTCCTTCCACATTCCATTCCACATTCCATTTCATTCCATTCCACATTCCATTCCATTCCATTCCACATTCCATTCCATATTCTATTCCATGTTCTATTCCATTTCATTCCACATTCCATTCCATTCCATTCCACATGCCATTCCGTTTGATTCCACATTCCTTCCCACATTCCATTCAACCTTCCTTTCCATTCCATTCCACGTTCCATTCCACATTCCATTCCATTAAATTCCACTTTCGTTTCCACATTCCATTCCACGTTACATTCTTTTCCATACCACATTACATTCCACATTCAATTCCACTTTACATTGCTTTCCATTCCACATTCCATTCCACATTCCATTCCACATTCCGTTCCATTCCTTTCAGCATTCCATTCCATTCCTTTCCACACTCCATTCAACATTCCAATCCATTCCATTCCACATTCCATTCCACATTCCGTTCCACATTACATTACGTTCCATTCCTAATGCCATTGCATTCCATTCCAGATTCCTTTCAACATTCTTCTCCATTGCATTCCGCTTTCGCTTCCATTATATTCTACATTACATTCCACATTATATTCCACTTTCCATTCCTCCTTCCATTCCATTCCATTTCAGGTTACTTTCCAATTTCCATTCCATTCCATTACATATTCCTTTCCATATTCCGTTCAATTTCACTCCACAATCCATTCCACATTCCATTCCATTCCATTCAACATCCCATTCCATTGCATTCCATTCCACATCCCACTCCATTGCATTCCTCGTTCCATTCCACGTTCAATTCCTTTCGATTCCACTTACATTTCTGCATTCCATTCCACAGTGCATTCCACATTACATTCCATTCCATTCCACATTCCATTCCACATTGCATTCCACTTTCCATTCCATACCATTCCCTGTTCCATTCCCCATTCCATTCCATTCCATTCCACATTCCATGCCACATTCCATTCCATTCCAAAATCCATTCCACATTCCATTCCATTCCATTCCATATTCCACTCCAAATTCCTTTCCATTCCATTCAATTTCATTCCACACTCCTTTCCATTTCATTCCACATTCCATTCAATTCCATTCCACATTCCATTCCATTCAATTCCACATTCCAATCCACGTTCCATTGCATTCCATTCCAATTTCCATTCCATTCCATTCCACATTCCATTCTTCATTCCATATCGCATGCCATTCCATTCCATTCCACATTCCATTGCATTCCATTAAACATTCCATTCTATTCCTTTCCATTTTCCATTCACTTCCACATTCCATTTCACATTACTTTCCACCTTCCATTCCATTCCATTCCACGTTCCATTCCACGTTCCATTCCATGTTCCACTCCATTTCATTCCACGTTCCATTACAAATTCCATTCCCTTACATTTCAAGTTCCCTTCCACATTCCATTCCATTTTCCATTCGACTTTCCATTGCGTTCCATTCCACATTCCATTACACACTCCACTCGATATTCTATTCCACATTCCATTCCACATTCAATTACACATTTCATTCTACATCCCATTCCCTTCCATTACACATTCAATTCCACCTTTCATTCCACATCCCATTCCATTAAATTCCACATTCCATTCCACATTCCATTCCACATTCCATTCCATTCCATTCCACAATCCATTCCACATTCCATTCCACGTTCCATTCCACGTTCCATTCCACCTACCGTTCCATTCCATTCCTCGTTTCAGTCCACTTTCCATTCCATTACATTCCACTTTCTTTCCACATTCCATTCCACATTCCATTCCACATTCCATTCCAGGTTCCATTCCGTTCCATTCCACGTTCCATTCCACATTCCATTCTACATTTCATTTCACATTCCATTCCACATTCCATTCCACTCCATTCCACAATCCATTCCATTACATTTGACGTTCTATTTCACCTTCGTTTCCACGTTCCATTCCTTATTCCAATCCACTTTCCATTGCATTTCCTTCCACATTCCATTCCACATTCCATTTCATTCCATTCCACATTCCATTCCATTCCATTCCACATTCCATTCCACTTTCCATTCCATATTCTATTCCATGTTCTATTCCATTTCATTCCACATTCCATTCCATTCCATTCCACATGCCATTCCGTTTGATTCCACATTCCTTCCCACATTCCATTCAACCTTACTTTCCATTCCATTCCACGTTCCATTCCACCTTCCATTTCATTAAATTCCACTTTCGTTTCCACATTCCATTCCACGTTACATTCCTTTCCATACCACATTACATTCCACATTCAATTCCACTTTACATTGCTTTCCATTCCACATTCCATTCCGCATTCCATTCCACATTCCGTTCCATTCCTTTCAGCATTCCATTCCATTCCTTTCCACACTCCATTCAACATTCCAATCCATTCCATTCCACATTCCATTCCATATTCCATTCCATTACACTTTTCATTCCACATTCCATTCCACAATCCATTTCGCATTCCAATCCATTTCGCATTCCAATCCATTCCATTCCACATTCCATTCCATATTCCATGCCATTCCATTCCACATTCCATTCTCATTTCAATGCATTTCATTCCACATTCCATTCCACATTCCATTCCATTCCACTTTTCATACCACATTCCATTCCATTCCATTCCATTCCACATAACATTCCTCATTCCATTCCTCTTTCCATTCCATGATCCATTCCACGTTCCATTCCATTCCATTCCACCTTCCATTCCATTCCATTCCACGTTCCATTTCATTCCATTCCACATTCCATTCCAATTTCCATTTCACATTCCCTTCCACATACTATTTCATTTTCCTTTCCTTTCCCTTCCATTCCATTACACATTCCTTTCCATTCCGTTGCTCATTCCATTCCACTCCATTCCACGATCCATTCCACATTTCATTCCGTTCCATTCTATTCCACATTCCATTCAACTCCATTAAAAAATCCATTCCACCTACTATTCCACATTCCATTCCACGTTTCATTCCATTCCATTTCACTTTCCAATTCATTCCATTTCACATTCCAATCCATTCCATTCCACATTCTACCACATTCCATTCGAAGTTGCATTCCATTCCGTTCCACGTCACATTCCTCATTCCATTCCATATTACATTCCAAGTTCCATTCCAATCTATTTCACTTTCCTTTCCATTCCATTCCACGTTCCATTCCAATTTCCATTCCACAATCCATTTCACGTTGCATTCCATTCCATTCCACATTCTATTCCACGTTCCATTCCATTCCATTCCACATACCATTGCATTCCATTCCACATTCCGTTCCATCCCATTCCACATTCCAATCCATTCCATACCACATTCCATTCCACATTCCATTTCACATTCCTTTCCACGATCCATTCCACACTCACTTCCACGAAACACTGCACGTTCCATTCCACATTCTATTCCGTTCCATTCCATTCCCCTCCACATTCCCTTCCACATTCCGTTCCACATTCCATTCCACGTTCCATTCCACTTTCCTTTACATGTTTCATTCTACATTCCATTCCACATTCCATTCCATTACTTTCCACGTTCAATTCCACGTTCCATTGCATTCCATTAAACTTTCCATAAGATATTCCATTGAACATCAAATTCCACGTTCCATTCCTAGTTCCATTCCACGTTCCATTCCACCTTCCATTCCGTTCCATTCCACGTTTCATTCCACTCCATTCCACATTCGATTCCATTCCATTCAACGTTCCTTTACATTCTATTTCACTTTCCATTCCATTCGAATCCATTCCACAATCCATTCCCTTCCATTCCAATCCACATTCCATTCCATTACATTCCACATTCCTTTCCACATTCCACTGCACATTCCATTCCATTCTATTCCGCATTCCTTTCCATTCCATTCCACGTTCCATTCCTTTCCATTCCACATTCCATTCCACTTTCCATTCCAGATTCCATTCCACCTTCCATTTCATTCCATTCCACGTTCCATTCCACATTCCATTTCACACAACATTCCACCTTCCATTCCATTCCATTGCATTCAATGTTCCATTCCATTCCACTCAATTCTACGTTCCATTCCATTCCACTTCATTCCATATTCCATTCCATTCCACATTCCATTCCATTCCATTCCAATCCACATTCCGTTCAATTCCATTCCACATTCCATTCCACATTCTATTGCACATTTACTTCTATTCTATTCTATTCCACATTCCTTTCCACATTCCATTCCATTCCATTCCACATTCCATTACACATTCCATTCCTCATTCAATTTTATTCATTTCCACGTTCCATTCCATTCCATTCCACGTTCCATTCAATTCCGTTCCACATTCAATTCCATTCCTTTCCATTCCACATTGCATTCCATTCCATTCCCATTCCATTCCACATTCCATTCCATTCCATTCCACTTTCAATTCTATTCCCTTCCATTCCATTCCACATTCAATTCCACATTGCAACCCATTGCATTCCACAATCCTTTCCATTCCATTCCACATTCAAATCCACATTCCACTCCAATCCATTCCTTTGCAGGTTACATTCCACATTCCATTCCACTCCATTTCTCATTCAATTTCATTCCATTCCCTTCCACATTACATTCCACATTCCATTTCTTTCCATTTCACATTTTTTCCATTCCATTCCACATTCCATTCCGCATTCAATTTCATTCCATTCCACATTCATTTGGACATTCCATTCCATTCCATTCCTCATTCCATACTACATTTCAATCCATATTCCATCCCAATTTCCATTTCACATACCATTCCACATTCCATTACACATTCCACTCCACATTCCACTCCTTGTTCCATTGCATTTCGCTTTCCATATCACATTCCATTTTATTCCATTCCACATTCCGTTTCATTACATTCCACATTTCATTCCAAATTCCATTTCACTTTCCATTCCATTCCATTACATTCCACATTCCATTCCATTCCAGTCCACATTCCATTCCATTCCATTCCAAGTTCAATTCCATTCCACATTCCATTTCACATTCCATTGCACATTCCATTCCTTCCATTCTATTCCACATTCCATTCTATTTCTTTCCACATTCCATTGCATTCCATTACACATTCCATTCCACTTTCCATTCCTCATTCCTTTCCCCGTTCAATTGCATTCAATTCCTCATTCCATTTCATTCCATTGCTTTCCACATTCCATTCCATTCCATTCCACATTCCATTGCATTCCGTTCCATTCCACATTCCATTCCATTCCATTCCATTCCACGTTCCATTCCATTCCATTCCAATCCATTTTCCATTCCATTCCATTCCAAGTTCAATTCCATTCCACATTCCATTTCATTCCATTCCATATTCCCTTGCACTTTCAATTCCATTCTATTCTATTCCCTATTCCATTCCATTCCATTCCACATTCGATTCCATTCCATTCCAGTGCACATTCCATTCCATTCCATTCCAAGTTCAGTTCCATTCAACATTTCATTCCACATTCCATTGCACATTCCATTCCATTCGATTGCACATTAAATCCCATTCCAGTCCACATTCCATTCCATTCCATTCCACATTCCATTCCACTTTCCATTCCACATTCCTTTCCCCGTTCAATTCAATTCAATTACACGTTCCATTCAATTCCATTTTACATACAATTCCATTCCATTCCACATTCCATTCCACTTTCCATTCCATTCCATTGCATTCCACATTCCATTCCATTCCATTCCACCTTCCATTCCATTCCGTTCCATTCCACTTTACAGTCCTTTCCATTCCACATTCCATTCCACATTCCATTCCATTCCATTCCACATTCCATTCCACTCCACATTCCATTGCACTTTCCATTACATTCCACTCCACATTCCTTTCCATTCAACTCCACCTTCCATTCCGCATTGCTTTCCATTCCATTCCACATTCAATTCCATTCCATTCTGTTCCATTTTCCATTCCGTTCCATTTTCCATTCCATTCCCTTCCACTTTCCATTCCACATTCCATTCCATATTACAGTCCTTTCCATTCCACATTCCATTCTACTTTCCATTCCATTCCTTTCCGCATTCCATTCCACATTCCATTCCATTCCATTCCGCATTCTATTGTGCTTTACATTGCATTCTATTCGACATTTCTTTCCGTTCAACTCCACCTTCCATTCCACATTCTTTTCCAATCCATTCCATATTTGATGGCACATTCCATTCCACATTCTATTCCATTTCATTCTACATTTCTTTCCACGTTCCATTCCATTCCTTTCCACGTTCCATTCTAAGTTTCATTCCACATTCCATTTCACATTTCGTTCCACATTCTTTTCCGTTCCTTTCCACATTCAATTCCGTTCCATTCCACATTCCATGCTACATTTCTTTCCATATTCCATTCCACATTCCATTCCACATTCCATTCCACATTCCATTCCACATTCCATCCCATATTCCTTTCCATGTTCCATTAGTTTCCACTTACCGTTCCACATTCCATTCTATTGCATTGCACATTCCATTTCATTCCATTCCACATTCCATTCCAAATTCCATTTCACTTTCCATTCCATTTAATTTCATTCCACATTCCATTTTATTCCATTCCAATCCACATTCCAATCCATTCCATTCCAATTCAATTCCATTCCACATTCCATTCCACATTCCTTTCCACATTCCATTCCACATTCCTTTGCACATTCCATTCCATTCCATTCTATTCCAGATTGCATTCAATTCCATTCCACATTCCATTCCATTCCATTCCATTCCATTCTATTCCAGATTGCATTCCATTTCATTCCACATTCCATTCCATTCCATTCCACATTACACTCCATTCCATTCCCATTCCATTCCACATTCCATTCCGTTCCATTCTGCTTTCAATTCCATTCCATTCCACATTAAATTACACATTGCAACCCATTGCATTCCACTTTCCACTCCATTACGTTACACAATCTATTCCATTCCATTCCACATTCTATTCCACATTCCACTCCGTTCAATTCCTTTGCACATTCCATTCCACATTCCATTCCATTCCATTTCACCTTCAATTCCATTCCATTCCATTCAACATTCCCTTCCACATTTCATTTCTTTCCATTTCACATTCATTTCCATTCCATTCCACATTCCATTCCGCATTCAATTCCATTCCATTCCACATCCCATTGGACATTCCACTCCATTCCATTCCACATTCAATACTACATTTCATTCCACATTCCATTCCACATTCCATTCCACTTTCCATTACACATTCCATTCCACTTTCCATTCCTTGTTCCATTGCATTTCACTTTCCATTCCACATTCCATTCTCTTCCATTCTGCATTCCATTTCATTCCATTCTACATTCCATTCCAAATTTCATTTCACTTTCCATTCCATTCCATTCCATTCCACATTCCATTCCATTCCAGTCCAGTCCACATTCCATTCCATTCCATTCCAAGTTCAATTCCATTCAACATTTCATTCCACATTCCAATACACATTCCATTCCATTCTATTCCACATTCCATTCCATTCCATTCCACATTACATTCCATGCCATTCCACATTCCATTCCACTTTCCATTCCACATTTCTTTCACTGTTCAATTCCATTCAATTCCACGTTCCATTCCATTCCATTGCATTCAACGTTCCATTCCATTCCGTTCAATTCCACTTTCCATTCCATTGCATTGCTTTCCACATTCCATTCCATTCCATTCCACATTCCATTCCATTCCGTTCTATTCCTTATTACAGTCCTTTCCATTCCACATTCCATTCCATTTTCCATTCCATTCCATTTCACATTCCATTGCACATTCCTTTACATTCCATTCCACATTCCTTTCTATTCAACTCCGCCTTCCATTCAACATTCCATTCCATTCCATTCCACTTTCCTTTCCATTCCATTCCGTTCCACTTTCCACTCCATTCCATTCCGTTCCACTTTCCATTCCATTCCATTCCACTTTCCATTCCACATTCCATTCCATATTACAGTCCTTTCCATTCCACATTCCTTTCCACTTTCCATTCCATTCCATTCCACATTCCATTCCACTTTCCTTTCCATTCCATTCCACATTCCATTGCGCATTACATTGCATTCTATTCGACATTCCTTTCCATTCAACTTCACCTTCCATTCAACATTCCTTTCCATTCAACTCCACCTTCCATTCCACATTTCTTTCCATTCCATTCCACATTTCATTGCACATTCTATTCCACATTCTATTCCATTCCATTCGACATTTTATTCCACGTTCCATTCCATTCTTTCCACGTTCCATTCTACGTTACATTCCACATTCCATTCCACATTTCATTCCACATACCATTCCGTTCCATTCCACATTCAATTCCGTTCCATTCCACATTCCATGCTACATTTCTTTCCATATTCCACTCCACATTCCATTCCACATTCCATTCCACATTGCATTCCCCATTCAATTCCACATTCCATTCCATGTTCCATTACTTTCCACTTACCTTTCCACATTCAATTCTGTTGCATTCCACATTCCATTTCATTCCATTCCACATTCCATTCCAAATTCCTTTTCACCTTCCATTCCATTCCATTCCATTCCACATTCCATTCAATTGTATTCCAATCCACATTCCATTCCATTCCATTCCACATTCCATTCCACATTCCATTCAACATTCCATTGCACGTTCCGTTCCATTCCATTCTATTCCACATTCCTTTCCCTTCCATTCCATTCCATTCCACATTCAATTCCACTTTCCATTCCTCATTCCTTTCCCCGTTCAGTTCCATTCAATTCCACGTTCCATTCAAGTCCATTGCATTCAACATTCCCTTCCATTCCATTCTATTCCAAGTTCCATTCCATTCCATTGCATTCCACATTCCCTTCCGTTACATTCCACATTCCCTTCCATTCCATTCCATTCCAAATTCCATTCCATTCCATTCCAATCCACATTCCATTCCATTCCATTCCAAGCTCTATTCCATTCCACATTCCATTCAATTCCATTCTACATTCCATTCCACATTCCATTCCACATTCACTTCCATTCGGTTCTATGCCACAATCCATTCCATTCCATTCCACATTCCATTCCCCGTTCAATTCCATTCAATTGCACATTCCATTTCATTCCATTCCACATTCCATTCCATGTTCAATTCTATTCAATTGCACATTGCATTTCATTCCATTCCATTGAATTCCACGTTCCAGTAATTTCCATTCCACATTCCATTCCCTTCCATTCCACATTCCATTCCATTCAATTCCACATTCCATTCCATTCCATTCCCATTCCATTCCACATTGCATTCCATTCCATTCCACTTTCAATTTCATTCCATTCCAATTCATTCCACATTCCATTCCACATGGCAAACCATTCCATTCCATTTCATTCCACATTAGATTCTATTCCATTCCACATTCCAATCCCCATTCCACTCTATTCCATTCCTTTGCACATTGCATTCCACATTCCATTTCATTCCATTTCACATTCAATTTCATTCCATTCCATTCCACATTCCATTCCACATTCCATTTCTTTCCATTTCACATTCCTTTGCATTCCTTTCCACATTCCATTCCGCCTTCAATTCCATTCCATTCCACATTGCATTGGACATTCCATTGTATTCCATTCCACATTTCTTTCCATTGCATATCTCATTCCATTCTAATCCATTCCACGTACCTTTCCACGTTCCATTCCAGTTTCCATTTCACATGCCATTTCACTTGGCATTCCATTCCATTCCAGTTTCCATTCCACATTCAATTCAGTTCCATTCCACATTCCATTCCATTCCTTTACACACTGCAGTCCACATTGCATTCCACATTCCTGTCCAGATTAGATTCCGTTCCATTCCACTTTCCATTCCATTCCATCCCATTCCATTCCACATTCCATTCCAGATTCCATTATTTTCCACTCCATTCCATATTCAATTTCATTCAGTTCCACATTCCATTCCATTCCATTCCACATTCCATTCCATTTCTTTGCATTCACCATTCTATTCCATTTCACTTCCCACTCCATTCAATTGCAAATTCCGTTCAGTTCCATTCCATTCCATTATATTCCACATTCCATTCCATTCCATTCCGTTAAACGTTCCGTTCCACTTCATTCCATTCAACATTCTATTCCATTCTGCAATGCATTCCATTTCATTCCATTCCACATTCTATTCCATTCCACATTTCACTGCATTCCATTCCACATTCCAGTCAATTCCATTCCATTCCATTCCACATTCCATTCCATTCCATTCCATTCCGCATTCCATTCCACTTCATTCCCTTCCATGTTCTATTCCATTCCACATTCCATTCCATTACTTTCTACATTCCATTCCATTCCATTCCATACCATTCTCAATTCAATTCCATTTCTTTCCATTCCACTTTCTATTCCGTTCCACTTTCCATTCCACTCCATTTCACATTCCATTCCATTCCATTTCATTCCATTCCATTCCACATTCCATTCCATTTATTTCCATTCCATTTCCTTCCATTCCACATTCTATTCCCTTCCACATTCCATTCCTTTCCTTTCCACATTCCATTCCACTGCATTGTATTCCATAACAAACCATGTTCCATTCCATTCCATTCCATTGCAGATTCTATTCCTTTCCATTCCACATTCCATTCCATTCATTTGTTGCATTCTATTCCATTCAATTCCCCATACCGTTCCATTCCACATTCCTTTCCACATTCCATTCCACGTTCCATTTCACCTTCCATTCCATTCCATTCCACTTACCATTCCAATAGTTTCCTCATTCCATTCCACTTTCCTTTCCATTCCATTCCGCATTCCATTCCCTTCCGTTCCACATTCCATTCTATTCTATTCCACATTCCATTCCACTGTTGATTCCATTCCATTTACCATTCCTTTCCACATTCCTTCCCGTTCCATTCCATTACACAATCCATTCCACATTCCATTGCACATTCTATTCCACATTCTGTTCCATTAAATTCCACATTCCATTCCACATTCCATTCCATTCCTTTCCACATTCCGTTCCACATTGCATTCCATTCCATTTCACACTACATTTCATATTCCATTCCATTTAATTTCACATTCCATTTCATCAATTCCACCTTCCATTACACATTCCATACCATTCCATTCCATTCCACATTCCATTAAATTCCATTCCACATTGCATTCCATTCCATTCCCCATTCCATTCCATTGCATTCCACAGTCCATTCCATTGCATTCCACATTCCTTTCCATTCCATTCCAAATTCCATTCCATTTCATTCCACATTCCATTCAACATTCCATTCTACGTTCCATTCCAAGGTCCATTCAGTTAAATTCCACGTTCCATTTCCCATTATACTCCATTCTATTCCAGGCTGTATTTCACATTGCATTCCACAATCCTTTCCATTCCATTCCATTCCATTCCATTCCACTCCATATTCCATTCCACATCCCATTGCATTCCATTCCAATTTCCTTTATGCGTTCCATTCCATGATCCATTAAACTTTCCATTCCATTCCTTTCCATGTTCCATTCCATTATATTCGGCATTTCTTTCTACATTCCATTTCACTTCCCATACCTCATTCCCTTTGACATACAACTGCATTCTCTTCCACGTTCCATTCCATATTCCTTTGCACATTCCATTCCATTCCATTGCACATTCCATTCCACATTCCATTCCATTCTGCATTCCATTCCACATTCCATTCCATTCCATTCCACATTCCTTTCCACGTTCCATTCCACGTTCCATTTCATTCCATTCCACATTCCATTCCACGTTCCATTTCACATTCCATTACATGTTCCATTTCATATTCCATTCCACATTCCATTTCACATTCCATTCCATTCCATTCCATTCCATTCCATATTCCAGTCTACATTCCATTCCACATTCCTTTCCACTCCATTCCACATTCCATTCCGCGTTCCTTTTCATACCATTCCACTTTCCATTCCACTTTCCATTCCACATTCCATACCACTTTCCATTCCATTCTTTTCCACTTTCCATTTCGTGTTCAATTCCACATTCTATTGCCTTCCATTCCGCATTCCCTTCCACATTCTCTTCCATATTCCTTTGAACATTCCCTTAATTTCCATTCCACATTCCACTCCGCATTGCATTCCTTTGCATTCCAAATACCATTCCACATTCTCTTTTACTTTCCATTCCATTCCATTCCACATTCCATTCCTTTCCATTCCACCTTCCATTCCATTCAATTTCACATTCCATTTCATTACATTGCTTTCCACATTCCATGCCATTACATTCCGTATTCCATTCCATTGCATTCCATTCTATTCCAAATTTTGTTCCATTCCATTCTTTTCCACATTCCATTCCACTTTATTCCACATTCCATTCAATTACTTTCCACATTTCATTCCACATTCTATTCCACATTCTATTCTATGTTCCATTTTATTGCATTCCACATTCTATTCCATTCCATTCCACATTCCATTCCATTCAATTCCTCATTCCATTCCATTCCATAGCATTACACATTCCATTCCATTCCATTCCACATTCCATTCCATTCCATTCCCTTGTATTCCACATTCGATGCCATTGCATTCCACATTCCATTCCATTCCTTTCCACATTCCATTCCACATCCTATTCCACGTTCCATTCCATTCCATTCCACTTTCCTTTCCATTCCATTCCACATTCAATTCCATTCCTTTCCATATTCCATCCCATTGCATTCCACGTTTCATTCCATTCCATTCCACGTCCCATTCCACCTTCCACTCCACATTCCATTCCAGGTTGCATTCCATTCAGTTGCACGTTCCATTCCACCTTCCATTCCATTTCATTCCACCTTCCATTCAACTTTCCATTACGCATACCCTTCCACGTACCATTCAACCTTTCATTCTTCATTCCATTGCACATTCCCTTCCATGTTCCATTCCACATTCCATTCCACGTTCCATTGCGCGTTCTATTCCATACCATTACAAGTTCCATTCTTCATTACATTCCATTACATTCCACTTCCCATTCCACGTTTCATTCCACATTGCATTCCACATTCCATTCTGTTCCATTACATTTTCCATTCCACATTCCATTCCACATTCCATTCCAAAATAACTTCCATTCCATTACATTCTATTCCACATTCCATTCAACATTCCATTCCACATTCCGTTCCACATTCCATTCCACATTTCCATAGTCTCCAGTCCACCGTCCATTCCACATTCCTTTCCATTCCACTCCACATCCCATTCCATATTCCATTCCACATTCTATTAAATTCCATTAAACATTCCAATCAATTCCATTCCACATTCCATTCCATTGCATTCCATATTACTTTCCATTCCATTCCACATACCTTTCCATTCCATTCCACATTCCATTCGACATTCCTTTCCATTACATTCCATATTCCATTCCACATTTTATTCCATTCCACGTTCCATTCCACGTTACATTCCACGTTCCATTCAGTTCCATTCCACATTCCATTCCACGTACCATTCAATTTTCCATTCCACGTTCCATTCCACGTTCCATTCCATTCCATTTTTTTACACGTTCCATTCCATTGCATTCCACGTTCCATTTCATTCTGTTTCACATTCCACTCCACATTCCATTTCACATTCTCATCCACATTCTATTTCGCTTTCCATTCCATTCCATTACACCTTCCTGTCCATTCAATTCCATATTCTTTTCCACATTCCATTCCACATTCTATTCCATTCCATTACAACTTCCATTCCATGCAATTCAAAATTCCATTCCACATTCCATTCCATTCCTTTTCACTTTCTATTCCATTCCATTCAACCTTCCATTCCACATTCCTCTCCATTCCATTCCACATTCCATTCCATTCCATTCCACATTCTATTCCATTCCATTCCACCATCCATTCTGCATTCTATTCCATTCCTCATTCCATTCCACATTCTATTCCACTCCATTTCATAGTCCATCTATTCCATTCACATTCCATTCCATTCCAGTTCTGTTTCTGTTTCATTCCTTTACATTTCAGTCCACATTCTATTCAATTCCATTGCATTACACATTCCGTTGCATTCCATTCCACATTCCATTCCATTCCATTCCACACACCATTCCATAATCCATTCCATATTCCATTCCACATTTCATTCCATTCCATTCCACAATCCATTCCATTCCATTCCACATTCCATTCCATATTCCATCCATTCCATTCCATTCCACATTCATTTCCATTTCATTCCACGTTCCAATCCATTCCATTCCATTCCATTCCACATTCCATTCCCTTCTACTCCACATTCAATTCCGTTCCATTCCATTCCATTGTCAGTGCATTCCACATTCCATTCCATGCCTTTCCACTTTCCATTCCATTCCATCCCACATTCCGTACCATTCCATTCCATTCCATTCCACATTCCATTCTATTCCATTCTACGTTTCATTCCACATTCTGTTCCACATTGCATTCCGTTCCATTCCACATTAAATTCCACATTGCATTCCATTCCATTACACCTTCCATTCCGCATTCCATTCCATTTAATTTCACATTCCATTCCCTTCCATTCCATATTCATTTCCACATTCCCTTCCACATTCCTTTCCATATACCTTTCCACTTTCCTTTCCGCATTCCATTCCCTTCCACATTCCATTTCACATTCCTTTCCACATTCCTTTCCACATTCCATTCCACATTCTATTCCACATTCCGTTCCGCATTGCATTCCACATTCTATTCCATTCCATTCCACGTTGCTTGCCATTCCATTCCACATTCCATTTTTCATTCCATTCCACATTGCATTTCACATTCCATTCCATTCCATTCCCCATCCCACTCCATTACATTCTACTTTCCATTCCACTTTCCATTCCATTCCATTCCACCTTGCATTCCATTCCATTCCACATTTTGTTCCACATTCCATTGCACATTTCATTCCATTCCGTTCCACATTCCATTTCACATTCTATTCCTTTGCCTTACACATTCTTTGCACATTACATTCCACATTCCATTCCACATTCCGTTCCTCATTGCATTCCACATTCCATTCCCTTCCTTTCCACATTGCATTGCACTCCATTCTACATTGCATTTCACATTCCATTCCACATTCCATTTCACATTCCATTCCATTCCATTCCCCATTCAATTCCATTGCGTTCCACTTTACATTCCAAATTCCATTCCATTCCATTCCACATTCCTTTCAACATTCCATTCTACGTTCCATTCCAAGGTATATTCAGTTAAATTCCACGTTCCATTCCACATTATACTCCATTCTATTCAAGGTTCCATTTCACATTGCATTCCACAATCCTTTCAATTCCATTCCATTCCATTCCATTCCACATTCCATTCCACATTCCTTTGCATTCCATACCACATTCCTTTCCACGTTCCATTCCATGATCCATTAAACGTTCCATTCCATTCCTTTCTACGTTCCATTCCATTATATTCGACATTTCTTTCCACATTCCATTTCACATTCCATACCTCTTTCCCTTTGACATACCACTTCATAAACTTCCACGTTCCATTCCACATTCCTTTGCACATTCCATTCCATTCCACTGCACATTCCATTCCGTTACATTGCACGTTCCATTGCACCTTCCATTCCATTCCACATTCCATTACACATTCCATTCCATTCCACATTCCATTACATTCCATTGCACATTCCATTCCATTTCATTCCATTCAATTTCATTCCATTCCACATTCTATTCCATTCCACATTCGATTCCATTCCACGTACCATTCCACTGTATTCTATTCCATTCCATTCCACATTCCATTCCATGTCACGCCATTCCACATTCCATTCCATCACAAATTCCATTCCATTCAATTGCTCATTCCATTCCATTCATTTATTGCATTCCACTCCATTCCATTCCACATACCATTATATTCGACATTCCATTCCACATTCCATTCCATGTTCCATTCCACGTTCCATTCCATTACATTACATGCCATTCCACTTTCCATTCCGTTACATTCCACGTTGCATTCCACATTCCATTGCCCGTGCCATTCCACATTCCATGCCACATTCCATTTCACATTCCATTCCACTTTCCATTACAAGTTCCATTCCATTACATTCCACTTTCCATTCCACATTCCATTCCACATTCCATTCCACAATCCATTCTGTTCCATTCTGTTCCATTCCACATCCTATTCCACATTCCATTCCTCATTCAATTTCATTCCATTCCACTTTCCATTCCACATTTCATTCCAGGTTGCATTCCAGATTCCATTCCACGTTCCACTCCAATTTCCCTTCAAAATTCCATTCCACGTTCCACTCCATTCCATTCCATGTTCCGTTGCACATTCCATTCCATTCCATTAAACTTTCTATTCCACATTCCTTTTTGTTCCATTCCACATTCCATTCCATTCCATTCCAGATTCCATTGCACATTCCATTCCATTCAATTTCACATTCCATTACAAATTCCATTCCATTCCATTCCACTTTCCATTCCACGTTTCATTCCATTCCATTGCATATTCCATTCCACTTTCCATTCCAGTCAATTCCACGTTCCGTTCCACATTCCATTGCATTCAATTCCTTATTGCACTTCACATTCCATTCCACATTCCATTCCAAATTCCTTTCCATTCCATTCCTCATTAAATTCCACGTTTTATTCCACGTACCATTGCACATTCCATTCCACGTTCCATTACATTCCATTCCACGTTCTGTTAAACATTCCATTCCACATTCCGTTCCACTTTCCATTCCATTCCATTCCATTCCATTCTACATTCCATTCAAAATTCCTTTCCACATTTCATTCCATTGCATTCCTATTTCCTTTCCACTTTCCATTCCATGTTAAATTCTATGTTCCATTCGATTTCATTCCATTCCACGTTCCATTACATTCCATTCCACATTTCTTTCCATATTCCATTTCACATTACATTCCACATTCCATTTGAAATGGCATTGCATTCCATTCCGCATTGCATTCTACATTCCTTTGCGCATTCCATTGCACATTCCATTCCACATTCCATTCCATTACATTCCATATTCCATTCTACATTCCAATCCATTCGATTCCACATTCCATTCAACGTTCCATTCCAAGCTCCATTTCATTCCATTCCACATTCCATTCCACGTTTCATTTCACATTCCATTCCACATTCCGTTTCCGGTTCCATTCCATTCCATTCCATTCCATTTTGCATTCTACATTCCATTCCACATTCCTTTCCATTCCATTTCACATTACATTCCACTTTCCATTCTACGTTCATTTCCACATTCCATTCCGCTTTCCATTCCATTCCATTCCCCTTTTCATTCCACGTTCCATTCCACAGTCCATTCCACATTCCATTCCACATTCCACTGCGTTCCGTTCCACATTTCATTCCACATTCCATTCCCTATTTCTTGGCACATTCCTTTCAATTCCTTTCCACATTCCATTGCACATTCCTTTTAATTCCATTCCCCTTTCCATTCAACCTTCCATTCCACGTTCTATTCCACTTTCCATTCCTCGTTCCATTCCATTCCATTCCACATTCTATTCCATTCAATTCCACGTTCCATTTCATTCCGTTGCACGTTCCCTTCCACATTCCATTCCACAATCCATTGCGTTCCATTCCACATTCCATTCCACATTCCATTCCATAGTCCTTTGCACATTCGTTTACTTTCCATTCCACATGCCATTCCACAGTCCATCCTACATTCCATTCCACGTTCCCTTCCATTCCATTCGACATAAAATTACACATTCCATTGCATTATATTTGACATTCCATTACACATTCCATTTCATGTTGCATTCCGTTCCATTACACATTCCATTCCACAATCCATTCCACATTCCATTCCACATTGCATTTCGTTCCATTCCACATTCCTTTCCACATTCCTTTCTTCATTGCTTTCCACATTCCATTCCACATTCCAATCCACACTCCATTCCACATTCCATTCCACATTCCTTTCCGTACCATTCCACATTCCTTTCCACATTCCATTCCACATTCCATTTCAATCCATTCCACATTCCATTCCACATTTCGTTCCATTGCATTTCACATTCCATCCCGTTACATTCCAACTTCCTTTCCACATTCCTTTCCACATTCCGTTCCACATTCCGTTTCACATCCTATTCCACATTCCATTCCATTCCTCATTCCATTTCACATTCCATTCCATTCCATTCCACATTCATTCCACATTCCAATCCGTTACTTTCCACTTTCCATTTCACATTCCATTCTGCTCCATTCCACATTCATTGGACATTCCATTCCACATTCCGTTCAACATTCCATTCCACATTCCATTCCATTCCATTCCACATTCCATTCCATTCCATTGCACATTCCATTTCACATTCCATTCCACATTCCATTCCATTCCTTTCCACATTCCATTCCACATTCCATTTAACGTTTCATTCCTCTCCATTCCACGTTGCATTGCCCTTTCCATTCCACGTCCTATTCCATTTCATTTCACATTCAATTCCACAGTGAGTTACATTCAATTTCACCTTCCATCCTACATTACATTCCACATTCTATTCCACATTCTATTCCGTCCATTCCCCATTCCATTCCACACTCCATTCCACATTCCATTCCACATTCTATTCCGTTCCATTCCACATTCCTTTCCACATGCCATTACACATTCCACTGCACATTCCATTCCGTTGCATTCCACATTCCTTTCCAGATTAAATTCCACATCCATTCCACATTCCATTCCATTCCATTCCAGATTCCACTTCACATTCAATTCCGCAATCATTCCACATTCCATTCCATTCCATTCCAGATTCCATTTCACAATCCATTCCACAATACATTCCACATTCAATTGCACACGCCATTCCACATTCCATTACACATTCCATTACTTTCCATTCCACAAACCTTTCCAGATTCCATTCCCCATTCCATTCCACATTCCATTTCATAACATTCCACATTCCATTCCATTCCAATCCACTTTCCTTTCCACGTTCCTTTACATTCTATTCCACATTCCATTTCATTCCATTCCATGCTACATTCCATGTTCTTGTCCACGTTTCATTCCACGTTCCATACCACGTCCCATTCCATTCCATTCCACTTTACTTTCCTTTCCATTTCACATTGCATTCCACATTCCATTCCATTCCATTTCACATTCCATTTCACTGTCCATTCCACATTACATTCCACACTCCATTCCACATTCAATTTCACATTCCATTCCTTTCCATTCCACATTCATTTCCACATCCCATTCCATATTCCATTCCATTCCTTTCCACATCCCATTCCACTTTCCATTCCATTCCATTTCACATACCATTCCGTTCAATCCCACATTCCATTCCACATTCCATTCCACATTCTGTCCCACATTCAATTCTACATTCCGTTCCATTCCATTCCACACTCGATTCCATTTCATTCCACTTTCAATTCCACATTCCATTTCATTCCGTTCCACATTCCAATCCATTCCATTTCACACTCCATTCCGTTCCCTTCCACATTCGTTTCCACATTCCATTCCACCGTCCATTACACATTCCAACCCACATTCCATTCCACATTCCAATCCATTACTTTTCTTATTCAATTCCCCTCCATTCCACATTCCTTTCCACATTCCATTCCACATTCCATTCCACATTCCGTTCCACATTCCATTCCACATTCCATTCCATTTCCTTTCATTCCACATTCCATTCCTTTCCATTCCACGTTACATTCATCGTTCCTGTCCACGTTCCTTTCCAAGTTCCATTCCAGGTTGCAATCGATTCCATTCCACGTTCCATTCCATGTTCGATTCCACATTTCAATTCACATTCCTTTACACGTTGCATTCCATTCCATTCCTCTTTCCATTAAGCATTCCATTGCACATTCCATTCCACGTTCCATTCCACATTCCATTCCACTTCCCATTCCTTTCCATTCCACGTTCCCTTTCATTCCCTTCCATGATCGATTTCATTCCATTCCACATTCCATTATACATTCAATTTCACATTTCATTCCACATTGCATTCCATTCCAATCCACATTGCATTCCTTTCCATTCTACGTTCCATTCTGTTCCACATTCCATTACATTCCATTCCACGTTCCATTTCATTGCATTAAACATTCCATTCCACATTGCATTACAGTCCATTCCATTCCACTTTCCATTCCACATTCAATTCCACATTCCATTCCCCATTCCATTCCATTTCATTCCACATTCCATATTATTCCCAGCCATTCCACATTGCATTCCATTCCATTCCACATTCCATTACATTCCATTCCACATTGCATTCGATATAGCACTCCACATTCCATTCCATTCCATTCCACATTCCATTCCATTCCATTCCACATTCAGTTCCATGTAATTCCACATTCCATTCAACATTCCATTTCACATTCGAATCCACATTCCTTTCCATTCCTTTCCACATTCCATTCCACATTGCGTTTAAAGTTCCATTCGTTTCCATTTCACGTTCCATTGCACGTCCCATTCCATTTCTCTCCACGTTTAATTCCACAGTCAATTCCATTCCATTTCACGTTCCATGCTATAATCCATTCCACATTCCCATCCACGATCCATTCCGTACATTTCACATTCCATTCCACATTACATTCCACATTCCTTTTCGTTCCATTTCACATTCCAATACACACTCCATTCCACATTCCTTTTCGTTCCATTTCACATTCCAATACACACTCCATTCCACATTCCTTTGCACATTCCATTCCGTTCCATTCCACGTTCCTTTCCACATTCCATTCCTCATTCCACTCCACATTCCATTAAATTCCTTTCCACATTGTATTCCAAAACCCACTACATTCCATTCCACATTCCATTCCATTCTATTCCACAGTCCTTTCCACATTCCATTCCACATTCCATTCCATTAAATTTGAGATTCCATTCCACATTCCATTCCATATTTCATTCCACATTCCATTCCACATTCCATTGCACATTCCATTCCATTCGATTTCACATTGCTTTCCACATTCCATTCCACCTTCCATTCCATTCTATTTCCCATTCCATTCCACATTCCATTCCACATTCCACTCCACATTCCATCCTACATTCCATTCCACGTTTCATTCCATTCCATTCTATGTTCCATTCCACATTCCATTCCATTCAATTCCACGTTCCGTTCCACATTCCATTCCATTCTATTCCACATTGCATTTCACATTCCATTCCACATTCCATTCCACATTTCTTTCCATTCCACATTCCATTCCACATTCCATTCCACATTCCATCCCACATTCCATTCCACGTTTCATTCCATTCCATTCTATGTTCCATTCCACGTTCCATTCCATTCAATTCCACGTTCCATTCCACATTCCATTCCATTCAATTCCACATTGCATTTCACATTCCATTCCACATTCCATTCCACATTCCTTTCCATTCCAGTCCTCATTCCATTCCACGTTCCATTCCACGTTCCATTACGTTCCATTCCACTTTCCCTTAATCGTTCCATTACACATTCCGTTCCACTTTCCATTCCACTCCATTGCATTCCACATTCCATACAACATTCCTTTCCACATTTCATTCCATTCCATTCCAGTTTCCTTTCCACGTTCCATTCCACGTTCCATTCCATTCCATTCCACATTCTATATCACATTCCATTCCTTTCCATTCCACATTCATTCCACATTCCATTCCATTCCATTCCACATTACATTTCACATTCCATTCCTTTCCATTCCACATTCATTCCACATTCCATTCCACATTCCATTCCATTCCATTCCACATTCTTTTCCATTCCATTCCAGATTCCATTCCACACTCCATTCCACATTCCATTGCACATTCCATTCCTTTCCATTCCACATTCCTTTCCAGATTACATTCCACATTCCATTCCACATTCCATTGCATTCCATTCCACATTCCATTCCATTCCATTCCAGATTCCATTTCACATTCCGTTCCACAATCCATTCCACATTCATTTGCTCATTCCATTCATCTTTCCATTCCACATTCTATTTCATTCCATTCCATTTCACATGCCTTTCCAGATTCCATTCCCCATTGCATTCCACATTTCATTTCATTGCATTCCACATTCCATTCCATTACATTCCACTTTAATTTCCACATTCCACTCCTTTCCATTCCACATTCCATTCCATTACATTCCACGCTACATTCCATGTTCTTGTCCGCGTTTCATTCCACGATCCATACCATGTTCCATTCCATTCCATTCGGCTTTCCATTCCATTCCATTCCACTTTCCATTCCATTAGTTTTCACATTAAATTCCACATTTCATTCCTTTCCATTCCATATTACATTTCACATTCCATTCCACATTACATTCCACACTCCTTTCCACATTCAATTCCACATCCCATTCCTTTCAATTCCACATTCATTTCCACATTTCCCTCCACATTCCATTCCGTTTCATTCCACATCCCATTCCACTTTCCATTCCGTTCAATTCCACATTCCGTTCCACATTACATTCCACATTCCATTCCACATTCTGTCCCACATTTATTTCTACATTCCATTCCATTCCATTTCACACTCCTTTCCAATTCATTCCACATTCCATTCCAAATTCCTTTCCACTCGGTTCCACATTTCAATCCATTCCATTTCACATTCTATTGCGTTCCATTCCACATTCGTTTCCACATTCCATTCCAACGACCATTACACATTCCAATCCACATTCTATTCCACATTCCATTCCATTCCATTTCACATTCGATTCCGTTCCATTCCACATTCCGTTCCACATTTCATTCCACATTCCATTTCACATTCCATTCCATTTCATTTCATTGCACATTCCATTCCTTTCCATTCCACTTTACATTCCACGTCCCTGTCCACGTTCCTTTCCAAGTTCCATTCCACGTTGCATTCCTTTCCATTCCACGTTCCATTCCATGTTCCATTCCACATTCCAATTCACATTCCATTACATGTTCCTTTCCATTCCATTCCACGATCCGTTCAACATTCCATTCCTTTGCATTCCACTTTCCATTTCATTCCATTCCATGATCGATTTCATTCCATTCCACATTCCATTATACATTCCATTTCACATTCCATTCCACATTACATTCCATTCCATTCCAATCCACATTGCATTACTTTCCATTCCACGTTCCATTCCGTTCCACACTCCATTACATTACATTCCACTTTCCATGTCATTGCATTCCACATTCCATTTCACATTGCATTACAATCTATTGCATTCCACTTTCCATTCCACATTCCATTCCACATTCCATTCCCCATTCCGTTCCATTCCATTCCGCATTCCATAATATTCTCTGCCATTCCACATTGCATTCCATTCCATTCCACGTTCCATTCCATTCCATTCCAAATTGCATTCGACATTGCATTCCACATTCCATTTCATTCCATTCCACATTCCATTCCATTCCATTCCACGTCCCATAACTTTCCATTCCACAGTCCATTCTGCATTCTATTGCACGTCCCATTCTCCATCCATTTCACATTCCATTGCATGTTTCATTCCATTCTATTCCACATTACATTCCAATCCATTCCACGTTCCATTCCATAAAATTCAATTCCATTCCACATTTCATAACATTCCATTCTATTCCATAATCCATTCCTTTCCTTTACACATTCCATTGTATTCCATTCCACATTCCATTCCATTTCATTCCATTCCATTCCACATTCCATTGCACATTACACTCCCTTCCATTCCATATTCCATTACATTCCATTCAACATTTCATTCCACGCTCCATTCTGCGTTCCATTCCGTGTTACATTCCTCGTTCAATTCCACGTTCCATTCCATGTTCCTTTCCTTTCCATTCCAGATTCCACTACACATTACGCTCCCTTCCATTCCACATTCCGTGCCATTAACTTCCATTACATTCCACATTACATTCCATTCCACATTCCATTCCAACTTCCATTCCATTCCATTCCACATTCCATTCTGCTTTCCATTTAATTCCATTCCACATTCCATTCCATTGCATTCCGCATTCCATAACTTTAAATTCCACCTTCAATTCATCATTCAATTCCACGATGCATTCCACATTTCATTCTACATTCCATCCCACGTTCCTTTGCATTCCATTCCACGTTCTATTCCATTCCACATTCCATTCCACATTCAATTCCGCGTAACATTCCATTTCATTCCACGTTCCATTCCACGTTCCATTCCACTCTATTCCACGTTCCATTTCACATTGCATTATGTTCCATTCCACATACCATTCCACATTCCATTCCACATTCCATTCCTCATCCCTTTGCATTCCAGTACACTTTTGATTGCACATTCCAGTCCATTCCATTCCAAATTCCATTCCATTTCAATCCACTTCACAATCCACATTCCATTCCATTCTACTCCATATTCTATTCCGCATTCCGTTCCACATTCCATTCCATTCCATTGCACATTCCATTCAACAATCCATTCCATTCCATTCCTCTTTCTATTCCACGTTCCATTCCACATTCTTTTCCACATTCCATTCCATTCCATTCTGGTTTCCATTGCAGATTCCATTCCACATTCCATTCCACATTGCATTCCACGTTCCATTCCATTCCACATTCCATTGCATTCCATTCCATTCCACATTGCATTCCATTTCATTCAATTACATTGCATTCCATTCCACAATCCAATCCATTCCAATCCTCTCCACATTCCATTCCATTCCATTCCACATTATATTCTATTCCATTCCACATTCCAATCCATTCCATTGCACATTCCATTCCATTCCATTCCATTCTATTCCACATTCCACACCATTCCATTGCATTACACATTACATTCCTTTCCATTACACATTCCATTCCTTTCCATTACATGTTACATTCCATTCCATTCCACATTCCATTCCAATCCATTCCACCTTCCATTCCACGGTCCATTCCACATTACCTTACATTTCATTCTATTCCATTGCACTCCATTTTACATTCCAGTCTACATTCCATTGCTTTCCTGTCCACATTCAGATCCACATTCCATTCCAATTTCCATTCTATTCCATTCCACATTCCATTCCACATTCCATTGCATTGCTGTCCTCATTCCTTTCCACAATCCGTTCCACATTCCAATGCATTCCTGCCCACATTCCATTCCACATTCAATTCCATTCCATTCCTCATTCCATTCAATTCCAATCCACATTCCATTCCACATTCCATTCCACATTACGTTCCATATTCCATTCAATTCCATTCCACTTTCCATTCCACATTCCATTCCACATTCTATTCCACGTTCCATTCCATGTTCCATTCCACATTCCATTCAACGTTCCATTCCACGTTCCATTCCATATTATTCCACGTTCTATTCCACATTCCATTCCTTTCCGTTCGACGGTCCATTCCACATTACATTCCCCATTCCATTCCACATTACTTTCCATTCCATTCCACATTCCATTCCATTCCATTCCACTTTGCATTTCACATTCCATTTCACACTCCTTTCCTCAATCCATTCCATTCCATTCGACAATCAATTCCATTTCATTCCACATTCCACTCCACATTCCATTCCATTCAATTCCATATTCCATTCCACCCCATTCCATATTCCATTCCACTTGCCATTCAACATTCCATTTCATCTTCCATTCCATATTCCTTTCCAATCCATTCCACATTCCATTTTACATTTCATTCCATTCCCTTCCACATTCCTTTGCACATTCCATTTCACATTCCATTCCACATTCCATTCCAATACATTCCACATTCCATTCCACATTCCATTCCATTGCATTCAACATTGCATTCCATTCCATCTCACATTCCATTCCATGTTCCATTCCATTCCATTCCACATTCCATTCCATTCTGTTCCACATTCTATTCCACATTTCATTTCATTCCATTCCACTCCACGTTCCATTCCACATTCCATTCCATTACATTCCACATTCTATTCCATTCCATTCCACATTCTATTCCACGTTCCATTCCATTCCAATCCATGTTCAATTCCACGTTCTTTTCGACATTGCATTCCACATTCAATTCCACATTCCATTCCACATTCCATTGCATATTGCATTCCACATTCTGTTCCATTCCATTCCACTTTCCATTCCACATTGCATTCCACATTCCATTCCATTCCATTCCACATCCCATTCAAGATTCCATTCCACTCGATGCCGCATTCCTTTACATTCCATTTCAAATTTCTTTCCCCATTCCATTCCATTCCATTGCACATTCTATTCCACATTCCATTCCATTCCTCATATCATTCCACATTCCATTCCACATTCCATTCCACGTTCCATTCCATGTTCCTTTCCATTCCTTTCCATGTTTCATTCCATGATCGAATACATTCCATTACACATTCCATTCCCCTTTCAATTACGCTTTCCATTCATTTGCATTCCACGTTACATTCCACTTTCCATTCCATTCTATTTCACTTTCATTTCACGTTGTATTCCATGTTCAATTCCACGTTTCATTCAATTCCATTCCACATTGTATTCCATTCCACCTTCCTTTCCACATTCCTCTCCACTCCTTTCCACATTCCTTTCCGCATTCCATTCCAACTTCAATTCCACATTCCATTCCATTCCATTCCATTCCACATTGCAATCCATTCCACATACCATTCCATTCCATTCCACATTCCATTCCTCGTTCCATTGCATTCCATTCCACCTTCCATTCCATGTTCCATTCCACGTTCTGTTCCACGTTCCTTTCCACGGTCCATTCCACATTCCATTCCACTCTATTCCATATTCCATACAATTCCATTCCTTTCCATTCCACAATGCATTCCATTCCATTGCTCGCTCCATTCCACATTCGATTCCACATTCAAATCCTTTCCATTCCACATTGAATTCCTTTCCATTCCACATTCCTTTCCACACATCATTCCACATTGCAATCCACATTCAATTCCGTTTCAATCCACATTACATTCCACGTTGCATTCCACATTCCACTCCGTTCCAAGCCACATTCCATTGCATTCCATTCAACATTCCTTTCCACATTCCTATCTATTACTTTCCACATTCCATTGCACTGCACATTCCATTTCATATTCTATTCCACATTCCATTACACATTCCAAAGCGTTCCATTCCACATTCCATTCCTCATTCTATGCCACATTCCATTCCACTTTCCATTGCATTGCATTCCATGTTACCGTCCACATTCCATTCCACTTTCTATTCCACATTCCTTTCCATTCCATTCAACCTTCAATTCCACGTTCCATTTCACATTCCATTCCACATTCCATTCCACATTCCATTACGTCAATTCCATATTTCATTCCATTCCACTTTCCATTCCATGATGCATTCCACGTTCCATTTCATTCCACACCATGTTCCATTCCACATTGCACTCTATTCCATTCCATTATCTATTCCAAATTTCATTCCACATTACATTTCACATTAAATACCTTTCCATTCCAAATTCCATTCCACATTCCATTCCACATTCCATTTCATTCCATTCCACATTCCATTCCACATTCCGCTCAACATTCCATTCCACATTCCATTCCATTCCATTCCAGATTCCATTCCACTTTCCATTCCATTCCACTCCACATTCCAATCCACATTCCATTCTGTACATTCCACATTCCATTCCACATTACATTCCACATTCCATTCCGTTCCATTGCACATTCCATTCCACACTCCATTCCACATTCCATTGCACATTCCATTCCGTTCCATTCCACCTTCCTTTCCACATTCCATTCCTCATTCCATTCCACATTCCATTAAATTCCGTTTCACATTGCATTCCACAACCCACTACATTCCATTCCACGTTCCATTCTATTCTATTCTACATTCCTTTCCACATTCCATGCCACTTTCCATTCCATTCAATTTCAGATTCCATTCCACATTCCATTGCATATTGCATTCCACATTGCATTCCACATTCCATTCCACATTCCATTTCACATTCCATTCCATTCTATTCCACATTCTTTTCCACATTCCATTCAACATTCCATTCCATTCCATTTCCCATTCCATTCCACATTCCATTCCACATTCCATTCCACGTTCCTTCCCACGTTCCATTCCACGTTTCATTCCATTCCATTCCTTGTTGCATTCCACGTTCCATTCCATTCAATTCCACGTTCCGTTCCACATTCCATTCCATTCAATTCAACATTGCATTTCACATTCCATTCCACATTACTTTCTATTCCATTTCTCCTTTCATTCCACGTTCCATTCCACGTACCATTCCATGTTCCATTCCACGTTCCATTAAACGTTCCATTCCACATTCCATTCCACAGTCCATTCCATTCCATTCCATTCCACATTCCATTCAACATTCCATTGCACATTCCATTCCGTTCCATTCCACATTCCTTTCCACATTCCATTTCACATTCCATTCCACACTCCATTCCATTCCATTCCACATTTCATTCCATTCCATATTCCATTCCACATTACATTCCACGTTCCACTCCACGTTCCATTTCATTCCATTCCATATTCCATTCCACTTTCCATTCCATTCCATTCCACTTTCCATTCCACTTTCTATTCCACATTGCATTCCACATTACATTCCTTTCCATTGCACATTTCATTCCACATTCCATTTCACATTGCAATCAAGATTGCATTCCACATTCTATTCCATTGCATTCCACATTCCATTCCCATGCATTCCATTCTTTTCCACATTCCATTCAATTACATTCCATTCCACATTCCATTCCATTATACTCCACTTTAAACTCAATTACATTCCACATTCCATTCCACATGCAATTCCACATTCTAATCCACGTTCCATTCCATTGCATTGCACATTTTTTCCATTCCATTCGACGTTACAATCCATTTAATTCCACATTTGATTCCATTCCTTTGCATTCCACATTCCGTTCCATTCCATTCCGCATTCCCTTCCTTTGCCTTCCTTTCGATTCCACATTCCGTTCCATTCCATTCTATTCCACATTCCATTCTATTCCCTTCCACGTTCCATTCAATTACTTTCGACGTTCCATTCCACATTCTATTCCACATTGTATTCCATACTATTCCACATTCTATTACATTACTTTCTACATTCCATTCATTTGCATACCACATCCCATTCCATTCAATTCCTCATCCCATTCCATTCCATTCCATTCTATTCCACTTTCCATTCCGTTCCACTACACATTCCATTCCATTCCATTCCACATTCCCTTCAACATTCCATTCCACATTCTTTTCCACGTTCCACTCCATTCCATTCAACATTCCATTCAATTCCATTCCACATCCCATTCATCATTTCATTGCTTTCCTTTCAGCATTCCATTCCACATTCCATTCCATTCCATTTCACTTTTCATTCCACGTTACATTCCACTTTCCATTCCACGTTCAGTTCCACGGTCCATTCCACGTTCCAATGTATTCCATTCCACATTCCACTGAACATTTCAATCCATTCCATTCTACATTCCATTCCACTTTCCACTTCACATTCAATTCCACATTCCAAACCATTCCATTCCACATTCTTTCCAATTTCCATTCCACATTCCATTCCATTACTTTCCACGATCCATTTCATTCCATTCCACTTTCCATTCCACATTCCATTCCAAATTCCATTTCACATTTCATTCCGCATTCCATTTCAATTTCCTTTCCATTCCACTTCATTCCATTGCACATTCCATTCCATTCCAATCCACATTCCATTTCATTCCATTCCACGTTACATTCCGTTCCACATTCCATTCCATTCCGTTCCACTTTCCATTCCATTCCGTTCCACCTTCCATTCCATTCCATTCCACATTCCATTCCACATTTCATTTCATTCCATCTTATTCCACATTCCATTCCGTTCCATTCTGTTCCACTTTCCATTCCCTTTCATTCGACATTACATTCCACATTCCATTCCACGTTCCATTACAATCCATTCCACATTCCATACCATTCCTTGGCATTCCACATTACTTTCCTTTCCATTACACATTCCATTCCTTTCCATTCCACGTTCCATTCCGTTTCATTCCACAATCCATTTCATTTCATTCCACCTTCCATTCCACGATCCATTCCACATTCCATTACATTACTTTCGATTCCATTGCATTCCATTCCACATTCCATTCCAGATTCCATTCCATTCCATTCCACATTCCGTTCCACATTCCTTTCCACATTCCATTCTATCCCATTCCGCATTCCATTCCAATCCATTAAACTTTCCTTTCCTTTCAATTCCATTCCATTCAACATTCCATACCATTCCATTGCATTCCACATTCCATTCTTTTCCATTCCACGTTCCATTCCGTTCCATTCCACATTAAATTCCATTCCTTTCCACTTTCCATTCCATTCCATTCCACATTCCATTACATTCCATTCCACATTCCATTCCACATCCCAATCCACGTTCCATTCCACATTCCATTCCACCTTGCATTCCATTACATTCCACAATCGATTCCATTCCATTCCACCTTCCTTTCAACGTTCCATTCCATGTTCCATTCCACGTTCCATTCCACGTTTTATTCCATTCCAATCCACATTCCATTCCATTCAATTCCACCTTCCATTCCTCATTTCACTCTACTCCTTTCCACATTCCTTTCCACATCCCATTCCACTCCATCTCATCTTCAATTCCAGATTCCATTCCATTCAACATACCATTCCATTCCATTCCAAATTCCACTCCATTCCATTCCATACCATTCCACATTCCATTCAGTTCCATTCCATTCCATTCCTTATTCCATTCGATTCCATTCCAGTTTCCATTCCATTTATTTCCACATTCCATTCCATTCCATTTCACAGTCCATTCCATTCCATTCCACATTCTATTCCACATTCCATTCCATTCCATTCCACATTCCATTCAATTCCACATTCCATTCCACTCCATTCAATTCCACATTCCAATCCACATTCCATTCCATTCCATTCCAGTCCACATTCCATTCCACATTCCATTCCACATTCCCTTCCATTCCATTCCATCAATTCCACAATCCATTCCATTACATTCAATTCCTTTCAAAATTCCATTCCACTTTCTATTCAATTCCATTCCACATTCCAGTACATTCCATTCCATTCCATTCCATTCCAGATACCATTCCACATTCCATTTCATTCCATTCCACATTCCATTCCACTCCACTCCATGATCCATTACACATTCCATTCCATTCCATTCCACATTCCATTCCACGTTCCATTCCTTTCCAATCCGCGTTCCATTCCACCTTCCATTCCACATTCCATTCCACATTCAATTCCACTTTCCATTCCACATTCCATTCCATTCCATTGCACATTCCATTCCACATTCTATTCCATTGTACTCTACCTTCCATTTCACAATCCATTCCACATTCTGTTCCATTCCATTCCATTCAGCATTCCATTCCATCCGATTTCATATTCCATTCCAGTCCATTCCTCATTCCATTCCCCATTCAATTCCACATTCCAATCCCCATTCCATTCCTTTAAATTCCACATTACATTCCACATTCCATTCGACCTTCCATTCCATAATCCGTTTCACATTGCATTCCACATTTCATCCCATTATATTTCACATTCCATTCCATTCCACTCAGTTCCATTCCACATTCCATATCATTACATTCCATTCCACTTTCCATTCCTTTCCATTACACATTCCATTCCATTTCATTCCACATTCCATTACATTTCATTCTATTCCATTCCACATTCCATTACCCATTACATTTACTTCCATTCCACATTCCATTACACATTACTTTCCCGTCCATTCCACATTCCATTACATTCCATTCGACATTTCATTCCACTTTCCATTCCACGTTCCATTCCGCGTTCCTTTCCACATTCAATTCCGCGTTCCATTCGACGTTCCATTCCATTCCTTTCCAGAATCCACTGCACTTTACATTCCATTCCAATCCATATTCCATAGCATTAAATTAAATTCCACTACACAGTCGATTCCATTCCACATTCCGTTTCACATTCCATTCCTTTCCATTCCACATTCCATTCTGCATTCCATTAAATTCTATTCCACATTCCATTCCGTTCCATTCTACATTATTTCCACATTCCATTCGACATTCCATTCCAAGTTCTATTCCTCGTTCCATTCCAGCTTCCATTCCATTCCACTCCACATTCCATTCCATTCTTTTCCACGTTCCATTTTACTCCGTTCCACATTCCATTCCACATTCCATTTCACATTCAATTCCACATTCCATTTCACATCCCATTCTATTCCATTCCATTCAATTCGACGTTCTATTCCTTTCCAATGCGCATTCCATTCGTTTGCTTTCCACACTAAATTCCATTCCATTCCACATTCCATTCCATTCTATTCCATTCCATTCTACATTCCATACCATTTTATTCCATTCCAAATTCCATTCTTTCCATTACTCATTACATTCCATTCCTTTCCACATTCCATTCGATTACATTCCATTCCACATTCCATTCCACATTCCATTCCCTTTCATTCCACATTTCATTCCCTTCCATTCTACCTTCCATTCCACGTTCCATTCCATGATCCTTTCCACGTTCCATTTAGTTCCATTCCTCATTCTATTCCACATTCCATTCCATTCCATTTCACGTTCCATTTCACATTCCATTACATTCCATTCCATGTTCCATTCCACATTACATTCCACATTACGTTCCATGTTCCACTCCACTTTCCATCCATTCAATTCGTTGTTCCATTACACGTTCCATTCCACAATGCATTGCACATTCCATTACATATTCCATTCCACTTTCCATTGCACGTTCCATTCCACGTTGCGTTCCATTCCATTATACGTTCCATTACACATTCCATTCTCCATTCAATTCCACTTTCCATTTCATTCTATTCCACATTCCATTCCATTCCTTTCCACATTCCTATCCTTTCCGCTTTCCAGTGCAGATTCCTTTCAACGTTCCATTCCATTCCATTACACTTTCCATTCCACGTTCCATTCCCTGTCCTATTCCATTCCATTCCATTCCATGTTCTGCTCCACATTCCATTCGATTTCATTTCACGTTCCATTCCACAATTCCATTACAAATTCCACTCCACTATGCATTTCATACCATTCCACATTCGATTCCACTCTCCACTCCTTATACCATTCCACATTCCATTCCGTTCCATTCCATATTCCATTCCACATTCTATTCCACATTTCATTCCATATTGCATTCCATTCCATTCCACATTCCTTTCCATTCCACTCCCCTTTCTATTCCACATTGCATTACCCGTTCCATTCCACTTTCCATTCCACGTTCCATTCCATTCCATTAAACGTTACTTGCCATATTCTATTCCATTCCGTTCCAGTTTCCTTTCCGCATTCCATTCCACATTACTTCCGTTCCATTCCACATTCCATTTCACATCCCATTCCACATTCCTTTCAATTCCATATTCCATTAATCATTCCATTCAACATTCCATTCCACATTCCGTTCCACATTCCTTTCCATTCCATTGCACATTTCATTCCACATTCCATTCCGTAACTTTCCTCTTTCCATTTTACATTCCATTGCACGTTCTATTCCATTCCATTTTACATTCCATTACAAGTTCCTTTCCATTCCATTCGACGTTCGTTTGCACGTTCCATTCCACATTCCTTTCCACATTCTATTCCAACTTCCATTACATGTTCTATCCCATTCCATTCCATATTCCATTCCACGTTCTATTCCATTACATTCCACGTTCCATTCCACATTCCATTCCATTCCATTCCATATTTTATACCATTACATTTCATGCCACAATTCATTCAGCATTCCATTCCAGTTTCCATTTCACATTGCAATCCACATACCATTCAATTCCATTCCACATTTCATTCCAATCCATGTTCCCTTCCACGATGCATTCCACGTTCCACTTCACGTTCCATTCCGTTCCATTTCACGTTGCATTCCACATTCCATTCCATTCCATTCCACTTTCCCTTCCCATTACCACTCCACATTCCATTCCTCTTTCCATTCCACATTCCATTCCATGTTCCATTCCATGTTCCATTCCTACCATTCTATGTTCCATTCCATGTTCCATTCCTACCATTCTATGTTCCATTCCATGTTCCATTCCATTCCAATCCAAGTCTCTTTCCACACTCCATTGCACTTTGCATTAAAATTTCCATTCCACATTCCATTCCACGTTCGATTCCACATTCCATTCCATACCAATTCCGCGTTCCATTCCACATTCCATTCCACATTCCATTCCACATTCCATTCCACATTCCATTCCATTCCATTGCACATTCCATTCCACATCACATTCCATTCCATTCCACGTTATATTCCACGTTCCATTCCATTCTATTCCACTTTTCATTCCACGATCCGTTCCACATTCCTTTACACTTTCCATTCCTTTCCATTCCACGTTCCTTTCAATTCCATTTCACGTTCCATTCCGCATTCCATTGCACATTCCATTTCACGTTCCATTCCTCCTTCCATTCCATGTCCCTGTCCATTCCATTCCATGTTCCATCCCGTTCCATCCCACGTTCCATTTCATTCAATTCCACATTCCATTCTACATTCCTTGTCACATTCCATTCCACTTTCCATTCCACATTCCATTCTATTGCATTCCATTCCACATTCCATTCCATTCTGTCCCATTCCAGTCCACATTCCACTACATACTATTCCATTCCACATTCCTTTCATTTCCACACCACATTCCTTTTCATTCCATTCCACATACCACTCCTTTCCATTCAACATTTCCTTCAATTCCATTCCTTTCCACTTTCCATACCATTACATTTCACATTCCATTGCTTTCCATTCCACATTCCGTTCCATTCTGTTTCACATTCCATTCCATTCCGTTCCATTACACATTCCATTCCGCTTTCCATTACCTTCCAATCCACATTCCCTTCCATTCCTTTCCACGTTCCATTCCACGTTCCAGTCCACGTTCCTTTCCACGTTCCATTTCACGTTCAATTCCATTCCATTCCACATTCCATTCTAGGTTCATTTCCATTCCATTCCACATTCAATACAATTCAATTCCAATGGATTCCACATTGCATTACATTCCATTCCACATTCCATTCCACATGCCATTCCACATTCCAATCCATTCCATTCCACATTGCATTCCACATTCCATTCCACATTCAATTCCATGCCACACCACATTCCATTCCACGTTTCATTCCACAATCCTTTCCACTTTCAATTCCACCTGCCATTGCACATTCCATTCCACTTTCCATTCCACGTTCCATTCCACGTTGCATTCCACATTCCACTCCACGTTCCACTCCATTTCATTCCGCATTCCATTCCATTCCATTGCACACTCCATTCCACATTCCATTCCATTCCACTCCACATTACATTTCTTATTCCATTCCATTCCTTTCCACATTCCATTCCACATTCCATTCCATTCCATTCTACTCCACATTCCATTTCGTTCCATTCCACTTTCCGTTCCAATCTATTCCTCATTCCAATCCACATTCCATTTCACATTCCATTCCACTTCCCTTTCCATTCCATTCTACATTCCATTCCATTCAATTCCACATTCCATTCTATGCAATTCCACTTTCGATTCCTTTCCATTTCATTCCGAATTCCATTCCACTTTCCTTTCCACGTTCCATTCCATTTCATTCCATATTCCACTCCATTCTATTCCACATTCCATTCCATTCCATTTCACATTCCATTCCATTCCATTCCATTCCGCATTCCATTCCATTCCATTCCGCATTCCATTCCATTCCAATCTGCATTGAATTCCATTCCATTCAATATTCAAATCCTTTCCATTCCACTCCATTGCATTCCACATTCCATTCCATTCTGCCCTGAATTCCACTCCACTCAGTATTGAAATCCTTTCCATTCCCCTCCATTGCATTCCACATTCCATTCCATTCCATTTCACACTCCACTCCATTGAATGCCACATTGCATTCCCTTCCATTCCATTCCATTCCTCATTCCACTCCATTCCATTCCGCATTCCACTCCATTCCATTCCATTCCGTTCCAAATTCCGTTCCATTCCTTTCCATTCCATAATCCATTCCATTTCATTCCTCATCCCATTCCATTCATTTTATTTCTATCGTATCTTCCATACCATTCCATTCCATTCCACATTCCATTCCTTTCCGTTCCACATTCCATTCCATTCTTTTCTGCATTCCTTTCCATTCCACTCCACATTCCATTCCACGTTACTCTCCACATTCCATTGCACTTTCCATTCCACGTTTCATTCCATATTCCATTCCATTCCATTCCACATTCCATACCATACCATTCCATTTCATTCCACATTCCATTCCATTCATTTCCACTCCAAATTCCATTCCATTCCTTTCCATTTCATTCCACATTCCATTCCTTTCCATTCCTCATTCCATTCCACATTCCATTTAACATTCCATTCCATATTTCATTGCACATTCCATTCCATGTTCCATTCCATTCCATTCCACGTTCCATTCCATTCCAATCGATGTTCCATTCCACATTCCATTCCGCGTTGTATTCCAGTTTGCATTCCACGTTCCATTCCACTACATTTCATTCCACGTTCCATTCCATCTTCCATTTCATTCCATTGCATTCCAGATTCCATTCAACATTCCATTCCACGTTCCATTTCACTTTCCTTTCCACGTTCCTTTCCACGTTCCCTTCCATGTTTCATTCCACGTTGCATTCCACATTCCATTCCACATTCCACATTCCGTTGCACATTCCATTCCACATTCCCTTCCACATTCCATTCCACATTCTATTCCATTCCATTCAACATTCCATTCCACATTCCATTCCACATTCCATTCCTCATTGCATTCAACATTCCATTCCATTCCATTCCATTCCAGTATCTATTCCACTTTCCATTCCACATTCCATTCCACATACCATTACGTTCCATTCCACATACCATTTCGTTCCTTTCCATTCCATTCCACTTTCGATTCCACATTCCATTCCAAATTCCATTGCATTCATGCTCACATTCCATTCAATTTTTCCATTCCATTCCATTCTACATTCCACTCCATTCCAATCCACATTCCATTCCACATTCCATTCAATTCCATTGCACATCCGTTTCACAGTCCATTCCATTCCATTCCACATTGAATTCCACATTCCATTCCATTCCATTCCACGTTCCATTCCATGACCAACTCCACATTCCATTACACGTTCCATTACATTCCATTTCACTATCCATTCCAGGTTCCATTCTATTCCATTCCACGTTCCATTCCGCATTCCATTCCACATTCCATTCCTCATTTCATTCTATAGTTCATTCCACATTCCATTCCATTCCACTTTCCACTCTTACATACCATTCCACCTTCCGTTCCATTCCATTTCACATCCTATTCCATTCCAATCCACATTCATTTCCATTCCATTCCATTCCATTCCATTCCATTTCACATTCCATTGCATTCCATTCCACCTTCCATTCCATATATCATTCCATTCCATTCCACATTCCATTCCATTTCATTTCACAATGCATTCCACATTCCATTGCATTCCATTTCACATTCCATTCCATTCCACCTTCCTTTCCATTCCATTCCACTTTGCTTTCCATTCCTCTCCACGTTCCATTCCACGTTCCATTAGACTTTTCTTTCCACGTTGCATTTCACGTTCCATTCCAAGTTCCATTCCATTCCATTCCACATTTCATTCCACATTCCATTCCATTCCTTTCCACCTTCCATTCCACCATCCTTTTCACCTTCCATTCCAGATTCATTCCATTGCATTCCACATTCCATTCTACATTCCATTCCACATTCCGTTCTGAATTCCATTCCAATTTCCACTCCATTCCATTCCATTCCACCTACCATAGTGTTCCATTTCACATCCCATTCCATTCCATTCAACATTCCATTCCATTCCATTCCATTACATTTCCCATTCCATTTCATTCCAGCGTCCTTTCCATTCCATTTCAAATTACTTTCCATTCCTCCCCACGTTCCATTCCATGTTCCATTCAACTTTTCTTTCCACGTTGCATTTCACGTTCCATTCCAATTTCCATTCCATTCCATTGAACATTCCATTCCACATTCCATTCTACAATCCATTCCACATTCCATTCCATTCCATTCCAATTTCCACTCCATTCCATTCCATTCCACCTTCCATAGTGTTCCATTTCACATCCGATTATATTCCATTCCACATTCCATTCCACATTCCATTCCATTGCATTCCACATTCCATTCCATTCTTTTCCACATTCCATTACATACATTTTCACATTTGATTCCATGTTACTTTCCATTCCATTCCTTTTCACATTCCATTCCTTTCCATTCCACATTCCTTTCCACATTCCATTCCATTCCACATTCCATTCCACTTTCCATTCCACTACATTCCACATTCCATTCCAAATTGCGTACCATTCATTTCCACATTCCATTCCATTACATTCCACGTTCCATTCCACTCCATTCCACCTTCCATTCCATTCCATTCCACATTGCATTCCATTGCATTCCACGTTCCATTCCACGTTCCACTCCAGTTTTCACTCAACATTCCATTCCATTCCATTCCACGTTCCATTTCACATTCCATTCTGTTCCACATTCCTTTCCATTCCATTGCTTTTCACATTTCACTCCATTAAATTCCATTTCACTTTCCACTCCATTCCATTCCATTTCACCTTCCATTATACATTCCATTCCATTCCATTCCACATTCCATTCCAATCCACTCCATTGCATTACATTCCTTTCCACAGTCCATTCCATTCCATTCCATGGCACATTCAATTCCATGACATTTCAATTTCCATTTCACTCCATTCCATTCCATTCCACATTCTTTTGCATTGCATTCTACATTCTCTTACTTTCCCTTCCACTTTCCATTCCAGTCCATTCCACGTTCCTTTCCACATTCAATTCCACATTCCATACCATATTCCATTCCATTCAATTCCACAATCCATTCCAAATTCCATTTCATTGCGTTCCACATTCCATTCTACATTCCATTACATTCCACATTCTACTCCATTCCATTTTCCACTCATTTCGTTTCCATTCCACATTCCACTCCATTCCGTTCCACATTCTGTTCCACATTGTATGCCACATTGCAATTCATTCCATTCCACACTGCATTCCACTTGGCAATAAACATTCCATTTTACATTGCACTACATTCCTTTCCATTCCACACTACATTGCAATCTACTCCATATTCCTTTCCATCCCATTACAAATTCCAATCCACTTTAATTTCCACATTCCAATCCACATTTCATTCCACCTTCTATTCCTTTCCATTCCACATTCCTTTCCACATTCCATTCCATTCCTTTCCACATTCCAGTCCACTTTCCATTCCACTACATTCCACGTTCCATTCCAAATTCCATACCATTCATTTCCACATTCCTTTCCATTGCAGTCCACATTCCATTCCAGACCATTCCACCTTCCATTCTATTCCATTCCACATTGCATTGCATTGCATTCCACGTTACATTCCACTTTCCACTCAACTTTCCATTCCATTCCATTCCAGGTTCCATTTCAATTTCCATTCCACATTCCATTCCATTCCAGTCCACTTTCCATTCCATTCCATTTCACATTCCATTCCATTCCATTAAATTGCAGTCCAGAATCCATTCCATTAGAATCCACATTCCATTCCATTCCATTCCACATTGCATTCCACATTCCATTCCACATTCCATTCTGCATTCCATTCCACATTCCATTCCATTCCATTCCACTTTCCATTCCATTCCATTCCACTTTCCACTCCATTCCATTCCATTCCACCTGCCATTCCTTTCCATTTCACATCCCATTCGATTCCAATCCACTTTCCACTCCATTCCAATCCATTCCATTTCACATTCCACTCCATTCCACTTTACATTTTATATATCATTCCATTCCATTCCACATTCCATTTCTTTCAATTCCACATTCCATTCGATTCCATTACATTGAATTAAAAATTCCATTCCACGGTCCATTCCACGTTACATTCCACATTCCTTTCCACTCTCCATTCCACTTTAGATTTCACGATCCATTCCACGTTCCATTCCATTCCTTTCCACTTTCCATTCCACATTCCATTCCATTGCATTCCACATTCCATTCCATTCCATTCCAGATTCCATTCCAGATTCCATTCCATTGCATTCCACATTAGATTCCATTCTATTCCACATTCTATTCTACACATTTTCACATTCCATTCCATTCCACATTCCATTCCATTCCTTTTCGCATTCCATTCCTTTCCATTCCACATTCCATTCCATTCCATTCCACATTTCATTCCACTTTCTGTTCCGTTACATTACAGATTCCATTCCAAATTCCATACCATTCATTTCCACATTCCATTCCATTACATTCCGCCTTCCATTCCACTCCATTCCACCTTCCATTAGATTCCATTCCACATTGCATTCCATTGCATTTCACTTTCCTTTCCCCTTTCCACTCAACGTTCCATTCCATTCCATTCCATGTTGCATTTCATGTTCCATTTAACATTCCATTCCATTCCATTCCACATTCCATTCCTTTCCATTCCATTTCACATTTCCCTCCGTTAAATTCCATTTCACATTCCACTCCATTCCATTCCATTTCTCCTTCCATTATACATTGCATTCCATTCCATTCCACATTCCATTCCAATTCATTCCATTCCATTACATTCTTTCCACAGTCCATTCCATTCCATTCCATTCCACATCCCATTGCATTCCATTCAATTGCACATTTAATTCCATTGCACATTTAATTCCATTCCATTTCATATTCCATTCCCTTGCATTCCACATTCCATTGCATTCCGTTCCACATTCCATTCCACGTTCCACTCATTTCCATTCCACATTCCATTCCACATTCCATTCCTTTCCATTTCATTCCATTCCACATTCCATTCCATTCCTTCCCATTCCGCGTTCCATTCCACTGCATTCCACTTTCCCTTCAGTTACATTCTACATTTCTTTCCATTGCTTTGCACTTTCCATTTAATTCCATTCTTCTTTCCATTACATTCCATTCCACATTCCATTCCACATTCCATTCCATTCAATTCCATTCCATACCGCAATCCATTCCATTCCATTCCACATTCCATTCCATTCCATTCCACTTTCCATTCCACTTTCCTTTCCATTCCATTCCACAAAACTTTCCATTCCGTTCCAAAATTGCATTGAATTCCATACCACATTCCATTGTATTTCACGTTCCATTCCATTCCATTCAGGTTCACTTTCTATTCGACAACACTCCACATTCCATTCCATTCCATTCCATATTCCGTTCCACACTGCATTCCACATTGCATTCTACATTCCATTCCACAATCCTTTCCATTCCATTCCACATTCCACTCCATTCCATTCCATTCCACATTCCATTCCATTCCATTCCACATTCAATTCCACATTCCACTCCATTCCATTCCATATTCCATTGCATTCCTTTCCACATTCCATTCCACTCCATTCCATGTTCCATTCCACTTTCCATTCCATTCTATACTACATTCTACTCCATTGCATTCCACATTCCGTTACATTCCATTCCACTTTCCATTACATTCCATTCTCGTTCTGTTTCATTCCATTCCATATTCCGTTTCGCTTTCCATTCCATTCCATTCCACATTCCATTCCATCTTCCATTCCACGTCGCATTCCACCATCCATTCCACGTTCCATTCCACCATCCATTCCACGTTCCATTCCAGTTTAATTCCAATGCATTCCACATTCCATTAGATTCCATTCCATTTTCCATTACATTCCATTCCACGTTCCATTCCATTCCATTCCATGTTCCGTTTCCCTTTCCATTCGATTGCATTCCACATTCCATTCTATCTTCCCTTCCACGTTGCATTCCACCATCCATTCCATGTTCCATTCCACCATCCATTCCATGATCCATTCCAGTTTAATTCCAATGCATTCCACATTCCATTCCACATTCCATTCCACATTCCATACTACATTCCATTCCACATTCCATTCCATTCCATTCCAATTTCCACTCCATTCCATTTGATTCCGCCTTCCATAGTATTCCATTTCACTTCTCATTCCATTCCATTCCACTTTCCATTCCATTGTAATCCATCCTATTCCACATTCCACTCCATTACATTCCGTATTCCATTCCACAATCCATTCCATATACCAGTCCACATTCCATTCCAATCCATTCCACCATCCGCATCATTCCATTCCAGTCCACATTCCACTGCATTCCATTTCACTTTCCTTTCCATTCCAATGCACGTTTCATTCTGCATTCCATTCCATTCCATTCCACATTCCACTCCATTCCATTCCATTCCACATTCCACTCCATTATATTCGGCATTCCGTTCCACATTCCATCACATATTCCAGGCCACATTGCATTCCACTCCATTCCACCATCCGCTTTATTCCATTCCATTCCACATTCCATGCCATTCCATGCCATTCCAGTTTCCATTTCACATTACTTTCCATTCATTTCCACATTCTATTCCATTCCATTCCAAGTTCCTTTGAATTCCAGTTTACATTCCATTCCATTCCATTTCACGTTCCATTCCATTCCATTAAATTCTCGTCCAGAATGCATTCCATTGGAATCCCCATTGCATTTCATTCTATTCCATCTTGCATTCCACGTTCCATTTCACATTCCAGTCTACATTCCATTCCACATTATATTCCATTCCATTCCAATTTCCACTCCATTCCGTTCCATTCCACCTTCCATTCCATTCCATTTCACATCCAATTCCATTCCAAACCACATTCCATTCCATTCCATTTCATTCCATTTCACATTCCATTCCATTCCACTTTACATTTCATATCATTCCTTTCCATTTCACATTCCATTCCCTTCCATTTCACAATGCATTCCACATTCCATTCCATACCTTTCCACATTCCATTCCATACCTTTTCACATTCCATTCCATTTCACATTCTATTGCAATCCTTTTCACATTCCATTCCATTCCACTCCACATTCCATTCCACATACCATTCCATTCCTGTCCACATTCTATTCCTTTCCAATCCAGTCCACATTCCTTTCCAATCAATTCCATGAACCATTCTGCATTCCCGTCCATTCCATTTAATTGAATTCCATTCCTTTCCATACCATTCCATAGCATTCCAATCCATTGCATTCCACATTCCATTCCATTCCATTTCATTCCACATTCATTCTATTCCATTACATTCCATTACATATTCGATTCCATTCCATTCCATTCCACAATCCATTCCATTTCATTCCACTTTCCATTCCATTACATACCACATTCCATTCCACATTCCATTCCATTCCATTCCGCCTTCCATTCCACATTCCAGTCCATTCCATTCCACATTCCGTTCATTTCCACTCTACATTCCATTTCACTTTCGACTCTACATTCCATTCCATTCGATTCCACATTCCATAAAATTCCATTCCGCCTTCCATTCCATTCCACATTCCGTTCCATTCCATTCCTTTCCATTCCAGTCCAAATTCCATTCTATTTCATTGCTCTTTCCATTCTATTCCATTCCACATTCCATTCCATTCCATTCCTTTCCATTCCACGTTCAATTCAATTCCATTCCATCCCACATTCCACTCCATTTCATTCCACATTCCGTTGCATATCATTCCACATTTCATTCCATTCATTTCCTTTCCATTGCATTCCACATTCCATTCCATTGCATTCCATTCCGCAATCCATTCTATTCCATTACACATTCCATTCCATTCCATTCCATTCCTGTTTCCATTCCACATTACTTTCCATTACATTCCACATTCCATTCCATTCCATTTCAGTTTCTATTACATTCTATTCCATTCCATTCCACATTCGGTTTCATTCAATTCCATATTTCATTCCATTCCCTTCCACGTTCCATTCCACTCCTTTAAACGTTCCGTTCCACATTCCATGCCAAACTCCATTCCACTTTGCATTCCATTACATTCCACATTAAATTCCATTCCCTTCCACATTACATTCCACATTCTATTACATTCAATTCCACATTCTTCTCCATTCCATTGCACATTGCAATAAACATTCCACTTCATTCCATTCCACATTCCGTTCCATTTTGCATTCCACATTCTATTCCTCATACCATTTCATGACATTCCACATTCCACTCCATTCCGTTCCATTCCATATTCCATTCCACATTCCATTCCACATTCAATTCCACGCTCCATTCCATTCCATTGCATGTTCCATTCCACATTCCATTTCTTTTTACGTTCCACCTTCCATTACATGTTCCATTCCACATTCCTTTCCACGTTCCATTCCATTTTCCATTCCATTCCATTCCACATTAGATTCCCCATTCCTTCCCATTCCATTCCTCATTCATTCCACATTCCTTTCCATTCCATTCCACATTCCATTCCACGTTCCATTACACGTTCCATTCCATTCCATTCCACATTGCATTCCATTCTACATTCCATTCCATTCCATTCCATTCCACATTCCATTCCATTCCGTTTCACATTCAATTCCATTCCATTCCACTTTCCATTGCACTCCATTCCACATTCTATTCCATTCATTTCCATTGCATTAAATTCCAAATCCCATTCCATTCCATTCCATTCCATAATCCATTCTATTTCATTCCACATTTCACTCCATTCCATTCCACTTTACATTCCACATTCCTTTCCATTCCAGAACACATTCCATTCCATTCCATTCCAAATTAGATTGAATTCCTTTCCAAATTCCATTCCACTACATTTCACGTTCCATTCCATTCCATTCCAGTCCACATTCCAATCTACTATAATCCAAATTCCTTTGCATTCCATTCCTCATTGTATTCCACGTTCCATTCCACGTTCCATTTTACAATGCATTCCACATTCAATTCCATTCCATTCCACGTTCTATTCCACGTTCCATTATACAATGCATTTCACATTCCATTCCTTTCCATTTCACATTCCACTCCACTCCATTCCATTCCACTTTCCATTCATTTCCATTCCACTTTCCATTCCGTTTCATTCCAAATTCCACTACACGTTCCATTCCACATTCCTTTCCATTCCATTGCACATTGCATTCCATTCCATTACAATTTCCATTCCACATTCCTTTCCATTCCATTCCACATTGCATTATATTCCATTACACATTCCATTCCACATTCCGTTCCATTCCATTTCACATTCACTTCCATTCAATTCCACATTCCATTCCACGTTCCTTTCCTTTCCATTCCACATTCCATTCCACATTCTATTCCTTTCCATTCCGCATTCCATTCCATTCCATTCCGTTCCATTCCATTCGACATTCCATTCCACATTTCATTCCACATTTCATTCCACTGCAATCCACATTCCATTCCACTGCATTCGAAATTCCATTCCTTTCCACTCCTCATTCCTTTCCACATTTCATTTCATTCCATACCAAATTCCATTCCATTACATTCCTCATTCCATTCCACTTTCCATTGCATTCTATTCAACATTCCATTCCACTCCATTCCACTTTCCATTCCACTTTCCTTTCATTCCATTCCACATTCCTTTCCTTTCCATTCCAAAATTGAATTGAATTCCATTCCACATTTCATTGCATTTCACGTTTCATTCCATTCCATTCCTTTCCAGTTCACTTTCTATTCCACTACATTCCACATTCCATTTCATTCCATTCCACATTCCATCCGCATTGCATTCCACCTTCCATTCTACATTCCATTCCACATTCCATTAAATTCCTTTCCACATTCCACTCCATTCCATTCCATTCCAGCTTCCATTCCACATTCCAATCCATTCCATTCCTCATTCCATTCCATTCCTTTCCACATTCCATTCAATTCCATTCCATTTTCCATTCCACTTTCCTTTCCATTCCGTACTACATTCCTTTCCATTCCTTTCCACATTCCATTAGATTCCATTCAACTTTCCATTCCATTCCATTCCATGTTCCGTTCCATTCCATTCCATGTTCCATTTAACATTCCATTCCATTCCACTCCACTTTCCATTCCATCTTCCATTCCACGTTCCATTCTACCATCTATTCCACGTTCCATTCCAGTTTCATTCCATTGCATTCCACTTTCCATTGCACATTACATTCCACATTCCATTCCACATTCCATTCCAGATTCCTTTCTACATTCCATTCCACATTCCATTCCATTCCATTCCAATTTCCACTCCGTTCTGTTCCATTCCACCTTTGATATTATTCCATTTCACTTCCCTTTACATTCCATTCCACATTCCATTCCATTGCATTCCATCCCATTCCACATTCCACTCCATTACATTCCACATTCCGTTCCACTTTTCATTCCACATTCCTTTTCATTCCATTCCACATTCCATTCCGTTCCATTCCACTTCCCATTCTGCATTCCATTCCATTCCATTGCATTCTATTCCATATTCCATTCCACATTCCATTCCATTCCATTCCATTCCATTCCATTACATATTCCATTCCATTTCATTCCACATTCCATTCCACACTCTCTTCCATTTCATTCCATATTACATTCCACATTCCATTCCTTTCCATTCCACATTCCATACCACTTCCCATTCCACAATACTTTCCGAATTCCATTTCATTCCACGATCCATTCCACTTTCCATTCCGCATTCCATTCCATTCCACGTTCCTTTCCACATTGCATTCCACGTTGTATTCCACATTCCATTCCAGTCGATTTCACATTCCATTCCACATTCCAGTCCATTCCATTCCACATTTCATTCCACCTCATTCCACATTCCATTCCACATTCCATTCCATTCCACAATACATTCCATTCCATGATCCATTACACATTCCATTCCACTTTCCATTGCATTACAAGTTCCATTCCACAATCCATTCCATGTTCCATTTCACATTCCATTCCATTCCATTTAGCGTTGAATTCAAGATTCCATTCCATTCCATTCCACATTCCATTTCATTACATTCCACATTTCATTCAACATTCCATTCCATTTCTTTCCACATTCCATTCCACATTCCATTGCATTCCATTGCACATTCCATACCACATTCCATTCCACAATCCGTGGCACATTCCATTCCATTCCACGATCCATTCCACTTTCCATTCCGCATTTCATTCCATTCTACGTTCTCTTCCACATTCCATTTTACATTGCATTCCACATTCCACTCCATGCGATTCCACGTTCCATTCCACATTGCTATCCATTCCATTCCACATTACTTTTGATCCCCTTCCAAATTCCGTTCCCCTTCCATTCCATTCCATTCCACTGTCCATTCCAAATTACATTCCACAATCCATTCCACATTCTATTCCATTCCAAGTTACATTCCACAATCCATTCCACATTCCACTCCTTTCCACGTTTCTTTCCAGTTTGCATTGCAGGTACCATTCCATATTCCATTCCATTCCATTCCATTCCACTTTCCATTCCATTGCATGTTCCATTAAACATTCTATTCCATATTTCATTCCACGTTCCATTTCACATTCCCATCCATTCCATTCCACGTTGAATTCCACATGCCATTCCATTCCATTCCACAATCCATTCCATTTGATTCCACATTCCATTAGGAATTCCATTCCTTTCCATTTAGCTTTCAATTCCACATTCCATTCCATTCCCCATTCCATTCCACATTCCATTCCGTTCCATTCCGCATTTCGTTCCACATTCCTTTCCTTTCCTTTCCACATTCTATTATTTATTCCATTCCATTCCATTCCACTTTCCATTCCACTTTCCTTTCCTTTCCATTCCGCATACCATTCGAAATTCCATTCCATTCCATTGCCCATTCCATTCCACATTCCATTCCAATCCAGTCCACATTCCATTCCATTGCATTCTGCATTCCATTCCACATTCCATTCCATTTCATTCTGCACTCCATTATTCATTCCATTCCATTCAATTACACATTGCATTCCACTGCATTCCACATTCAATTCTACTCCATTCCACTTTCCATTCCACATTCCATTCCATTCCATTCCATTTCACATTCCATTCCATTGCATTCCACATCCAATTCTACATTCCATTACATTCCATTCCACTTTCCATTTCACATTCGATTACATTCTATTTCACATTCCATTCCACTTTTTTCCCTTCCAGATTCCATTCCATTCCATTCCTCATTCAATTCCATTCCATGCCATACAGCATTGCATTCAATTCCATTACATATTCCTTTCCACATTCCATTCCTTTCCACGTTCCATTCCACATTCCATTCCACATACCATTCCACGTTCCATTAAACAATCCATTCTGCATTCCATTCCACATTCCTTTCCACATTCCAATCCATTCCATTCTACATTTCGTTCCACATTCCATTCATTCCATTCCATTCCACATTGAATTACGTTCCATTGCATATTCCATTCTATTGAATTCCACATTCAATTCAATTCCATGTTCCATTCGTGTTTCCATTCCACGTTCCTTTCCACATTCCATTCCATTTCATTCCACGTTCCATTTCACATACCTTCTGACTTTCCAACCCATTACACGTTCCGTTCCACTTTGCATTCCACGTTAAATTCCACATTCCTTTCCATTCCAATCCACGTTCTATTCCACACTCCATTCCATTCAATTCCGAATTCCATTTCATTCCATTCTGTTTCATTACTCATTCCATTCCATTCCATTCCACATTCCACTCCATTCAATTCCATTCCATTCCACATTCCATTCCTTTTCATTCCACATTGCATTGCATTCCATTCCAAATCCCATTCCATTCCTGTCCACATTCCATTCTACATTCCATTCCACATAGCATTCCACGTTCCATTCCACATTCCATTTCACATTCCATTCCACATTCCATTCCATTCCATTCCATTCCACATTCCATTCCATTCCACTCCATTCCATTCCAATTTCCATTCAACTTTCCATTCCATTCCACTAAAGTCCATTCCACATTGCATTCCTTTCCAATGTATTCCATTCCATATTCCATTCCACTTTCCATTCCTTTCCTTTCCAGTTTCCATTCCAGATTATATTCCATTGCATTGCACATTCCATTGCATTCCATTCCATATTCCATTCCATTCCAACCCACACTGCATTCTCTTACATTCCAAATTCCATTCCATTCCATTCCACATTCCATTCCATTCCTTTCCATTCTTTTCCACTTTTAATTACATTCCATTTCACATTCCTTTCCATTCCATTTCACTTTTCATTCAATTGCATTCCACATTCCATTCCATTCCATTCCACATTCAATTCCATTGAATTCCAAATTCCATTCCATTCCATTCCACATTCCATTCCTTTCCATTCCTTTCCACTTTTCATTGCATTCCATTTCACATTCCATTCCATTCCATTTCACATTCCATTCCGTTCCATTCCACATTCCATTCCATTCCATTCCACATTCAATTTCCTTGAATTCCAAATTAAATTCCATTACATTCCACATTCCATTCCATTGCATTCCACGTTCCTTTCCATTCCATTCCAACTTGCATTGCCTTCCATTTCCTATTCCATTCCATTCCATTCCATTCCATGTTGCATTCCATTCCATTCCACGTTCCATTTCACATTCCATTCCATTAAATTCCACATTCCATTCCATTCCTTTCCACTCCTGTCCACATTGCATTCCATTCCATTCCTTTCCACATTCCATTCCACTTTCCATTCCATTCCATTCCACATTCCATTGCTTTCCATTCCACGTTCCATTCCTCTTACCACTGAACATTCCATTCCATTCCATTCCACATTCCTTTCTGCATTACTTTACATTCCATTCCACTTTCCATTACACATTCCATTCCATCACATTCAACATTCCTTTCCATTCCACGTTCCATTCCACTTACCATTCCACATTCGTTTCCATTCCTTTCCACATTCCATTCCATTGCATTCCATTCTGCATTCCATTCCATTCCACTTTCCATTCCAAATTTCATTCCACATTCCTTTCTACATTCCATTCCCTTCCATTCCACATTACATTACATTCCACTTTGCTTTCCACATTCCATTCCACATTGCATTCCATTCCATTCCACATTCCATTCCCTTCCATTCCACTTTCCGTTCCACTTTCCATTCCATGTTCCATTACTCTTTCCATTCCACGTTCCACTCCACGTTCCATTCCACGTTCCATTCCACCTTCCATTAAATGTTCCATTATATTCCATTTCACGTTCCAATCCACATTTCATTCCATTCCACCTCCCATTCCACACTCCATTGCACTCCAAGTTCCATTCCACCTTCCATTCTATGTTATATTCCACGTTCCAATCCAGTAAATTCCATGATCCCTTCCACATTTCTTTGCATTCCATTCCACATTCCATTCCATTACACTCCACATTCAATTCCAATCCATTCCACATTCAAATTCATTCAACACTCAATTCCACTCCAAATTTATTTCCATTACATTCCCATCCATTCCACATCCCATTCCTTGCCATTCCACATTGCATTACATTCCATTTCACATTCCATTCCATTCCATTTCATTCAACATTTCATCCGATTCCATTCCACAATCCATTCCACATTCCATAGCATTCCATTCCACGTTCCATTGCATTGCATTCCACATTCCATTCCATTTCATTCTATTCCATTCCAGATTCCCTTCCATTCCATTCCACATTCCATTCCACATTCCTTTTCCTTCCATTCCACGTTCTGTTCCACATTTCATTCTATTCTATTACACGTTCCATTACACATTCCATTCGACATTCCATTCTATTCCATTCCATTCCATTCAACATTCCATTCCATTCACATTGCATTCTATTCCACATTCCCTTCCATTCCAGTCCACGGCATTCCATTTTCAATTACAGATTCCGTTCCATTCCATTCCATATTCCATCCCATTCCATTCCATTCCACCTTCCATTACATTCCATTCCGCCTTCCATTCCACATTCCATTCCATTCCACATTCAATTAAATTCCATTCCACATTCCATTGCATTCCATTCCATATTCCATTCCATTCCATCCCACACTGCATTCTCTTACATTCCAAATTCCATTCCGTTCCATTTCACATTCCATTCCATTCCTTTCCATCCCTTTCCACTTTTCATTCCATTCCATTTCACATTCCATTCCGTTCTATTCCACATTCCATTCCACTGCATTCCACATTCAATTCCATTGAATTCCAATTTCAATTCCGTTACATTCCACATTCCATTCCATTGCATTCCACGTTCCGTTCCATTCCATTCCAAGTTGCATTCCCTTCAATTCCCCGTTCCATTCCATTCCATTCCATGTTCCATTCCATTCCATTCCTCTTTCCATTCCATTCCATTCCACATTCCATTCAACTTTCCATTCCATTCCATTCCACATTCCATTCTGTATTCCTTTCCTTTCCATTCCACTTTCCATTACACATTCCATTCCATCACCTTCAACATTCCATTCTATTCCACTTTCAATTCCACTTACCATTCCAAATTCCATTCCATTCCATTCCACATTCCATTCCATTGCATTCCATTCCGCATTCCATTCCATTCCACATTCCATTCCACATTTCATTCCACATTCCATTCAATTCCATTCCACATTCTATTCCATTCCATATTGCATTCCACATTCCTTTCCAGAGTCCATTCCACATTCCTTTCTACATTCCATTCCACATTACATTACATTCCACTTTGCTTTCCACATTCCTTTCCACATTGCATTCCTATCCATTCCACATCCCATTCCACCTTTCATTCCACATTGCATTCAATTCCATTCCTTATTCCATTCCATTCCACATTCCATTCCACATTCCATTCCTCATTTCCTTCCATTCCATTCCACATTCCTTTCCACACACCATTCCGCCTTCCATTCCATTCCTTTCCATTCCGTTCCACAGTCCATTCCATTCGTTTCCACGTTCCATTCCATATTACATTCCACCTTCCAGTCCATTCAATTTCATTCCATTACATTCCATTCCACTTTGCATTCAATTCCATTACGTTCCATTCTACTTTACCTTCCATTCCATTTCACTTTCCATACCATTCCATTCCACATTACGTTCCACCTTCCGTTCCACATTACATTCCACGTTCCATTCCACATTCCATTCCACATTCCATTCCATTCCATTCCACCTTCCATTCCATTGCATTCCACATTCCATTCCATTCCGTTCCATTCCATTACAAATTCCATTCGATTCCATTCCATTCCACATTCCATTCCATTCCTTTGCAGATTCCATTCCTTTCCATTCTACATTATATTCCATTCCACATTCAATTCCATTCCCCATTCCATTCCACATTCCTTTGGATTCCATTCAATTCCACTTTCCCTTCCACTCCATTCCATTCCACATTCCATTCCACATTCCATTCCACATATCATTGCATTCCATTCCACATTCCATTCCATTCCAATCCACATTCCATTCCATTCCATTTCACATACCATTCCATTCCATTGCATTCCCTTCCATTTCACATTTCATTTCATTCCATTCCACATTCCATTCAACGTTCCATTCCACGTTCCATACCACATTGCATTTCATGCCCCTCCACGTTCCATTCCATTGCATTCCATTGCATTCCACTTTCCATTACAGATTTCGTTCCATTCCATTCCACATTTTATTCCCTTCCATTCTATTCCACCTTCCATTCCATTCCATTCCGCATTCCATTTCACATTCCATTCCATTCCACATTCAATTCCTTTACATTCCACATTCCTTTGCATTCCATTCCACATTCCATTCCATTCCATCCCACACTGCATTCTATTCCATTCCAAATTCCGTTCCATTCCATTCCACATTCTGTTCCATTCCATTCCACTTTCCTTTCCCTTCCATTTCACATTCCATTCCATTCATACTACATTGCATTCCACATTCCATTCCATTCCATTCCACATTCCATTCCCTTCCTTTCCACATTCCATTCCACATTCCACTCCGTTCCATTCCATTCCGAATTCCATTCCATTCCATTCCACATTCCATTCCACGTTCCATTTCACGTTCCATTCCACGTTCCATTCCACATTCCATTCCACGTTCCTTTCCACGTTTCATTCAACTTTCTTTTCCACATTACATTCCTCAGTCCTTTCCACATTCAATTCCACATTCTATTCCATTCCATTCCACATTCCATTCCCTACCATACCACATTCCATTCCCTTCGATACCACATTCCATACCATTCCACATTCCAGTCCTCATTCCATTCCAATCCATTGCAGATTCCATTCCCTTCCATTCCACTTTCCATTCCACGTTCCATTACTCTTTCTATTCCACGTTCCATCCTCGTTGCATTCCATGTTCCATTCCACGTTCCATTAAGCGTTCCATACATTCCCGTCCACGTTCCATTCCACAATCCATTCCTTTCCATTCCACCTCCCATTCCACACTACATTCCACTCCACCTTCCATTCCGCTTTCCATTCCACGTTACATACCACGTTCCAATCCATTACATTCCATGATCCCTTCCTCATTACGTTCCATTCTATTCCACATTCCATTCCATTACACTCCACGTTCCATTCCTATCCATTCCACATTCAAATCCATTCATCACTCTATTCCACTCCACATTTCTTTCCATTTCATTCCAATCCATTCCACATCCCATTCCATGATATTCCACACTGCATTGCAATCCATTTCACATTCCATTCCATTCCATTTCATTCAACATTTCATCCCATTCCATTCCATATTCCATTACACCTTCCATACCGTTCCATTCCACATTCCATTGCATTGCATTGCACATTCCATTTCATTCTATTCCATTCCAGATTCCATGCCATTCCATTCTGTTCCACATTCCATTCCATTCCACTCCACTTTCCATTCCATTCCTTTCCACATTCCCTTCCATTCCATTCCAGTTTCCATTCCATTCCACCCACATTCCCTTCCATTCCATTCCACTTTCCGTTACAGATTCCATTTCACATTCCATTCCATTCCACTTCACATTGCTTTCCATTCCATTCCATTCCACATTCCATTCTATTCCATTTCACTTTCTATTCCATTCCATTCCATTCCACATTCCATTCCACATCACATACACATTCCATTTCATTCCATTTCTCATTCCATTCCATTGCAATTTCCATTCTATTCCATTCCACATTCCATTCCATTCCATTATACTTTCCATTTCTTTCCATTCCACATTCGTTTCAAGATTCCTTTCCATTCCATTGCACCTTCCATTCCATTCCACGTTCCATTCCACTTTACTTTCCACATTCCATTTCATTCCATTCAACATTCCATTCCGCCTTCCATTCCATTCAATTAAACATTCTATTCCACATTCCATTCCATTCCATTCCACGTTCCATTCCACATTCCATTCCATTCAATTCTGCATTCCTTTCCATTCCATTCCACATGGGATTCCATTCCAATCTGTTCCATTCCACATTCCATTACTTTCCATTCTCCATGACATTCCATTCCATTCCACGTTCTTATCCATTCCATTCCACCTTGCGTTCTATTCCATTCCCTGTTCCATACATTTGATTCCTCCTTCCATTCCATTCCATTCTACTTTCAGATCCATTCCATTCCACATTCCATTCCACTGCACAATCCTTTCCATTCCACGTCCAATTCCATTCCATTCCATTCCACTCCACATTCCAATCCATTCCGTGTTTCATTCCATTCACTTCCATTCCACATTCCATTCCATTCCATTGCAAGTTCCATTCAATTCAATTCCATTCCACTTTCCATTCTTTTCCATTCCACATACCATTCCACATTGCATCTCATTCCATTCCATTCCATTGCACATTCCATTGCGCATTCCATTCCACGTTCCATTAGACATTCCATTCCACGTTCCATTTGATGTTTCATTCCACGTAACATTCCAAGTTCCATTCCAGGTTCCAATACACGTTCCATTCCACATTCGATTCCATTCTACTCCATTCCATTCCACATTTCATTTCACATTCCATTCCATTTCATTACACATTACATTCAACCTTCCATTCCACAGTCCATTCCATATTGCATTCCATTCCATTCCACATTCCATTCCACATTCCATTCCATTCCATTCGATATTCCATTCAAAGCCATTCCAAATTCCGTCCCATTCCATTCCACTTTCTTTTCCATTCCACATTACATTCCATTCTATTCCATTCCTCATTCGATTCCATTCCATACCACGTTCAATTCCATCTCATTTCATATTCCATTCCACATTCCATTTCATTGCATTCCACATAGCATTCCACATTCCATTGCACAATCCATTCTACCTTCCATTCCATTCCACGTTCCATTCCACTTTCCATTCCATATTCCTTTCCACCTCCCATTCCACATTCCATTCCATCCCATTCCGCGTTGCATTCCACATTAAATTGCATTCCATTCCAAAATCCATTCCATTTCTTTCCACATTCCATTCAACATTCCATTACATTCCATTTCACATTCCATTCCAAATTCCATTCCACATTCCACTGCATTCCATTCCATTCCACATTACATTCCACATTCCATTCCATTGCATTCCACAATGCATTCCAAGTTCCATTCCACGTTCTGTTCCACTTTCCATTCCACGTTCCATTACAATTACAATTCCACGTTCCATTCCATTCCGTTCCACATTGCATTGCATTATATTACACATTCCATTCCATTGCATTCCACATTCCATTTCACAATCCTTTCCATTCCATTCCATGTTCGATTCCATATTCCCCTCCATTACATTCCGCGTTCCATTCCATTCCGTTTTAAGTTCCATTCTATATTCCATGCCACGTTCCATTCTTCCTTCCTTTCCATGTTTCGTTCCATTCCATTGCAAATTCAATTCCATTATACATTCCATTCCACTGCATTCCATTCCATTCCACATTCCATTCCAATCCACATTCCATTCCACATTCCATTGCATTCCATTCCACATTCCATTCCATTCCATTCCATTCCACTTTCCATTCTATTCCATTCCACATTCCATTTCACTCCATTGCACATTCCCTTCCACATTCCATTCCATTGCATTCCACTTTCATTTCAACATTCCATTCCATTCCACTCCACATTCTATTCCATTCCACATTCCATTCCAGTCCATTCCAATTCATTCCATTTCGCATACCATTCCACATTTCATTCCACACCAAATTTTATTCCATTCCTTTCCACATTTCATTCCATTCCATTCCACATTGCATTCCATTCCATTCCATTCCATTCCGCATTCCATTCCATTCCATTTTGCAATCCAATCCATTCCATTCCACATTCCATTCGAGATTCCATACCACATTCCATTGCATTCCATTCCACCCTCCTTTCCACATACTATTCCCTTCCTTTACAGTTTTGATTGCACATTCCATTCCATTCCTTTCCATTTCACTGTCCACTCCATTCCACTCAGCATTCCATTCCACATTCCAGTCCATAATCCATTCCACATTCCATTCCAGTCCATTCCACCGTCCACTTCATTACATTCCAGACCACATTCCATTCTATTCCATTCTGTATTCCATTCCACGTTCCATTCCATATACCATTCAACTTCCCTTCCATGTTCCTTTCCAGTTTCCATTCCAGTTTCCATTCCATTGTGCTCCACAATGCATTCCTCATTCCATTTCTTTCCATTCCACATTCCATTCCCCATTCCATTCCATTCTATGCCGCATTCCATTCCATTCCATTCCATATAGCATTCCACTTTCCATTTCACATTCCATTCCAATTTCCATTAAACGTTCCGTTCCACTTTCCATGTCACATTCCATTATACCATCCATTCCATTCCATTCCACATTGCATTCCACATTCCATTCCGCATTCCATTCCATTCCATTCCACATTCCATTCCACAGTGCATTCCATTGTGATGCACATTCCATTCCACATTCCACTCCACGTTCCTTTCCAAATTACATTCCATTCCATTCCACTTTCCATTCCAGATTGCATTGCAATCCGTTCCACATTCCATTTCATTCCTTTCCATTCCACATTCCATTCCAATTCATTCCACCTTTCTTTCCATTGCATTCCTCATTGCATTCCATTCCATTCCACGTTCCATTCCACTTTTCATTCCACATTCCATTCCACGTTCCATTCCACTTTCCACTACACTTTCCAGTCCATTCCATTACACGTTCCATTCCACGTTTCATTCCACGTTCCATTCCAATTTCCATTCCACTTTGCGTTCCCCATTCTATCCCATTCATTTCCACATTCCAATCCTTTCCATTCCACATCCATTCCATTCCATTTCACATTCCATTCCAATCCTTTTCACGTTCCATTCCATTGCATTCCACATTCCATTCCATTCAATTTCACAATCCAACACATTCCATTTCACATACCATTCCAGATTCCATTCCACGTTCAATTGCATTCCATTCCACATTCCATTCCACATTCCATTCCATTCCATTCAACTTTCCATTCCACATTCCATTCCACATTCCATTCCATTCCACATTCCATTCCATTCCATTCAACTTTCCATTCCACATTCCATTCCGTATTCCATTCTATTCCATTCCACATTCGATTCCATTCCATTCCACATTCCATTCCATTCCACTTCACATTCCATCCTATTCCATTCCACATTCCTTTCCATGGCATTCCACATTCCATACCACTTTCCATTCCATTCCATTCCACTTTCCTTTCCATGTCATTCCATATCCTTTTCCACTTTCCATTCCATTCCATTCCAGATTTCATAACATTCCATTCATTTCCAGGCCACATTCCATTCCATTTCTTTGCATTCCACATTACATTCCATTTCATTCCGCAATCCATTCCATTCCATTCCTCTTTCCATTCCATTCCATCACACGTTACATTCCACCTTCCTTTCCTCTTTCCAATCCACGTTCCAATTCGCTTTCCATTCCACATTCCATTACACTGCATTCATTTCCACATTCCATTCCACATTCCATTTCTTTGAATTCCAAATTGCATTCCATTCCATTCCACATTCCATTCCATTCATTTCCAAATTCCATTCCATTCGATTCCATTCACTTCCAAGTTACATTCCACGTTCCATTCCATTCCATTCCACGTTCCATTCCATTCCACATCCCTTTCCACATTCCATTCCTATCCAGTCCACATTAAACATTCCATTTCACGTTCCATTCCACTTTCCATTACATGGTCCATTCCACGTCCCATTCCATGTTCCCTTCCATTCCAGCCTGCATTCCATTCCACGTTCCATTCCATTCCATTCCAAATTGCATTTCATCCCATTCACCTTCCATTACACATTCCATTCTATTCCATTCCATTTTCCATTACACTACATCCCACATTCCATTCGTCATTACATTCCGTTCCATTCTACATTCCATTAAATTCCATTACGCATTCCATTCCACATTCCATTCCATTCCATTCCCTATTCCATTCCATCACATTCCACATTCCATTGCATCACACTCCATTACATTCCACATTGCATTCCACATTCAATTCTATTCCATTCCATTCCAAATTACATTCCATTCCAATCCATATTCTATGCCATTCCATTCCACATTCCATTCCTTTCCATTCCAAATTCCATTATATTCCATTCAATTCCACATGCCATTCCACATTCCAATGCATTCCATTTCACATTCCATTCCATTGCATTCCAATCCCTTGCAAATTCCATTCCACATTCCTTTTCATTCCTTTCCACATTGCATTCCATTCCCCATTCCATTCCATTCCACTTTCCATTCCATACCATTCCATTTTAATCCATTCCATTCCACTTTCCACTCAATTCCATTCCACGTTCCATTCCTATCCATTCCACATTCCATTCCATTCCATTGCACATTCCATTCCATTCCATTCCACATTCCATTCCAATTTCCACTCCATTCCGTTCTACATTCCATTCCAAATTCCATTCCATTCCATTCCACATTGCATTGCATTCCATTCCACACTCCGTTCCAAATTCCTTTACACATTCCATTTCATTCCATTCCAGTCCACATTCCATTCCATTCCTTTCCATTCTGCATTCAATTCCATTCCATTCCACATTCCATTCGACATTCCATTCAATTCCTCATTCGATTCCGTTCCCTTCCACATTACATTCTGCATTCCATTCCATATTCCATTCCATTCAATTACACATTCCATTCCCTTCCATTCCATATTCTATTCCATGTCATTCCACATTTCATTCCACATTCAATTCCATTTCATTCCACATTCCATTTAATGCCATTGCACTCCAGACCACATTCCATTCCATTCCACATTCCATTGCGTTACATTGCGTTTTCCATTCTCTTCCACATTCCATTCCATTCCATAATATTCCAGTCCACATTCCATTCCATTCCAATCCATTCCATTCCACATAACATTCAATTGCATAACATCTTCCTATCCGTTCCATTCAACATTCCATTACATTCTATTCCACTTTCCATTCCATTCCATTCCAAGTTTCCATTCCGCGTTCCATTCCACGCTCCTTTCCACGTTCCATTCGATGTTCTATTCCATACCATTCTATTCCACACCATTCTATTCCACATTCCATTCCATTCCATGCTATTCCAGATTGCATTGCACATTCTATTCGATTCCATTCCACTTCATATTCCATTCCATGTTCCATTCCACATTCCTTTCCATGTTCCATTCCGTGTTCCATTCCACCTTACTTTCCACTTTACATTGTGCCTTTCATTCAACATTCCATTCCACTCCATTAAACATACCATTCCACATTCCATTCCAATCCATTACACTTTCCATTTGACATTCCATTCCGTTCCATTCCACGTTCCTTTCTACTTTCCATTCCTTTCCATTTCTGTCCGTATTCCATTCCATTCCATTCCATTCCACATTCCATTACTTTCCATTCTTCATTCCATTATATTCCACTCCACATTGCATTCCATTCCTTTTCACAATCCATTCTTTCCCAGTTTCCATTCCATTACACATTCCATTCCACATTCCCTTCCATTGCATTCCACATTGCAATCCATTCCATTCCACATTCCATTCCATTCGATCCTACATTCCACACTGAAATCCATGTTCCATTTCACGTTCCATTCCACTTTCCATTGCATTCCATTCCACATTCCATTCCACATTCAATTTCATTCAATTCCACCTTTCATTCCATTCCATTCTACCATCCATTCCATTCAATTCCACGTTCCATAAAATTCCATTCTGCGTACCATTCCATGCCATTCCACGTTCCTTTCCCCATTAGATTCCATTCCACATTCCAATCTATTCCATTCCATATTGCCTTGTATTCCATTCCTCTTTCCATTCCACATCATATTCCGTTGCATTCCACATTGGATTCCATTGCATTCCATTCCACATTCCATTAATTTCCATTCCACGTTCTATTTTATTCCATTCCGTGTTCCGTTCCATTCCATTCCATGTTCCATTCCACATTCCATTCCATCCCAAATTCCGTTGAATTCCACTTTCCATTCCATTCCATTCAACTTTCCATTCCACATTCGATTCCATTCCATTCCACATTCCATTCCACATTCCTTTCGACATTCCAATTCCATTACAAACTCCATTCCATTTCATTCGACTTTTGATTCCATTCCACGTTAAATTCCATTCCTTTCCACAATCCATTGCATTCCATTCCACATTGCATTCCAATACATTCCACATTCCATTCCATTCCGTTCCATTGCACATTGCATTCCATTCCCTACCACATTCAATTCCATTCCTTTCCACATTCCATTGCACTTTCCATTCCATTCCATTTCACACAGAATATAGAATGGAATTTGGAATGGAATCTGCAATGGAATATAATTGAATGTGGAATGGAATGTCGAATGGAATGGAATGGAATGTGGAATGGAATGTGGAATGGAATGGACTGGAATGAGGAATGGAATGTGTAATGGAATGGAATGGAATGAGGAATGGATTTGAATGGAATGCGGAAAGAAATGTGGAATGGAATTGAACGTGGAATGGAATGAAATGAATTGTGGAATCGAATGGAAAGGAATGTGGAATGGAAGGTGCAATAGAATGGAATGGAATTTGGAAAGGAAAGTCGAATGAAATGGAAAGGAATGTGGAATGGAAGCGAATACAATGTGAAAAGGAAAGGAATGGAATGTGGAATGGAATCTGGAATGGAATGGAGTGGAATGTGCAAAGGAATGTGGAATGGAATGGAAAGTGGAGGGGAATGGAACGGAATTTGTAATGGAATGGATTGGAATGGAAAGGAATGTGGAGTGATATGGAATGGAATGTTGAATGGAATGTGGAACGAAATGGAATGAAATGGAATTAAATATACAATGGAATGGAATGGAACAGAATTTGGAATGGAAAGGAATTGAATGGAATGGAGTGGAAGGTGGAATGGAAAGTGGAATGGAATGGAATGAAAAGTGGAATGGAATGGAACGTGGAATGGAAAGGAATGGAACGTGGAATGGAATGGAATGGAATGGAAGTTGAATGAAAAGGAATGCAATGGAATGTGGAAGGGAATGTAATGGAATGTGGACTTGAATGTAATGGAATGTGGAATGGAACGTGGAATGGAATGTGGAATGCAACATTGAATGGAAAGAGGGATGGAATGTTTAATGGAATGTGGAATGGAATATGGAAAGGAATGGTTTGTGGAATGTGGAATGGAAAGGAATGGAATGTGAAATGGAAAGGATTGGAGTGTTGAATGGAATGGAATGGAATGTGGAAATGAATGGAATGGAATGTGGAATGTAATGGAATAGAGTGTGGAAAGGAATGGGCTGGAATGATGAATGGAATGGAACAGAATGTAATGGAATCGAGTGTGGAATGGAATGGAATGGAATGGAATGGAATTTGGACTGCAATGGAAAGGAATGTAATGTGTAAAGGAATATAATCAATTGTGAAATGGATTGTGGAATGGATTGGAATGGAATGAAATGTGGAGTGGAATAGAATGGAAAGGAATGAAATGTGGAATAGGAATGAATGGAATGTGGAGTGGAATGTGGAATGGAATGAGATAGAATATGGAATGGTAAGTGGAATGGAAAGTGGAATGGAACGTGGAATAAAATGGAATGGAATGTGGAATTGAATGCAGAATGAAATGGAATGGAATGTGGAATGGAATGTGCAATGGAATGGAATGGAATGTGGAAGATGAACGTGGAAAGAAATGGAATGGAATGGAATGTGGACTTGAATGGAATGGAACGGAAGATGGAATGGAACGGAAGGTGAAATGGAATGTGGAAGGGAATGGAATAGAAGTAGGAATGGAATGGAATGCAATGGATTATAGAATGGAATGTGGAATGGAATAGAATAGAATGAAGAATGGAATGGAATGGAATGTAAATTGGAACGGAATGTAGAATGAAATGCAATGGAATGTTTAATAGAATGTGTAATGGAAAGGAATGGAATATGGAATTTAATGTGGAAAGGAATGGAATGGAATGTGGAATTGAATGGAATGGAACGTGGAATGGAATGTGGAATGGAATGTGGAAAGGAATGGAATGGAATTTGGAATGGAATAGAATGGAACATGGTGTGGAACGTGGAATGGGACTTCGAATGTAAAGTGCAAAGGAACATGGAATGGAACATGGAAAAGAATGGAATGGAATTGAATGTGGAACGCAATGGAATGTGAAATGGAATGGAATGGAATGTGGAATCGAATGGAATGGAACGGAATGTGGACTGGAATGGAATGGAATGGAATGGAATGTGGAATGGAGTGAAATCGATTGTGAAATGGAAAGTGGAATGGAATTGAATGGAATGTAATGTGGAATGGAATGTAATTGAAAGGAATAAAATGTGGAATGGGATAGAGTGGATTTTGAAAAGGAAATTCAAAGGGAATGGGATGGAATGTTGAATGGAATGTGAAATGGAAAGTGGAATGAAATGTGAAATAGAATGTAATGTAACAGGTAATGGAATGCGGAATGGAATGAAATGGAATGTGGAGTGGAAAGTTCAATGGAATGTAATGGAATGTGGAATGGAAAGTGGAATGGAAAAGAATGGAATGGAATGTGGATTGAAATGGAATGGAATGTGGAATGCAATGGAATATAATGGAATGTAATGGAATCTGGAATGGTATGGAATGGGATGGAATGGAATGGAAAGGAAAGTGGAATGGAATGGGATGGAATGGAATGGAAAGGAAAGTGGAATGGAATGGAAAGTGATATAGAATTGAATGGAATGGAAAGGAATGTGGAATGGAATGGAATGGAAAGTGGAATGGAATGTGGTATGGAATGGAATCGAATGAGGAATAGAATGGAATGAAATGGAATGTGGAATGGAATGTAGAATGGAATGGAATGGAATCTGGAATGGAATGTGGAATGGAAGATGGAGTGGAATGCAATGGACTGTGAAATATAATGGAATGGAATGGAATGTGGAATAGAATGGAAAGGAGCGGAATGGAATGCGGAATGAAATGGAATGGAATGTGGAATGCAATGTAATGGAATGGAATGTGAAATTGAATGGAAAGGAATGTGGAATTGAATAGAATGTAAAGTGGAATATAATGGAATGGAATGGAAGGTGGAATAGAATGGAATGGAGTGGAATGGAATGCGGAATGGAATGGAATGGAATGTGGAATGGAATGGAATGGAATGTGGAATGGAATGTAATGGAATGGAAAGTGAAATTGAATGCAATGGAATGTGGAATGGTATGTAATGTAATGTGGAATGGAATAGAAAGGAATGTGGAATGGAACGTGGAATGGAATGTGGAATGGAAAGTAGAATGGAATGTGGAATGCAATGGAATGCAATGTGGAATGCAATGTAATGAATGGTGGAATTGAATGGAATGGAATGGAATGTGGAATGGAATATGGACTGGAATGTGGAATAGAATGGAAGGGAATGTGGAATGGAATGGAATGGAATGTGAAACGGAATGCAAAGTGGAATGTAATGGAAGGGAATGAGGATTGGAATGGAATGTGTAATGGAATGGAATGGACTAGAATGGAATGGAATGGATTGGAAAGTGAAATGGAAAGTGGAATGGAATGTGACTTGCTAAGTGGAATGGAATCTGGAATGGAAAGTGGAATGCAATGAAATGGAACGTTGAATGGAATGGAATGGAACATGGAATGGAACATGGAATGGAACATGGTTTGGAATGTGGACCGATATGTGGAATGGAATGTGGAATGGAATTGTGGAATGCAAAGTTGAATGGAATGTGGAATGGAATGGAATAGAATGTGGCATGCAATGTGGAATGGAATGTGAAATTGTAAAGAATGGAATGTGGAATGGAATGTGAAATGGAATAGAGTGAATTGTGAAATGGAATGTGGATTGGAAGGTGGAATGGAATGTGGAATCGAATGTGGAATGGAATGAAAAATGGAATGAAGTATGGAATATGGAATGGAATGTAGAATGGAAAGGAATATAATGTGGAAAAGAATGCAGAATGGAAAGTGCAATAGAAAATGGAATGGAATGGAAAGGAATGTGGAATGGAAAGTGGAATGGAACGGAATGGAACGATGAATGGAACGTGGAATTTAACGTTTAACGGAATGTGGAAGGTAATGTGGAATGTAATGGAATGGAATGTTTAATGGAATGGAATGTGGAATGGAATGTGGAATGGAATGTCGAATGGAATGTGGAATGGAAAGGAATTGAATGTGGAATGTAAAGTAGAAAGGAATGTTGAAGTGAACATGGAATGGAATGGAATGGAATGTGGAATGTAAGGGAATGGAAAGTGGAAAGGAATGTGTAATGGAATCCAATGGAATGTGGGATGGAATGGAATGGAATGTAGAGTGGAATGTGTAATGGAATGTGAAATGGAACAGAATGGAATGTGAAATGGAATGTGGAACGGAATTTGGAATGGAGTGTGGAACGGAATGTGCAATGAAATGTGGAATGGAAAGTGGAAATGAAAGTGCAATGGAACAGAATGGAATGTGAAATTAAATGGAATGGAATGTGGAATGGAATGGAATGGAATGAGGAATGGAATGCAAAGGAATGTGGAATGGTTTATGGAACGGAAAGTGGAATGGAATATTGAATGGAATGTGGAAAGGAATGTGGAACGTAAGGGAATGGAATGTGAAATTGAATGGAATGAATTGTGGATTAGAATGTGAAATGCAATGGAATGGAATGTGGAATACAATGGAATGGAATGTGGAATGGAATGGAACCTGGAATGGAATGTGGAAGGTAATGTGGAATGGAATGTGGAATGTAATGAACTGCAATGTGGAATGAAATGTAGCAGGGAAAGTGTAATGAAACGTGGAGTGGAACGGAATGGAATGTGGAAAGGCATGTGGAGTAGAGTGTGGAATGGAATGTGGAAAGGAACGGAATGGAAAGTGGAATGGAATGTGGAATGCAATGTGGAATGGAACGTAAAATGGAATGGAATGGAAGGTGGAATGTAACGTGTAATGGAATGTGGAAAGGATTGGAATGTGGAAAGCAATGGAATGGAATGTGGAATGAAACGTGGAATGGAACATGGAATTGAATGGAATGGAACTTGGAATAGAATGTAGAATGGAACGCAAGGAAATGTGGAATGAAATGTGGAGTGTAATGGAATTTAATGTGGAAAGGAATGGAATGGAATGTTGAAAGGAATGAGGAATGCAACGGAATGTAATATGGAAAGGAATGTGCAATGGAATGTGGAATGGAAATTGGAATGGAATGGAATGGAATGTGGAATGGATCATGGAATGAAAAAGAATGCAACATGGAATGGAAAGTAGAATGGAATGTAGAATGGAATGTGGAATGGAATGGAATGGAATTTGGAATGGAATTTGGAATGTAATGCAACAGAATGTGGAATGAAATGGAATGGAATGTGGACTGAAATCTGGAACGGAAAGTGGAATAGAATCTGTAATGGAATGTGGACTGTAATGTGGAATGGAAAGGAATGGAATGTGGAATGCAATGTGGAATACAAAGGAATGCAATGTGGAATGGAATGTGGAATTGAATGGAAAAGAATGTGGAGTGGAACGTCAAATGGAACGTGGAAAGCAACGTGGAATGGAAAGTGGAATGGAATGGAATGGAATGTGGAATGCAATGGAAGGGAATGTGGAATGAAATGTGGAATGCAATATGAAATGGAACGTGGAATGAAAACTGGAATGGTACATGGAATGGAATGTGGTATGGAACGTGGAATGGAATGGAATATAACGTGTAGTGGAACGTGGAATAAAACATGGAAGAGAAAGTTGAATGGAACGTGGAATGGAACATGGAATGGAATGAAATTCAACTTTGATTGGAATGGAATGGAAGGTCGAATGGAATCGAAGGGAATGGAATGTGGAATGGAATGGAATGGAACAGAATGAGGAATGGAATGGAATGGAATGGAATACAATGTGGAATGGAATGGAATTCAATATGGAATGGAATGGAATGGAATGGAATTGCAGGAGGAATGTAATGTAATGTAATGAGGAATGAAATGGAATGGAATGTGGAATAGACTAGAATGGAATGAAATGGAAGGTGAAATGCAATGGAATGGAATGTGAAATGGAATTCAATGGAAGTTGCAATGGGATGGAACAGATTGTGGAAAGGAATGGAAAGGAATGTCGAATGGAAAGTGGAATCGAATCGAATGGAAAGTGGAATGGAGTGGAAGTGATTGCAGAATGGAATGCAATGGAAAGGAAATTCGAATGCAATGGAATGGAAAGGAAAGGAATGTGGAGTGGAAGGGAAGGGAATGTGTAATGGAATGTGGAATGGAATGGAATGGAAAGGAATGGAGGGTGGAATGAAATGGAAGGGAATGTGGAATGGAATATGGAATGGAATGGAATGGAAGGTAGGTTGTAATGGAATGGTATGTGGAATGGAATGGAATGGAATGGAATGGAAAGGAATGGAATGGAAAGGAATGGAAGGTGGAATGAAATGGAAGGGAATGTGGAATGGAATGTGGAATGGAATGGAATGGAATGGAATGGAATGGAATGGAATCTAATGTGGAATGGAATCAAATGGACTGGAATGTGGAATGGAAAGAATGGAATGGAATGGAATGGATTGGAATGGGATGGAATGTGAATTGGAATGGAATGGAATGGAGTGGAATAGAATGCAATGGAATGGAATGTGGAATGGAGTATAAAGGGATGGAATGTGGAATGGAATGTGGAAAGGAATGGAAAGAAATGTGGAATGGAATGTGGAATGGAATTGAATGCAACGTGGAATGGAATGTGAAATGGAATGTGGAATGCAATGTTGAGGAATGCAATCTGCAATAGAACGGAATGGAAAGTGGAATGGATTGGAATGGAATGTAATGAGGAATGGAATGGAATGGAATGTGAAATGGAATTGAATGGAATGTAATTGAATTTCAAATGGAATGGAATAGAATGTGGAATGGAATGGGATGAAGTGGAAAGTGTATTGGAATGGAATGGAATATTGAATGGAATGTGGAATGGAATGTGGACTGGAATGAAGTGGATTGTGGAATGGAATGGAATGGAATGGAATGTGGAATGCAAAGTGGAATGGATTGGAATGGAATGTGGAATGGAATGTGGAAAGGAGTGTAGAATTGAATGGAATGGTTTGTGGAATGGAAAGTGGAATGCAGCGTGGAATGGAATGGAATTGAATGGAGTGTGGAATGGAATTGAATCTAATGTGATACGGAATGGAATGAGGAATGGAATGAAATTTGAAATGGAATTGAATGGAAAGGGGAATGGAATGGAATCGAAGGCAGAGTGGAATGGAATTGAGTGGAATGCGTAAGGGAAAGGAATGGAATGTGGAATGGAATGTGGAATGGAATGTGGAATGGAATTTGGAAAAGAGTGTGGAATGGAATGGAGTGGAATGTGGAATGGAATGTTGAATGGAATGGAGGGGAATGTGGAATCGAATGGAATGGAATGAGAAATGGAATGTGGAATGAAATGGCATGGAATGTGGAATGGAATGTTGAATGTTATGCAATGGAACGTGGAATGGAATGTGGAATGGACTGGAAAGTAAAGTAGAATGGAACGTGGAATGGCACGTGGAATGGAAAGTGGAATGTATTGCAATGGAATGTGGAATGGAATGTGGAATGGAATGGAATGGAACGTGGTATGGAAGGTGGAATGCAATGAGTAAAGGAACGTGGAATGGATTGTGTAATGGAATATGGAATGGAATGTGGAATGGAATGGTTAATGGAATCGAATGGAATGTGGACTGGAACGTTGCATGAAACGTGGAAAGAAATGGAATGGAAGGTGGAGAGGAACATGGAATGGAATGATGAATGGAAGGTGGAATGCATCGTGGAATGTAATGGAACGTAACGTGCAGTGGAAAGTGTAATGGAACGTAGAATGGAAAGTGTAATCGAAAGTGGAATGGAATGGAATGCATTCTGGAAGGGAAAGGAAGGGAAAGTGCACAGGAATGGACAGGAAAGTGAAATGGAATGGAATGAAATACAATGGACTGTGGAATGGAATGGAGTTGAATGTGAAAAGGAATGTGGAATGGAACGGAATGGAAGGTGGAATGGAATGTGGCATGAAATAGAATGGAACGTGGAATAGAATGTGGAATGGATTGTGGAATGGAATGGAATGGAACGTGGAATAGAAAGTGGAATGGAATGTGGAATGAAATGGAATGGAGTGTGGAATGGAATGGAGTGGAATGTGGAACGGAATGGAGTGGAATATGGAATGGAATGCGGAATGGAATGGAGTGGAATATGGAATGGAATGGAATAGAATTTGGAATGGAATGGACTGCAAAGTGGAATGGAATGGAATGTGGAATGGAATGTGGAATGGAATGTTTAGTGGAATGGAATGGAATGGAGTGCAAAGTGGAATGGAATGGAATGTGGAATGGAATGTTTAATGGAATGGAATGGAATGGAATGTGGAATGGAATGGAAAGTGGAATGCAATGGAATGGAATGTGGAATGGAATTGAATGAAATGTGGAATGGTATGGAATTAAATGTGGAGTAGAATGGAATGCAATGTGAAATGAAATGGAATGTGGAAAGGAATGGAATGGAATGGAATGTGTAATGGAATGGAATGGAATGGAATGGAATGTGGAATGGAATGGAATGGAATGGAATGGAATGGAATGCAATGTGGAAAGGAACGGAATGGAATGTGGAATGGAATGGAATGAAATGTGCAATGGAATGGTATGGAATGTGGAATGGAATGGAATGGAATGGAATGGAATGTGGAACGGTATGGAAAGGAATGGGGAAATCGTTGGAATGGAATGTGGAATGGAATGGAAAGGAACGTGTAATGGAATGGTATGGAATGCGGAATGGAATGTAATGGAATGTGGAATGGAATGGAATGGAATGTGAAATGCAATGTGGAATTGAATGTAATAGAATGTGGAATGGAACATGGAATTGAATTTAATGGAACTTTGAATGGACGTGGAATGGAATGGAATGGAACATGGAATAGAACATTGAATGGAACGTGGAATGGAACGTGGAATGGAATGTGGAATGGAATGGAATGAAATTTAGAGTGGAATGGAATTGAATGAAACGTTGAATGGAATGCAATGAAATGTGGAATGGAAAGTAATGAAAAGTGGAAAGAAAGGTGGAACAGAATGGGTTGGAAAGTGAAACAGAAAGGAATAAAATGTGGAAAGAAATGGAATGGAATGGAATGGAATGTGGAATGCAATGGAATGGAATGGAAAGGAATGTGGAAAGGAATGGAATGGAATGTGTAATGGAATATAGTTTGGAAAAGAAAGGAATTGAATGTGGATTGGAAGGTAATGGAACGGAATGTGGAATATAATGAAATGGAATCGAATGGAATGGAATGTGGAAAGGAATGGAATGGAATGTGTAATGGAATATAGTATGGAAAAGAACGGAATTGAATGTGGATTGGAAGGTAATGGAACGGAATGTGGAATATAATGAAATGTAGTGGAATATGGAATGGAATGGAAAAGAATGGAATGTAACGTGGAATGGAATGAAATGAGATGTGAAATTGAACGTGGAATGGAATGAATTGGAAGTTGGAATGGATTGGAAAGTGAAAGGGAATGGAGTGGAAATTTGAATGGAATGGAAAGAACATGGAAAGGAATTGAATGGAATGTGGAATGTGATGGAATTGAAAGAGGAATTCAATGGAGTGGAATGTGGAATGGAATGGAATGGCATGGAATGTGGAATGGAATGTGGAATGGATTGGAATGCAATGCGGAATGGAATGGAATGGAACGTGGAATGGAGAGGAAAGGAATGTGGAATCTAATTTGGAATGGAATGGAATGGAATGGAAAGTGGAATGGAATGTGGAATGGAATGTGGAATAGAATAGAATGGAATTTGGAATGGAACATGGAATGGAATGGAATGAAATGTGGAATGGAATGGAATGGAATGTTGAAAGGAATTTAATGGAACGTGGAATGGAACGTCGAATTTAACGTGCAATGGAAAATGAAATTGATCGTGCAATGGAAAGCGAAATGGAATGGAATGGAATGTGGAATGAAATGTGGAATGGAATGGAATGGAATGCAATGTATTTGACTGTGGAATGGAATGTGGAATGGAATGAGATGGAATGGAATAGAATGGAATGGAATTTGAAATGGAATGGAATGGAATGTGGAATGGAATGGAATGGAATGTGCAATGGAATGGAATGGAATGTGGAATGGAATGTGGAATGAAAAGTGGAATAGAATGTGGAATGGAATGGAATGGAAGGTGGAATGGAATAGCATGGAAGTTGGAATGGAACGTGGAACGGAATTGAATAGAATGGAATGTGTAATGGAATGTGGAATGGATTGGAATGTTGAATGGAATGTAATGGAACTTGGAAAGGAAAATTGGATGGAATGGAATGAAATTTGAAATGGAATGTGGAATGGAATGTGGAATGGAGTGGAATGTAATGTGGAATGGAATGGAATGGAAAGTGGAATGGAATGTGGAATGGAATGTGGAATGGAATGGAATGTGGAATGGAACATGGAATGGAATGGAATTGAATAGAATGTGGAATGGAACGTGGAAAGGAATGGAATGAAATGTGATATGGTATAGATTGGAATGGAATGTGGAATTGAATGGAATGGAATGGAATGGAATTTGGAATGGAATATTGAATGGAATGGAAAGGAATGTGGAAAGGAATATGGAATGTGGAAATTTGAAATGGAATGTGGAATGGAATATGGAATGGAGTGGAATGGAATGTGGATTGGAATGGAATGGAATGTGGAATGGAGTGGAATTTAATGTGCAATGGAACGGAATGGAATGTGGAAACGAATGTCGAATGGAATTAGAATGGAATAGAATGGAACGTGGAATGTAATGTGGAATGGAACGCGGAATGGAATGGAATGGGGAATGGAATGTGTAATGGAATGTGGAATGGAATGGAATGTGGAATGGATTGTGGAATGGAATATGGAAATGAAGGCGGAATGGAATGAAACGGAATTTGCAATGGAACGTGGAATGTAATGGAATAGAATGTGCAATCGAACTTTGAATGGAATGAGATGGAATGTGGATTTGAACGTGGAATGGAAATTGGATTGTAATGCGGAATGGAATGGAATGTGGAATGGAATGTGGAATGAAATGTGGAAGGGAATGGGATGTGGAATGGACTGTGAAATGGAATGGAATGGAATAGAATGTGGAATGGATTTGAATTGAATGTGGAATGGAAAGGAATGGAATGCAGAATGGAATGCAATGGAATGTGGAATGGAATGGAGTAGAATGGAATGTGGAATGGAATGGAATGCAATGGAATGGAATATGGAATGGAATGGAATGGAATGGAATGTCGAATGGAATGTGAAAAGGAGTGGAATGGAATGCCGAATGAAATGGAATGGAATGTGGAATGGAATGGAGTGGAATGTTCAATGGAATGTAATGGAAATTGGAATGGAATTTGGAATGGAATGGAATGAAATTTGAAATGGATTGTGGAATAAAATGTGGAATGCAATGGAATGGAAGGTGTAATAGCACATGGAATGGAATGGAATGGAATGTGGAATGGAAGGGAATGGCATTTGTAATGGAATGTGGAATGGAATGGAAAGTGGTATGGAATGGGGAATGGAATTGAATGGAATGTAGAATAGAATGTGGAATTGATTGTGGAATGGAATGTGGAATGGAATTTGGAATGGAATGGAATGGAATTGTTAATGGAATGTGAAATAGAACGGAAAGGAAAGTAGAATGGAATGTGGAATGCAATCGAATGGAATGTGGAATGGAAAGGAATGGAATGCGAATGGAATGGAATGGAATGGAATGTTGAATGGAAATTGGAATGGAACGGGGAATGGAAACGTGGAATGCACCTTGGAGTGGAAAGTGGAATGCAATGATGAATGGAATGGAATGGAAAGTGGAATATAATGTGGAATGGAATGGAATGGAATGGAATGTGGAATGGAATGGAATGCAATGGAATGTGGAATGGAATGTGGAATGGATTGTGGAGTAGAATGGAATGTTGAATGGAATGTATAATGAAATGGAATGCAATGCAATGTGGAATGCAACATGGAAAGTGTTAGAATGGAATGTGGAATGGAAGGTGGAATGTTATGTGGAATGGAATGGATTGTGGGACGGAATGTGGAATAGAAAGTGGAATGGGATGGAATGTTCATTAGGTTGTGGAATTGAAAGTGGAATGCTATATGGAATGTAATGGAATGGAAAGTGCAATGGATTGGGAAGTGAGAAGGAATGGAAGGTAGACTGGAAAGGAATGCAATGTGGAATGGAACGAGGAATGGAATGTGGAATGGAACGTGGAATGAAACGTAATGGAAAAGTGTAATGGAATGAAGTGGAATGGAATAGGGAATGGAACTTTGAATGGAATGTGGAATGGAATGGAATGTGGAAAGGAATAGAATGGAATGGAATATAGAATGGAATGTGGAATGGAATGGAATGCAATGTGGAATAGAAGGAGGAATCGAATGGAATGGGGAATGGAGTGGAATGTAGAAAGGAATGTGTAATCGAACGTGGAATTGAATGGAATGTGGTGTGGATTGTGGAATGGAATGCAATGGAATGCAATGTGAAGTGGAATGGAGTGGAAAGTGGAATGGAATGGAATGGAATGCCAAAAGGATCGGAATGGAATGGAACATAATGGAATGGATTGTGGAATGGAATGGCATGGAATGTGGAATGGAATGGAATGGTAAGTGGAATGGAATGCTGGAATGGAATGGAATGCCCTATGAAATGGAATGGTATGTGGAATGAAACGGAATGGAATGGAAAGTTGAATAGAATGGAATGAAATGCGGAATGGAATGGAATGGAATGTAGAATGAAATGTGGAATGGAATGGAATGCAATCTGGAATGGAATGTGTAATGAAGTGGAATGTAGAATTGAATGGAATCGAAAGTGGAATGGAATGGAATGGAATGTTGGATGGAATGTGGAATGGAACTTGGAATGGAACGGAATGGAACAGAATGGAATGTGGGTAGGAATGTGAAATGGTACGTGGAATGGAATGGAATGTGGAATGGAATGGAATGTGCAATGGAATGTGGAATGGAAGGTGGAATGGAATGGAATGGAATGTGGAATGCATTGTGGAATGGAAAGTGGAATGTAATGGAATTGAATGTGGAATGGAAAGTGGAACGGATTGGAACAGAATGTGGAATGGAATGGAAAGGAAAGTGGAATGGAACGTGGAATGGAATGGAATGGAAGGAGGAATGGAATATCGAAAGGAATGGAATGGAAAGCGGTATGAAATGGAATGGAATGTGGAATGGAATAGAATGGAATGCAATGTGGAATGGAACGTTGAATGGAACGTAATGGAATGTGAAATGGAATGTGGAATAGAATGTAATGATATGTGGAATTGATTGGAACGTACTGTAATGAGAAATGCCACGGAATGGAATGGAATGGAATGGAATGTGGAATGGAATGGAATGGAATGGGAAATGGAATGTGGACTGCAACGTGGAATGGAAGGGAATTTGCAATGGAACCTGGAATGCGAAGTGCAATGGAATGGAATGGAATGTGAAATGCAATGTGGAAAGGATGGGAATGGCATGTGGAATCGAATGGAAAGGAAAATGTAATGCAATGCAATGGAATGGAATGAAATGTGGAACAGAATGGAATGCAATGCGCAACGGAATGCAATGGAATGTAGAGTGGAATGCAATATAATGTGGAATGGAGTTGAATGGAAAGTGAAATGGAAACAGAATTTAATGTGGAATGGTATGAAACTTAATGTGGAATGAAACGGAATTGAATGTGGAATGGAACGTGGAATGGAATGGAATGGGATGTGAATTAGAATGTAGAACAGAAAGGAATGTGGAATAGAATGGAATGGAATGCAATGTGGAATGCAATGGAATGAAGTGGAGTGGAATTTTGAATGGAATGGAAAGTGGAATGTAATGTGGAATGGAACGGAAAGGAATGTGGAATAGAATGTGGAATGGAATGGAATGGAATGTGCAATGGAAAGTGGAATGGAAGGTGGAATGGAATGGAATGGAATGAGGAATGGAATGGAATGGAATGTGGAATGCAATGCAATGGAATGTGGAATGGAATGCAATAGAAAATGGATTGAAAAAGAATGGAATGGAATTGAACGTGAAATGGAATGGAATGGAATGGAATGAGGAAAGGAATGTGTAATGCAACGTGGAATAGAATGGAAGTTATGTGGAATGGAATGTGTAATTGAATGGAGTGGAATTTGGAATGGAATGGAATGGAATGTGGTATGCAATGGAATGGAATGGAATATGGAATGGAATGTGGAATGGAATGGAATGTGGAATGGAAAGTGGAATGGAAAGGAAAGGACTGTGGAATGGTATGAAGTGGAACGTGGAATGGAATTTGGAAAGCAGTGGAATGGAATGTGGAATGGAGTGTGGAATGGAATGGAAAGTACTTTGGAATAGAATGGGTTGGAATGTGGAATGGAATGTGGAATGGAATGGGATGGAAAGGAATGTGGAATGGAATGTGGAACGGAAACTGGAATTCAAGGTGCAACAGAATGGAATAGAATGGAATGCAATGGAATGGAATGTGGAAAGGAATGGAATGGAATGTGGAAATTAATGGAATGGAATGTGGAATGGAGTAGAATGTGCAATGGAATGTATTGTAATGGAATGTAATGAAACGAAATGTGGAATGGAATGTGGAATGGAAAGTGGAATGGAATGGAATGGAGAGGAATGGAATGGAATGTGGAATGGAATGTGGAACGGAATGTGGAATGGAATGTTTAATGGAATTGAATGGAGTGGAAAGGAATGGAATGTGGAATGGAATGTGGAATGGAACGTGGAATGGAATGGAAAGGAATGTGGAATGGAATGTGGTATGAATTGGAATGGAATGTGGAATCGAATGCAATGGAATACGGAATGGATCGTGGAATCGAATGGAATGGAATGTGGAATGGAATGTGGAATGGAATGGAATGGAATATGCAGTGGAATGGAATGGAATGTTTAACGGAATGGAAGGGAATGGAAAATGGAATGCAACGGAATGGAATGGAATGGAATTCTATGGAATGTGAAACTGAATGTGGAATGGAAAGGAATGAAATGTGAAACGGAATGTGGAAAGGAATGGAATGGAAAGTGGAATGAAATGGAAAGGAATCCGGAATTGAATGAAATGGAATGGAATTTGGAATGCAATGGAATGGAATGAAATGGAATGGAACGCGGAACGGAATGGAATTGAATGGGGAAGGAAATGTGGAATGGAACGTGGAGTGGAAAGGAACGTAAGACAATGGAATGTGCCATGGAATGTGGAACGGAAAGTGGGATGGAATTAAATGGAATGTGGTATGCAATGTTGAATGAATGGGAATGGCATGTGTAATGGAATGAAATGGAATGGAGTATGGAATGGAATGGAAAGTGGAATGAAATGGAAAGTGGAATGGAATGGAATGCAAATTGGAATGGAATGGAATGGAATGTGTAACGGAATGCAAACAATGTGTAGTGGAAAGTGGAATAGAATGGAATTAAATGGAATGGAATGTGGAATGGAATGCTTGGAATGTGGAATGGAATGGAATGGAACGAGAAATGGAAATAGAAGGGAATGTGGAATGGTACGGAATGGAGTGTGGAATGGAATTGAATTGAATGTGGAATGGAACGTCGAATGGAATGGAATGGAATGTGAAATAAAATGTGGAATGGAATGGAACGTGTAATTGATTGGAATGGGATGTCAAATGGAATGGAATGGAATGTGGAAAGGAATGTGGAATGGAACATGGAATGCAACGGAATGGAACAGAATGGAATTTGGAATGGAAAGTTTAATGGAACGTGGAATGGAATGGAATGGAAGGGAATGTGGAATGGAATGGAATATAATGGAATGTGGAATGGAATTTGGAATGGAAAGTAGAATGGAATGCTATGGAATCGAATGTGTAATGGAATGGAACGGATTGTGGAATGGAATGCAATGGAATGTGGAATTGAATGCAATGCAATGTGGAATGGAATGGAATGGAAAGTGGAATGGAATTTGGAATTGACTGGAATACAGAATGGAACGTGGAATGGAATGGAATGGAATGGAATGCACTGTGGAATGCAATGGAATGGAAAGCAATGTGAAATGGAATGGAATGGACTCTGGAATGGATTTCAAGTAAAGGGAAAGTGAAATGGAATGGAAAGGAATGGCATGGAATGCAATGTGGAATGGAAATAAATGGAATGCAATGGAATGTGGAATGGAATGGAATGGAATGTGGAATGGAATGGAATGGAATGTGGAATGCAATGGAATTTAATGTGGAATGGAATTGCATTGAATGTGGAATGGAAAGGAATGGAATGCGAATGAAATGGAAAGGAATGGAAGTTGAAAGGAATGGAGTGGAATTTAATGCGGAGTGGAAAGGGATTGAATCTGGAATCTAAAGGAATGGAATGTGAATGAAATGGAAACGAATGGAAGGTGAATGGAATGGAAAGTGGAATGGAATGGAGTGGAAAGTGGAATGGAATGTAATGGAAAGTGGAATGGAATGGAATGTGGAATGCAGTGGAATGGAACGGAATGGAATGTGGAATGGAAAGGAATGGAATTTGGTATGGAATTGAATGTGGAATGGAATGGAATCGAATTTGGAAAGCAATGGAATGGAATAGAATGTGAAATGGAAAGGAATGGAATGTGGAATGTAAGGGAATGGAAAGCATTGGAATGTGGAAAGCAATGGAATGGAATGTGGAATGGAAGGGAATGGAAAGGAATAGAATGTGGCATGGATTGCAATGTAATATGGAATGGAATTTGGAATGGAATTGAATGGAATGGAAAGAAGAATGGAACGTTGAATGGAATGGAATGGAACGTGGAAAGGAATGGAATGTAATGTGAAATGGAATGAGGAATGCAATGGATAAGAATGAAATGGAATGTGGAATATAATGGAATCGAATGTGAAATGCAATGGAATGTAATGTGAAATCAAATGAGGAATGGAATGGAATGGAATGGAATGGAATGTGGATTTTACTAGAATGGAAGGCAGAGTGGATTGTGGAATGGAAAGGAACGGAACATGGAATAGAATGTGGAACGGAATGGAATGGAATGTGGAACGGAACGTGGAATGGAATGTGGAATAGAATGTGTCATATGACGGAATGGAATGTGAATTGAATAAGGAATGGAACTTGGAATGGAATGGAATGGAACGTGGAATGGAACGTCGAATGGAACGTGGAGTGGAACATGGAATGGAAAGTGGAATGGAACGTGAAATGGAACATGGAATGTAACATGACGTGGAACGTGGAATGGAAAGTGGAATGGAATGGAATGGAACGTGGAATGGAATGGAAGGTGGAATGGAATAGAATGGAAAGTGAAAAGGAATGGAATGGAACGTGGAATGCAATGGAAAGGAAAGAGGACTGGAATGGAACCTGTAATGGAATGTGGAATGGAATGAAATGGAATGTGGAATGGAATGTGGAATTGAACGGAATGGAAAGTGGAATGGAATGGAATGCAATGTGGAATGGAATGTGGAATGCAATAGAATGAAACGTGGAAAGGAATAACGAATGGAACGTGGAATGGAATGGAATGGAACGTGGAATGCAACATGGAATGGAACGTGAAATTGAAAGTGTAATGTAGAGGACTGGAAAGTGGAATGGAATGGAATGGAACGTGGAATGGAATGGAACGTGGAATGGAGTGAAATGGAAAAAGAAATGGAAAGTGGAATGGAATGATATGGAATGTAGAATGGAATGGAAAGGAATGTGTAATGGAATGTGGAATGGAATGGAATGTGGAATGGAATGTGGAATGGATTGTGGAATGGAATGGAAGGGAATGTGGAATGGAAGGAGGAATGGAACGTGGAATGGAATTGAATGGAACATGGAATGGAATGGAAAGTGGAATGGAATGGTAAGTGAAATGGAATGGAATGTAAAGTGGAATGGAATGGATCGTTGAATGGAGTGGAATGTAATGTGAAATGGAAATTTGAATGGAATGGAATGGAATGTGGAATCTAATGGAGTGGAATGTAGAATGGAAAGTGGAATGGCATGTGGAATGGAACGTGGAATGGAATGGAATGGAATGTGAAATGGAACAAGGAATGTAATTTAATGGAATGTGCAATGGAATGTGGAATGCAATGGAATCGAATGTGTAATGGAGAGGAACGGAATTGAATGAGGACTGGAATGGAATGGAATGGAATGCAATGTGTAATGGAATGGAATTGAATGCAGAATGGAACGTGGAATGTAATGGACTGGAATGTGAAATAGAATGAGGAATTGAATGGAATGGAATGCGGAATAAAATGGATTGGAATGCAATGAGGAAAGGAATGGAAATGAATGGAATGTGGAAAGGAATGGAATGGAATGGAATCGAATGTGGAATGAAATGGAATGGAATGGAATGTGGAATGAAACAGAATGGAAAAGAATTGAATGTCGAATGTAATGGAAGGGAATGTGGAAAGGACTGTGAAATGCTATGGAATGGAATGTGGAATGGAAAGGAATGGATTGGAATTGATTGGAATGGAATGTTGAATGCAATGGAATGGAATGTGAAATGAAATGCAATGGAATTTGGAATGGAATGGAAAGGAATATGGAATGAAATAGAATGGAATGTGGAATGGAATGTGGAATGGAATGTGGAATGGAATGGAAAGAAATGTAGAATGAAACGCAATTAAATGTGGAGTGGAACGTGGAATGGAATGTGGAATGGAACGTGGAATGGAATGTGTAATGGAATGTGGAATGGAATGGAATGGAATGGAACATGGAATGGAATGGAATGGAATGGAACATGGAATGGAATGGAATGGAAATTGAAATGGAATGAGGAATGTAACGGAATAGAATGGAATGTAATGTGCAATGTAATAGAATTGAAGGTGTAATGGAATGTGGAATGGAAAGGAATGGAATCTGGAATGGAATGTGGAATGCAACGGACTGCAATGTTAAATGGAAGGGAATGGAATGCGGAATGGAATGTGCAATGGAATGTGGAATGTAATAGATTGAAAAGTGAAAAGGTATGAGGAATGGAACATAGAATGGAATTGAGTGGAACATGGAGTGGAATGTGGAATGAAACGTGGAAAGGAATGAGGAATGGAAAGGGGAATGGAATGTGGAATGGAATGGAATGGAATGGAATGTGGAATGCAGTGGAATGGAATGGAATGTGGAATGTGGAATGGAATGGAATGTGGAATGTGGAATGGAATGGAATGTGGAATGTGGAATGGAATGTGGAGTGAAACGTGGAATGGAAAGGAACGGAATGGAATGTGGGTTGCAAGGCAATGGAATGTAAAGTGGAATAGAATGCAACGTAATTGAATATGGAAAGGAACTGAATGGAATGGAATGTAATGTGGAATGGAACGTGGAATGGAATGGAATGGAATGTGGAATGGAATGGAATGGAACGTGAAACGGAATGGAATGGAAATTGGAATGGAATGGAACGGAACATGGAATGGAATGGAAAGGAACGTGGAATGTGATGGAATTGAAAGAGGAATGAAATGGAATGGAATATGGAATAGAATGGAATGGAATGGAAACTGGAATGGAATGTGGAATGGACTGACATGCAATGCGGAATGGAATGGAATGGAATGTGGAATGGAATGGAAAGGAATGTGGAATCTAATTTGGAATGGAATGGATTGGAATGGAATGTGGAATGGAATGGAATGGAATGTTGAATGGAATGGAATGGACCATGGAATGGAACATGCAATATAACGTGGATTGGAACGTGAAATGGAAGGTGCAATGGAATGCGGAATGGAAAGGAATGGAAAGTGGAATGAAACGTGTAATGGAATGGAATGGAATGGAATGAATTTAGAAATGGAATGGAATAGAATGTGGAATTGAATGGAAAGGAATGTGGAACGGAATGAAATGTGGAATGGAATAGAATGGAATGTGTATCGGGATGTGGATTGGAATTGAATGTGGAATGGAATGTAATGGAGTGAAATACGGAATGGTACGGAATGTGGAATGGAATGGAATGGAATGTGGAATGGAATGGAATGGAATGTGAACTGCAATGGAATGTAATGTGGAAAGGAATGTAATGGAATTTGGAATGGAATGTGCAATGGAATGTAAATAACTGTGGAATGGAATGGAATGTGGAATGGAATGTGAATGGAATTGAATGGAATGTGGAATGGAATGGAAGGGAATGTGGATTGGAATGGAATGGAATGTGGAATGGAACGTGGAATGAAATGGAATGGAATATAGAATAGAATGTGGACTGGAAAGAAATGGAATTTGGAATTGAATATGGAATGGACAGGAATGGAATGTGGAATGCAATGAAACGGAATGCAGAATGGAATGCAACGGAATGTGGAATGGAATGTGGAACGGAATGGAATGGTATGTAGAATGGAATGCGGAATGCTTGGAATGGAATGTGGAATGGAATGGCATGGAATGGTAATGGAAAGTGGAATGCAATGTAATGGAAACTGGAATGGAACGTGGAATGGGATGGAATTGAATGTGGAATGGGATGGAATGTAATTTTTAATGGAACGTGGAATGGAATGGAATGGATTGCAGAATGGAATGTGGAATGAAATGGAATGGAATGTGCAATGGAACGTGGAACGGAATGGAATGGAATGTGGAATGGTATGTGGAATTGAAAGTGGAATGAAATGGAATGGGATGTGTAATGGAATGTAATGGAAAGTTGAATGGAATGTGGAATGGAATGGATTGGGATGTGTAATGGAATGGAATGGAATGTGGAATGGAACTTGCAATGGAATGGAATGGAATTGAATGTGGAATGTAAAAGAATGAAATGTGAAATTCAATGGAATAGAATGTGGAATGCAATGGCATGGAATGTGGAATGGAATGGAGTGGAATGTAGTGGAATGTGGAATGAAATGGAATGCAATATTGATCTAATTTAATGGAATGTGGAATTAATTGGAATGAATGTGTAATGGAATGTGGAATGGAATGAAATAGAATGTGTAATGGAATATCTAATGCTTGGAATGGAATGTGGAATGGAATCTGGAATGGAAGGTGGAATGGAATGTGGAGTGCAATGTAATGGAAAGTGGACTGGAATGTGGAATGAGATGGAATGGAATGTGTAATGAAACGGGAAATGGAATGGAATGGAATGCAGAATGGAATGTGGAATGGAATTGTATGGAATGTGGAATAGTATGGAATGGAATGTGGAATGGAATGGAATGGAATGTGGAATGGAACGGAATGGAATGTGGAATGGTATGCGGAATGGAACGCGGAATGGAATGGAATAGAATGTGGAATGAAAAAGGATGGAAATTTGAATGGAATGTAGAATGGAATGGAATGGAATGCAATGTGGAACGGAATGACATGGAAAGGAATGCAATGTGGAATGGAATGGAATGGAATGTGGAATGGAATGGAATGGAATGGAATGCAATGTGGAATGGAATGGAATGGAATGTGGAAGGGAATGGAAGGGAATGTGGAATGGAAATTGGAATGGAATGGAATGGAACATGTATTGGAATGGAATGGAAGATGAAATGGAATGGAAGTTGGAATGCAATGGAACGGAACGTGGAATGGAATGGAATGGAATTTAATGTGGAATGTAATGGAATGGAAAGTGAAATTCAATGGAATAGAATGTGGAATGAAATGGAATGGAATATTGATCTAATTTAATGGAATATGGAATTAATTGGAATGGAATGTGGAATGGAATGTGGAATGGAATGAAATGGAATGTGTAATGGAATGTCTAACGCTTGGAATGGAATGTGGAATGGAATGTGGAGTGCAATGTAATGGAAAGTGGAATGGAATGTGGAATTACATGGAATGGAATGCGTAATGAAAAGTGAAATGGAATGGAATTGAATGCAGAATGGAATGTGGAATGGAATGGTATGGAATGTGGAATGGTATGGAATGGAAAGTGGAATGGAATGTGGAATGGAATGGAATGGAATGTGGAATGGAATGGAATGGAATGTGGAATGGAATGGAATGCAATGAGGAATGGAATGGAATGAGGAATGGAATCGAATGGAATGGAATGTGAAATGGAATGGAATGGAATGGAATGCAATGTGGAGTGGAATAGATTGGAATAGAATGGAATGTGGAATGGAATGGTATGCAGTGTGGAATGGAATGGAAAGGAATGTGGAAACTAATGTGGAATGGAATGGAATGGAATGTGGAAACGAACGTAATGAAATTTGGAAAGTAATGTGTAATGGAATGGAATGGAATGTGGAATGGAATGGAATGGAATGTGGAATGGAATGGAATGGAATGTGGAATGGAATGGAATGTGCAATGGAAGGTAATGGAATGTGGTGAAGAATGGAATGCAACGCGGAATGGAATCTAATGTCGAAGGGAATATAATTTAATGGAATATCAATAGAAATGGTATGTAATGTGGAATGGAATGTGTAATGCAATGGAATGAAATTTGGAATGGAATGGAATGGAATGTGAAATGGAATGGAATGGAATATGGAATTGAATGGAATGGAATGGAATGTGGCGTGCAATGGAAAGAATTGGAATGAAATGTGGAACGGAATGGAATGGAATGTGGAATGGAATGGAATGGAAGGAGGAGTGGAATGGTATGGAATTTGGAATGGAATGGAGTGGAATGGGGAATGGAATGCGGAATTGAATGGAATGGAATGCAATGAATTGTGGATTGCAATTTGGAATGGAATGTGGAATTCAATGGAATGGACTGGGAAATGGAGTGGAATGGAATTGAATTTGAAAAGGAATGTAATGAAAAGTGGAATGGAAAGTGGAATGGAATATGGAATGGAATGAAATGTAATTGAATGGATTGTGGAATGGAGTAGAATGGAATGTGGAATGCTATGGAATGGAATGGAATGTGAAATGGAAAGGAATGGAATTTGAAATGGAATGCGAAGGAATGTGGGATGGAATGGAATGGAACGTGGAATTGAATGTGGAATGGAATGGAATGGAACGTGGAATGGTATATGAAATGGAATGGAATGAAATGTGGAATGGAACGTGGAATGGAACGTCTAATTGAAGGAGGAATGAAACGCAGATTGGAATTTGGATTGGAATGTGGAACGGAATAGAATGGAACATGGAATGGAATGTGGGATGGAATGGAATGGAATGTGTAATGGAACGTGGAATGGAATGGAATGGAACGTGGAGTGGAACGTGGAATGGAACGTGGAATGGAACTTGGAAAAGAATGTGGAAAGGAATGTGGAATGGAATGTAGAATGGAATGGAATGGAATGTGGAAGGTAATGGAATTGAATCTGGAATGCAAAGGAATGTAAAGTGGAAAGGAATGTGGAATGGAATGGAATGGAATGTGGAATGGAATGGAACGGAATGGAATGTGGAATGGAATGGAATAAAATGTGGAATGGAATGTGAAATGGAATGGAATGGAATGTGGAATGGAATGTGGAATCGAATGGAGTGCATTGGAATGCAGACTGGAAATGAATGGCATGGAATGTACTGTGGAATGTAATGGAATGGAATGTGGAAGGGAATGGGATGGAATTTGGAATGGAACGTGGAATGGAATGAAATTTGGAATGCAATGGAATGGAATGGAATAGGGAATGGAATGGAATGTGGAATGGAAAGGAATGGAATGTGAACTGCAATGGAATGGAATGTGGAATGCAATGGAAAGGATTGTGCAATGTAATGGAATGGAATGTGGAATGGAATGTGGAATTCAATTGAATGGAATGCGGAATGGAATGGAAAGGAATATGGAATGGAATGAAATGGAATGTGGAATGGAACGTTCCATTCCACATTGCATTCCACATTCTATTCAAACTTCCATTCCTTTCCATTCCACGTTCAATTCCACTTTCCATTCCACATTCCATTCCATGTTCCATTCCACGTTCCATTGCATTCCATTCCACATTTCATTGCATTCCATTCCAAGTTCCATTCCAAGTTCCGTTCCACTCCATTCCACATTCCATTGCATTCCATTCCAAGTTCCATTCCAAGTTCCGTTCCACTCCATTCCACGTTCCTTTCCACATTCCATTCCTCTTTCCATTACAAACCACCCTACGTTCCATTCCACTCCATTCCACATTCCTTTCCTTTCAATTCCACATTCAATTCGACATTCCATTCCACATTCCATTCCATTCCTTTCTATTCCAGTTTCCATTCCATTCCATTCCATTCCACATTCCATTCCATTATATTTTGCATTCTATTCAATTCCATTCCAAATTCCACTACGTTCCATTCCATTCGACATTCCATTCCTTTCCATTCCACATTCCATTCCATTCCATTCCACATTCCAATCCATTCCATTCCATTCGACATTCCATTCCATTCCATTCCACATTCCATTCCATTCCATTCCACATTCCAATCCATTCCATTCCATTGCACATTCCATACCATTCAATTCCACAATTAATTCTTTTCCATTTCACTTTCCATTCCACGCTCCATTCCACGTTGCATTCCACGTTCTATTCCATGTTCCATTCCGCACTTCATTCCTTTCCATTGCACATTCCATTCCATTCCATTCCATTACACAGCCCATTCAATTCCATTCCACATTTCATTAAGGGTTCCATTCCATTCCATTCCACGTTCCATTCCACATACCGTTACATTCCATTCCACATTCCATTCCACGTTACATTCCACTTTCCATTCCACTTTCCATTCCATATTCAATTCCGCAATCCATTCCGTTCCATTCCACATTCCATTCCACTTTCCATTACATTCCATTCCACATTCCATTCCATTACATTCCATTCCACATTCCATTCCACATAGTGTTCCATTCCAGTACACATTCCATTCCACAGTCCATTCCATTCCATTTAAACTTTCCATTCCATTCCACATTCCATTCCATTCCACATTCAATTCCTTTCCATTCCTCATTCCATACCACATTCCATTCCACAAAGTGTTCCATTCCAGTACACATTCCATTCCACATTCCATTCCATTCCATTTAAATACTCCATTCCATTCCACATTCCATTCCATTCCACATTCCATTCCATTCCATTCCACCTTCCATTCCCTTCCACATTCAATTCCATTCCTTTCCTCATTCCATACCACATTCCATTCAACAAAGTGTTCCATTCCATTCCACATTCCATTCCACATTCCATTCCATTCCATTTAAATACTCCATTCCATTCCACATTCCATTCCATTCCACATTCCATTCCATTCCATCAACATTCCATTCCATTCCACATTCAATTCCATTCCTTTCCTCATTCCATACCACATTCCATTCAACAAAGTGTTCCATTCCAGTACACATTCCATTCCACATTCCATTCCATTCCATTTAAATACTCCATTCCATTTAAATACTCCATTCCATTCCACATTCCATTCCATTCCACATTCCATTCCATTCCATTCCACATTCCATTCCACATTCCATTCCATTCCATTCCATCTTCCATTCCACGCTCCATTCCACATTCCTTTGCACATTCCATTCCTCATTGCATTCCATTCCACTCCACATTCCATTCCAAATTGCATTTCATTGCATTCTACATTTCATTCCACATTCCGTTCCGTTGCATTCCACATTCCATTCCACGTTCCATTCCACTCCACTTTCCTTTCCATTCCATTGCAAATTGAATTGCACATTCCATTCCATTCCATTCCCCACTCCATTCCACATTTGATTCCATTCCATTCCACCTTCCATTCCACGTTAATTCCACATTCCATTCTACATTTCATTCCATTCCATTCCACTTTCCATTCTACATTCCATTCCAAATTCCATTCCACATTACATTCCTTTCTATTCAACGTTCCATTCCACATTCCATTCCACATTCCGCCATATTCTATTCCACATTCCATTCAGCATTCCATTCCACATTCCATTCCTCTCCATTCCACACTCCATTGCACACTCCATTCCATTCCACATTTCATTCCACATTCCATCCCGCATTCCATTCCATTCCGCATTCCATTCCACATTCCACTCCATTCTCTTCTGCGTTCCACTCCACATTCCATGCCACATTCCATTAGATTGAATTCCACAGTCCGTTCCACATTCAATTCCACATTCCATTGCATTCCATTCCACTTTCCATTCCACGTTCCATTCCACATTCCATTCCACGTTCCACTCCACATTCCATTCCATTCCATTCCACGTTACATTCCACATTCCATTCCATTCCATTCCATTCCATTCCACGTTCCATTCTTTCCATTCCACTTTCCATTCCACATTCCATTTCACATTCCATTCCATTCCATTCAATTGCATTCCACTTTCTATTCCATTCCATTCCATATTCCATTCCACATTCCATACCACGTTCCATTCCATTCCATTCCACGTTAAATTCCACTTTCCATTAGTCGTTCCATTCCACTTTCCGTTTCATTCCATTCCACGTTCCATTCCATATTCCATTCCATTCCATTTCACATTCCATTCCATTCCTTTCCACTTTCCATTCCATTCCACTCCACATTCCATTACATTCCATTATACTATCCATTACACTTTCCTTTCAACGTTCCATTTCACGTTCCTTTCAACATTCCATTACATTCCATTCCACCTTCCATTCCACTCCATTCCACGTTAAATTACACTCCATTCCGAGATCCATTTCATTCCATTCCACGTTCCAATCCTCATTCCATTTCATATTCCGTTCCACCTTCAATTCCATTCCATTCCATTGCATTCCGTATTCCATTCCATTATATTCCACTTCCCAATCGATTTAATTCTGCATTCCATTCCATTCCATTTCATTCCTTTCGACATTTCATTGCATTCCATTACATTCCGTTCCACCTTCCATTCCAATCCGTTACGTTCCATTTCACATTCCATAAAATACCATTCCATTCCGCATTCCGTTCCTTTCCATTCCACATTCCATTCTATTTCATTCCACATTCCTTTCACATCCATTCCATTCCATTCCATTCCTCTTTCCATTAGAGATTCCATTACACATTCCATTCCATTGCTATCCATATTCCATTCCATTCCTTTCCATTTCACATTCCATTTCATGTTCCATTCCACGTTCCATTCCATTCCATTCCATATTCCACTCCATTCCATTCCAATTCCATTCCGGATTTCATTCTATTCCAATCCACGTTCTATTCCACATTCCTTTCCTTTCCATTCCACATTTCATGCCACATTCCATTCCATGTTCCGTTCCCTTCCATTCCACTCTCCATTCCACATTTCATTCCTGATTAACTTCCACATTCTGTTCCAAGTTCCATTGCATTCCATTCCACGTTTCATTTCACCTTCCATTCCATTCCATCCCAGGTTCCATTCCACATTCCATTCCACATTCCATTCCATGCTACATTCCACATTCCATTCCACTTTCCATTCCACCTTCCGCTGCAAGATTCATTCCACCTTCCAATCCATTTCATTCCACGATCTTTTCGACATTCCATTCCATTCCATTCCACTTTCCATTCCACATTCCCTTCCACATTCCATTCCACATTGCATTCTGTTACATTCCACGTTCCATTCGACATTCCATTCCATTCAAATCCACTTTCCATTCCACATTCCATTCCACATAACATTCCGCATTCCATTCCGTTCCATTCCACATTCCTTTCCACATTCCATTCCACATTCCATTCTACATTCCGTGACATTCCATTCCACATTCCATTCCATTCCATTCCACTTTGCATTCCATTCCATTCCACATTCCATTCGACATTGCATTCCATATCCCATTCCACTTTCCATTCCATTCTTTCCACATTCCATTCCATTCCGTTACACATTCCATTCCACATTTCATTCCGTATCCCATTCCATTCCATTCCACATTCCATTCCACCATCCATTCCGTTCCGTTCCACGTTCCATTCCAGATTCCATTCCACATTCCATTCCAGATTCCATTCCACAATCCATTCCATTCCATTGTAAGTTCCATTCGACTTTCTATTTCATTACATTCCACTTTCCATTCCACATTCCATTGCACATTCCATTCCCATTCCTTTCCGTTCCATTCCACATTCCATTCCACATTTCATTCTTCATTACATTGCTCGTTGCATTCTATGTTGCATTCCATTAAATTCCACGTTCCATTCCACATTCCATTTCACATTCCATTCACCATTCCTTTCCGTTCCATTCCACATTCCATTCCACATTTCATTCTTCATTACATTGCTCGTTCCATTCTATGTTGCATTCCATTAAATTCCACGTTCCATTCCACAACCCATTCCATACCATTCCACTTTCCTTTGCACATTCCATTCCACATTCCATTCCACATTCCGTTCCGATCCATTCCACATTCCATTCCACAGTCCATTCCACATTCCATTCCACATTCCATTCCATTCTATTACAGAACATTTCACGTCCCATTCCACTTTCTGTTTCATTCCATTCCATGTTCAATTCCACATTCCATTGACGATTCCATTTGACGTTCCATTCCACGTTCGATTCCACGTTCCACTCCATTGCATTCTACTTTCCATTCCACGTTCCATTCGATTCAATTCCACTTTCCTTTCCACATTCCCTTCCATTCCATTCTACTTTTCTTTGCACTTTCCATTCCACATTCTATTCCACTTTCCATTCCACATTGCTTTCCATTCCATTCTATTCCAAATTCCATTAGATTCCTTTCCATTGCATGCCTCTTTCAATTCCATTCCATTCCATTCCATTCCGCATTTCATTCCATTGCATTCTGCATTCCATTCCATTCCACATTCCACTCCATTTTATTCCATTCCACATTGCGTTCCATTCTATTCCCCATTCCATTTCATTCCATTTCACCTTACATTCCACGTTCTGTTCCACATTGCTTTCCACGTTCCATTCCATGTTCCATTCCTCGTTCCATTCCTTTCCATTCCACATTCCATTCCATTCCATTCCACATTCCATTTCATTCCACTCCACATTCCATTCCACGTTCCATTCCATTCCATTCCACCTTCCATTACACGTTCAGTTCCACCTTCCATTCCACGTTGTATTCCACATTCCATTCCATATTCCATTTCACATTCCATTCCTTTCCATTCCACGTTCCATTCCACATTCCATTCCATTTTCAATTGCATGTTCCATTCCACATTCCATACCATTCCTTTCCATTCCATTCCGGATTCCTATCCATTCTATTCCGCATTCTATTCTGCCTTCCATTCCATTCTATTCCACATTCCTTTCCACATTCCACTGCATTCCATTCCACTTTGAATTCCTTTCCATTCCACATTCCATTCCTTTCCATTCCAAATTACATTGCACATTCTATTCCACGTCCCATTCCACATTCCATTCCACATTCCATTCCACTTTCGATTCCATTCCATTCCACGTTCCATCCCACATTCCTTTCAATTCCATTCCAAATTCCATACCATTCCATTCTATACCATTCAACATTCCATTCCATTCCATACCACATTCTATTCGACATTCCAATCCATTCCATTCTCATTCTTTTCCATTCCATTCCACAATCCATTCCAAGTTCCACTCCACGTTCCATTCCACGTTCCCTTTCGCATTGCATTCCATTCCATTTCGCATTCCATTTCATTCCATTACAAATTGTATTCCACAGTCCATTCCTTTCCAAATTCTATTCCACATTCCATTCCATTCCATTTAACATTCCATTCCATATTACATTACATTCCATTCCACATTCCACTGCATTCCATTCCACATTGCATTCCTTTCCATTCCACGTTACATTGCACATTGCCTTCCACGTTCCAGTCAACATTCCATTCCACACCATTCCAAATTCCAGTCCATTCCATTCCAAATTCCATTCCACATTCCATTCCATTCTGTTACACATTACATTTCATTCCATTCCACGTTCTATTCCACGTTCCATTCCAAATTCCCTCCCATATTCCATTCCACATTCCATTCCACATTCCAATCCTTCCCCTTCCACATTCCATTCCATTGCATTCCACGTTCCATTCCACTTTCCATTCCACATTCCATTCCACGTTTAATTCCGTTCCATTCCAGATTTCATTCCACATACCTTTCCACAATGCATTCCACATTCCATACCACGTTCCATTCCAGTGTCCGTTAAATTCCATTCCACATTCCACTCCATTCCATTCCACATTCCATTCCATTCCATTCCACATTCTATTCCATTCCATTCCATTCAATTCCACGTTCCATTCCACATTCCATTCCATTCCATTCCACGTTCCATTCCACACTCAATTCCACATTCCTTTCCATATTCAATTCCGTTCCATTCCACACTTGATTCCACATTATATCCTATGTTCGTTTCCACATTCCATTCCACTTTCCATTATACATTATATTCCACCTTCAATTCCATTGCATTTCACTTTCCGTTCCACATTCCATTCCTTTCTATTACAAGTTCCATTACACATACCGTTCCACTTTCCATTCCATTCCATTCCACGTTCCATTCCATATTCCATTGCATTCCATTCCAAGTTCTATTCCACACTCCATTCCACATTCCGTTCCACATTCTATTTCGTTCCATTACACAACCCATCCTACATTGCAATCCACTTTCTATTCCACATTCCATTAAATTGCTTGCACATTCCATTCCACATTCCATCACATTCCATTCCACAGTCCGTTCCACATTCCATTGCACATTCAATTCCATTCCTTTCCACATTCCATTCCACATTCCATTCCACTTTCCATTCCACGTTCCCTTCAATTTCATTCCATGTTCGATTCCACATTCCATTCCATTCCATTAAATTTTCCATTCCAAATTCCATTGAATATTCCATTCCACATTCCATTCTGTTCTATTCCGCATTCCATTCCATATTCCTTTCCATTCCGTTCCACATTCCTTTCTATTACAGTTCATTCCATTCCATTCCACATTCCATTCCTTTCCATTCCACATTCCATTCCATTATATTCCACATTCTATTCCATATTCCTTTCTACATTCCATTCCACTCCATTCTATTCCATATTCCATCACATTACATTCCACATTCCATTCCATTCCATTCCACATTCCATTCCATTCCATTCCAGTTTACAATACATGTTCTATTCCACTTTCCATTCCATTCCAATCCACGTTACATTCCACATTCCTTTGCATTCCCTTCCACTTTCGTTTCCACATTCCATTCCATGTTATATTACTTTCCATTCCACATTACATTCCACATTACATTCCACATTCTGTTCCGTTCCATTCCACATTCCATTATATTTCATTACACACTCCATTCCACATTCCATTCCGTTCCATTCCACATTCCATTCTACATTACATTCCACATTCCAATCCATTCCATTCCACATTCCATTAAACATTCCATTCTGCATTCCATTCCATTCCATTCCACATTCCGTTTCATGTTGCATTCCATTCTATTCCACTTTCCATTTCACGATACATTCCACCTTCCATTTCACAATCCGTTCCACTGTCCAGTCCAGATTCCTTTCCACATTCCATTTGACATTCCATTCCATTCCATTTCACATTCCATTCGACATTCCTTCCATTGCATTCCACATTCCATTCCACATTCCATTCCACGGTCCATTCCATTCCATCCCACATTCCATTCCACTTTCCATTTCATTCTATTCCGTGTTGCATTCCACATTCCATTCCACGTTCCATTCCACATTCCATTCCAATCCATTCCACATTCCATACCATGCCATACCATTGCATTCCACCGTCCATTCCATTCCATTCCCCTTTTGATTCCACATTCAATTGCAAATTCCATTCTGTTCCATTTCACATTCCATTCCGCACTCCATTCCACCTTCCATTCTAAATACCATTCCATTCCATTCCATATTCCATTCCACATTCCATTCCACATTCCATTCCGTTCCATTCCACATTCCATTCCGTTCCATTCCACATTCCATTGCATTCCATTCCAGATTCCTTTCCACATTCCATTTCATTCCTTTCCACATTCCATTCCATTTAATTCCATATTCCATTCCACATTCTATTCCACATTCCATTCAATTCCACATTCCATTCCACGTTCCATTCTCATTCCTTTGCGTTTCATTTCACATTCTATTCCACAATCTCTTGCATTGCAATTCACATGCCGTTACACTTTCCTTTAAATTCCATTCCATTCCATTCCACATTCCATTCCATGTTCCATTCCAATGTCCTTTAAATTCCTTTCCACATTCCATTCCATTCCATCCCACATTCCATTCCATTCCAATAAACATTTCATTCCATTCCATTGCACATTCCATTCCACATTCCATTCCACATTCCATTTCACATTCCATTCCATTCCATTCCATTCCATTCCATTCCATTCAATTCCACAATCCATTCTACCTTCCATTCCATTCCATTCCACACTCAATTCCACCTTCCATTCCATATTCCATTCCGTTCCATTCCACACTTGATTCCACATTCTATCCTATGTTCAATTCCACATTCCATTCCACGTTCCATTAGACGTTATATTCCATGATCTATTCCATTGCATTTCACTTTCCATTCCACATTCCATTCCATTCCATTGCAAGTTCCATTCCACATACCATTCCACTTTCCATTCCATTCCATTCCACATTTCATACCACAACCCATTCTACATTGCAATCCACTTTCCATTCAACATTCCATTAAATTTCCTGTCACATTCCAGTCCACTTTCCATTCCATTCCATTCCACACTCCCTTCCACTTTCCATTCCACATTCCATTCCATTCCATTCCACATTCCATTCTACTTTCCATTCCACATTCCGTTCGTTGTCATTCCATGTCCGATCCACATTCCATTCCATTCCATTAAACTTTCAATTCCACATTGCATTGCACATTCCATTCCACATTCCATTCTGTTCCATTCCACATTCCATTCAATATTCCATTCCATTCCGTTCCACATTCCTTTCTAATACACTCCACATTTCATTCCACATTCCCTTCCATTCCATTCCACATTCTATTCCAAGTTCCATTCCATTCACTTCCACGTTCCATTCCACATTTCATTCAACATTCCATTCCACATTCCATTCCCTACCATTTCGCATTCCATTCCACATTCCATTCCACATTCCAATCCATTCCATACCACAATCCATTAAACATTCCATTCCATACCATTCCACATTCCATTCTCATTCCATTGCATTACATTCCACATTCCTTTCCACATTTAATTCCATTCCATTTCACATTTCATACCACATTCCATTCCATTGCATTCCACATTCCATTCTACATTCCATTCCACTTTCCATTCCATGTTCCACTCCACGTTCCATTCGACGTTCCATTCCATTCCATTCCACGTTCCATACCATTCCATTTGACGTTCCTTTTCATTCCGATCCACATTCCATTCCACATTCCATTTCTCATTCCGTTCCACATTCTATTTCACTTACCATACCACTCAATTACACGTTCCATTCCATTTCATTCCACATTCCATTCCATTCCACATTCCTTTACAAATTCTATTCCACATTCCATTACACTCCATTCTATTCCAGATTCCATTCCATTCCATTGTGCAATCCATTCCACATTGCATTCCACATTCCATTCCAAGTTCCATTCCATTGCATTCCACATTCTAATCCATTCCATTCCTCATTCCATTAAAATTCAGTTGCACATTCCGTTCCATTCCATTCCATTCCTTTCCACATTCCATTCCATCGCATTCCTCCTTCCATTCCATTCTATTCGATTCCAGTCCACATTCCACTCCATTCAATTCCATTCCATATTCCATTCCATTAGATTCCACATTCCATTCCATTGCATTGCACATTCCATTCCACGTTCCATTCCATGATGCACTCCTTGTTCCATTCCACGACCCATTTCACGTTCCATTCCTTTCGATTAAACATTTCATTCCATTCCATACCACATTCCATTCCATTCCATTCCACATTCCATTCCATTCCACATTCTATTCCATTTCACTCCACTTTCCATTCCACCTTCCATTTCACATTCCATTCCACATTGCATTCCAAGTTCCATCCCATTCCATTCTACATTCCAGTCGATTCCATTCCACGGTCCATTCCACGTTCCATTCCACATTCCATTTCACATTCTAATCCAAGTTCCATTCCATTCTTTCCAAGATCCATTCCACTTTCCATTCCATTACATTCCTCGTTCCATTCCAGCTTCAATTCCACATTCCATTGCACATTCCATTCCATTACATTCCGCATTTCATTCCACATTCCATTCCATTCCATTCCAACTTCCTTTCCAGGTTCCATTCCACGTTCCATTCCATTACATTCCACTTTCCATTCCACATTCCATTCCATTCCATTCCACGTTCCATTCAACATTCCATTCCATTCAATTTCATGTTCCATTCCATATTCCATTCCACATTCCATTCCACATTCTATTTCACTTTCCATTCCACTTTACATTACACACTCAATTCCATGATTCATTGCATGTTCCACTCCACATTCTATTCCATTCCTTTCCATTCCCCTCCACATTCCCTTCTACATTCCATTCCACATTCCATTCCACGTTCCATTCCACATTCCTTTACACGTTCCATACTATGTTCCATTCCACATTCCATTCCATCCTTTCCACTTTCAATTCCACGTTCCATTCCATTCCATTCAAATTTCCATTCCATATTCCAATGAACATCGCATTCCATGTTCCATTCCTTGTTCCGTTCCACGTTGCATTCCACATTCCATTCTGTTCCATTCCACATGTCATTCCACTTTCTATTCCACATTCCAATCTATTCCATTCCACATTCCATTCCATTCCATTCCAATCCACAATCCATTCCATTCCATTCCAAATTCAATTCCATTGCTCATTCCATTACATTCCATTCCACATTCCATTCCACATTCCATATCACATTCCATTACACATTCCTTTCCATTCCATTCTATTCCACACTCCTTTCCAATCCACTCCAACTTCCCTTCCATTACATTCCACATTCCTTTTCACATTCCATTACACATTCCATTCCATTCCATTCTATTCCACATTCCATTCCATTACATTCCACATTCCATTCCATTCCACTCCACGTTCAAATCCACTTTCCATTCCACATTCCTTTCCCCATTCAATTCCATTCAATTCCACGTTCCTTTCCATTCCATTGCATTCAACCTTCCTTTCCTTTCCATTGAATTCCAAGTTCCATTCAATTCCATTGCATTCCACATTCCATTCAATTCCATTCCATTCCACATTCCATTCCATTCCATTCCATTCCACATTCCATTCCATTCAATTCCAATCCACATTCCATTCCATTCCATTCCACATTCCATTCTCCGTTCAATTCCATTCAATTGCAGATTCGATTTCATTCCATTCCATTCAATTCCAAGTTCCAGTCATTTCCATTCCACATTCCATTCCATTCCACATTCCATTCCATTCCTTTCCACATACCATTCCATTCCATTCCTATTCCATTCCACATTCCATTCCATTCCATTCCATTTTCAGTTTCATTCCATTCCATTTCATTCCACATTCAATTCCACATTGCAAACCATTCCATTCCCCATTCCATTCCGTTTCAATCCACATTCCATTCCATTCCATTCCACATTCCAATCCACATTCCACTCCATTCCATTCCTTTGCACATTCCATTCCACATTCCGTTTCTTTCCATTTCACATTCCTTTCCATTCCATTCCTCATTCCATTCCGCCTTCAATTCCATTCCATTCCACATTCCATTGGACATTCCATTCCATTCCACATTCGTTTCCATTGCATTTCACGTTCCATTCTAATCCATTCCACGTTACTTTCCATGTTCCATTCCGCGTTCCATTCCACTTTCCATTTCACATGACATTTCACATGCCAATCCATTCCATTCCAATTTCCATTCCACATTCCTTTCAGTTCCATTCCAGATTCCATTCCATTCCTTTACACATTGCTGTCCACATTCCGTTCCACAGTCCTGTCCAGATTAGATTCCATTCCATTCCACTTTCCTTTCCTTTCCATCCCATTCCATTGCACATTCCATTCCAGATTCCTTTCCTTTCCACTCCATTCCATATTCCATTTCTTTCCATTCCACATTCCATTCAATTCCGTTCCACATTCCATTCCATTTCTTTCCATTCCCCATTCTATTCCATTCAACTTTCCCCTCCATTCCATTCCACATTCCGTTCAGTTCCGTTCCATTCCATTCCGCATTCCATTCCATTCTTTTCCGTTAAACATTCCATTCCAGTTCATTCCTTTCCACATTCTATTCCATTACACAATCCATTCCATTGCATTCCATTCCACATTCTATTCAATTCCACATTTGACTGCATTCCGTTCCACATTCCAATCAATTCTTTTCCATTCCATTCCACATTCCATTCCATTCCATTCCGCATTCCATTCCTCTTCATTCCATTACACGTTCTATTCCATTCCACATTCCATTCCATTCCTTTCTACATCCCATTCAATTCCATTCCATACCATTCCCAATTCCATTCCATTACTTTCCATTCCACATTCTGTTGCATTCCAAGTTCCATTCAATTCCATTCCATGTTCCATTCCACGTTCCATTCCATTAAATTATACGTTCCATTCCATTCCATTTCACATTCCATTTCACGTTGCATCCATTCAATTCCACGTTCCCTTCCATTCCATTCCACATTTCCTTCCACGTTTCATTCCATTCAATTTCACTTTCCATTCCACGTTCCATTCCACGTTCCATTACTTTCCATTCATCATTCCTTTTCATTCCACTTCACTTACCATTCCATTCCATTCGACGCTCCATTCCATATTCTGTTCCATGTTGTATTCCACGTTCCATTCCACGTCCCATTCCACGTTCCATGCCTTTCCATTCCACATTCCATTTCATTCCACTTTCCATTCCATTACATTCCACATTCCATTCCATTCCATTCCATATTCCATTCCACATTCCATTTCTCATTCCATTCCATTCCATTCCACGTACCATTCAACATTCCAATCCATTTAATTTCACGTTCCATTCCACATTCCATTCCAGAATCCATATCAATTTCCACTACAGTTCCATTCGACGATCCATTCCACGTTCAATTACAGGATTCATTGCACGTTCCATTCCACATTCCATTCCATTCCACATTGCCTTCCACATTCCATTTCACATTCCATTCCACGTTCCATTCCACATTCCTTTCCATGTTCTATTCCACGATCCATTTCACTTTACATTCCTTTGCATTCCAATTTTCATTCCACATTCCAGGGCACATTCCATTCCACTTTCCATTCCATGATCCATTCCACGTTGCATTCCACTTTCCATTCCACATTCCATTCCATTCCATTTCACTTTCCATTCCACATTACTTTCTATTTTCCTTTCCATGTTCCATTCCACGATCCATTCCACGTTCTATTCCACTTTCCATTCCACGTTCTATTCCATTCTATTCCACATTCCATTCCACATTCTACTGCAAATTCCATTCCACGTTCCAATCCACAATGCATTGCACTTTCCATTCCACGTTCGATTCCACATTCCATTGCTTTCCATTTCACATTCCTTTCCATTCCATTCCACATTCCATTCCAATTTCCATTACATTCCATTCCGCATTGAATTCCCTTCCATTCCACATTCCATTCCATTCTTTTCCACATTCTATTCCACATTTTATTCCATTCCATTCACCATTCCTTTCCACATTCCATCACATTCCATTCCATTCCGTTCCACAATCCATTCCACATACCATTGCAGATTCCATTCCACATTCTGTTTCATTCCATTCCACATTCCATTCCTTTCCTTTCCACATTCCGTTCCACATTCTATTCCATTCCATTGCTCATTACATTCCACATTCCATTCCATTCAATTTCAAATTCCATTCCATGAATTCCACATTCCATTCCACATTCCACTCCATTCCATTCCATTCCACATTCTATTCCACATTCAATTCCGCATTCCATTAAATTCCATTCCACATTCCAATCCATTCCATACCACATTCCATTCCATTGCATTCCACATTGCTTTCCATTGCATTCCACGTTCCTTTCCATTCCATTCCACATTCCATTCCACATTCCACTCAACACAATTCCATATTCCATTGCATTTCATTCCACATTCCATTCCATTCCATTCCACATTCGCTTCCACATTCCACTCCATTACTTTCGATACCACATTTCATTCCACTTTCCATTCCATTCCATTCTACGTTCCATTCCACTTTCCATTCCATTCCATTCCACTTTCCATTGCATTCCGTTTCACATTCCAGTCCACATTCCATTCCAAATTCCATGCGATTCCATTTAACATTCCATTCCATTTCATTCCATATGCCATTCCATTCCATTCCATTCCAATCCACATTCCATTCCACTTTCTTTTCCACGTTCCTTTCCACATTCCATTCCACATTCCATCCCTCATTTCATTCCGTTCCATTCCACTTTCCATTCCATGTTCCATTCCACATTCCATTCAACATTCCTATTCACATTCCATTCCATTCCATTCCACATTCCGTTCTCAATCCATTGCATTCCTTTCCACATTCCATTCCACGTTCCAATTCATTCCGTTCCACATTCCATTCCACATTACATTCCACATTCCATTCCAAATTATATTTCAATTTCCATTCCATTCCATTCCATTCCACATTTCGTTTTAGTCCATTCCATTCCATTCCACCTTTCATTCCATTGCATTCCACTTTCCATTCCATTCCATTCCATTCCATTCCATTCCATTTTATATTCCACTCCATTCTATTCCATTTCTCTTTCCATTCCATTCCATTCCACATTCCATTCCATTCCTTTCCACATTCCATTCCACTTTCCATTCCACGTCGCATTCCATGTTCCATTCCACGTCCCATTCATCGTTGTATTCCTTTCTATTCCACATTCCGTTTCATTCCATTCCACGTTCCATTCCATTCCATTCCATGCTCCATTCCACATTCCATTCCACTTTCCATTCCACGTTGCATTCCAAGTTCCATTCAATTCCATTCCATGTTCCATTCCACTTTCCATTCCACTAAATTATACGTTCCATTCCATTCCATTTCACATTGCATTCCATTCAATTGCACGTTCCATTCCATTGCATTCCACGTTTCATTCCACGTTCCATTCCATTAAATTCCACTTTCCATTCCATGTTCCATTCCACATTCCAATACTTTCCATTCTTCATTCCTTCCCATTCCACTTCACTTTCCATTCCATTCCATTCGACGCTCCATTCCACGTTCCGTTCCATGTTGTATTCCACGTTCCATTCCACGTCCCATTCCACGTTCCATGCCTTTCCATTCGACATCCCATTCCATTCCATTCCACATTCCATTCCATTCCATTCCATTCCACATTCCATTCCATTCCATTCCACATTCCATTCCATTCCATTCCACGTTCCATTCCACATTCCTTTCCAAGTTCTATTCCACGATCCATTTCACTTTACATTCCTTTCCATTCCTCTTTTCATTCCACATTCCAGGGCACATTCCATTCCACCTTCCATTCCATGTTCCATTCCACGTTGCATTCCACTTTCCATTCCACATTCCATTCCATTCCATTTCACTCTCCATTCCACATTCCTTTCTATTTTCCTTTTCATGTTCCATTCCACGTTCCATTCCACGTTCCATTCCACATTCTATTCCATTCTTTTCCACATTCCATTCCACATTCCACTGCAAATTCCATTCCACATTCCAATCCACAATGCATTGCACATTCCATTCCACATTCGATTCCACATTCCATTGCTTTCCATTTCACATTCCTTTCCATTCCATTCCACTTTCCATTCCAAATTCAATTCCATTCTAGTACACATTCCATTGGACATTCCTTTCCAATCCATTCCACATTCCTTTCCATTGCATTACCCGTTATATTCTAATCCATTCCACGTTGCATTCGATTCCATTCCGCATTCCATTCCATTAGATATTCTATAGCATTCCACATTGCTTTCCATTCCATTTAACATTCCATTCCATTCCATTCCATTCCACATTCCATTCCATTCCATTCGACATTCCATTCCATTTCATTCCATTCCTTTTCATTCCATTCCTCATTCTATTCCATTCCACATTGCATTCCATTCCACATTCCATTCCACATTCCATTCCACTGTATTCTATTCCATTCCATTACACATTTCATTCCATTCCATTACATTCCATATTCCATTCCATTCCATTCCATTCCATATCTCATTCCATTCCATTCATTTATTACATTCCATTCCAATCCATTCCGTATTACATTCCATTCCATTCCACATACTATTACATTCCACATTCCATTCCACGTTCCATTCCACGTTCCATTCCACGTTCCATTCCACGTTCCATTCAGTTCCATTCCACATTCCATACCATTCCATTCCACATTCCATTCCATTATATTCCACATTGCATTCCATTCTGTTACGCATTCCATTACATTCCACGTACCATTACATTCCACCTTCCATTCCACGTTCCATTCCACGTTCCATTCCACGTTCCATTCAGTTCCATTCCACATTCCATTCCACGTACCATTCAATTTTCCATTCCACGTTCCATTCCACGTTCCATTCCATTCCATTTTTTACACGTTCCATTCCATTGCATTCCACGTTCCATTTCATTCTGTTTCACATTCCACTCCACATTCCATTTCACATTCTGATCCACATTCTATTTCACTTTCCATTCTATTCCTTTACACATTCCTGTCCATTCAATTCCACATTCCATTGCACATTCCATTACACATTCTATTCCATTCCATTTCACCTTCCATTCCATGCCATTCAAAATTCCATTCCACATTCCTTTCCATTCCATTTCACTTTCTATTCCATTCCATTCAACATTCCATTCCACATTCCTCTCCATTGCATTCCACATTCCTTTCCACATTCCATTCCATTCCATTCCACATTCCATTCCTTTCCATTCCACATTACATTCCATTCCATTCCACCTTCCATTCCGCATTCAATTCCATTCCACATTCCATTCCACATTCCACTCCACTCCACTCCACATTCCATTCCAATCCATTCCACCTTCCATTCTGCATTCCATTCCATTCCCCAATCCATTCCACAATCCATTCAATTCCTTTCATCATTCCATTCCATTTCATTTACATTCCTTTACATTCCATTCCACAATCCCTTCCATTCCATTCGACATTCCATTCCACTTTCCATTCCATTCCATTCCACATTCCATTCCACAATACACTGCACTGCATTCCATTCCACCTACCATTCCATGCCCTTCCATTCCATTCCACATTCCATTCCATTCCATTCCACTTTGCATTCTATATTCCACACCATATTCCATTCCATTCCACTTTCCATTCCACATTCCAAACCACATTCCATTCCATTCCTTTACACATTCCATTCCATTCCATTCCACATTCCATTCATCATTCCATTCCATTCCATTCCACATTCCATTCATCATTCCATTCCATTCCATTCCACATTCCATGCCATTCCATTCCACATTCCATTCCACATTCCATTCCGTTCAATTCCACATTCCTTTTCACATTCCATTCAACATTCTTTTCCACTTTCCATTCCACATTCCATTCCACATTCCATTCCACATTCCATTCCACATTCCATTCCACATTTAATTACACATTCCATTCCACATTCCATTCCGTTCAATTCCACATTCCTTTTCACATTCCATTCAACATTCTTTTCCACTTTCCATTCCAAATTCCATTCCACATTCCATTCCACATTTCATTCCACATTCCATTCCATTTCATTCCACATTCCATTCCACATTCTATTCCATTTCATTCCACCTTCCATTCCGCATTCCATTCCACTCCACATTCCATTCTGAATTCCATTCCATTCCCTTCCACATTCCATTCCACATTCCATTCCATTCCATTTCACATTCCATTCCATTCCATTCACATTCCATTCCATTCCAATCCACTTTCTGTTTCATTCCATTCCATTTCAGACCACATTCTTTTCAATTCCATTACATTCCACTTTCCTTTGGATTCCATTCCACATTCTATTATATTCCATTCCACATATCATTCAATAATCCATTCCATATTCCATTCCACATTTCATTTCCTTCCATTCCACAATCCATTCCGTTAAATTCCACATTCCATTCCACATTCCACTCCATTGCATTCCATTCCACGTTCCGTTACATTCCATTAAATTCCAGTCCAAATTCTATTCCGTTCCATTCCATTCCGCCTTCCATTCCATTCCATTCCTCATTCAATTCCATTCCATTCCACTTTCCATTCCATTCCATTTAACATTCCATTCCATTCCATTCCACATTCCTTTCCATTTCATTCCATTCCACGTTCCATTCCATTCCATTCCACATTCCATTCCACATTCCATCCCGCATTCCTTTCCCTTCCATTTCACATTCCAGTCCATTCCATTACTCAATCCATTCCATGTCCCATTCCACGTTCCATTGCATTTTCCATTACACGTTCCATTCCACATTCCTTTCCACATTCCATTCCATTCCGCTTTCCATTCCACATTCCATTCCATTCCATTCAACGTTCCATTCCATTCCATTCCACATTAAATTCCATTCCTCTCCGAATTCCATTCCATTCTGCAATCCATTCCATTCCATTCCACTTTTCATTCCACGTTTTATTTCATTAAATTCCACGTTCCGTTCCATTCCATTCCACACTCCATTTCATTCAATTCCACATTTCATTCCACATTCCATTTCATATTCCATTCCCCATTCCATTTCGCATTCCATTCCACATTCCAATCCACATTCTTTTTAACATTCTATTCCACATTGCATTTCACATTCCACATTCCATTCCATTCCATTTCACGGTCCATTTCATTCCACATTCCAATGCATTCCAATCTACATTCCATTTCTTTCCATTCCACATTCCATTCAATTCCGTTCCATATTCCACTCCACATTCCATTCCACTTTCCATTCCATTCCTTTCAATTCCTCATTGAGTTCCATTGCATTCCACATTCAAATCGATTCCATTCCATTCCATTCCACATTCCATTCCCTTCATTCCACATTCCATTGCATTCTATTCCACTGTCATTCCATTCCATGTTCCATTCCACGTTCCGTTCCACTTTCCATTGCACGTTCCATTACGTGTTCCATTCCACGTTCCATTCCATGTTCCATTTAATTCCATTCCACATTCCATTCCATTGCATTCCACATACCATACCATTCGATACCACATTCCGTACCATTCCATTAGACATTCCATTCCACATTCCATTCCGTGCCATTCAACTTTCCATTCCATTCCATTCCACGTTCCATTCCATTCCATCCCATTCCATTCCACATTGCTTTCTTTTCCATTCTACGTTTCATTCCACATTCCATTCGACATTTCATTCCGTTCCTTTCCACATTAAATACCACATTGCATTCCATTCCATTCCACCTACCATTCCACATTGCATTCCATTCAATTTCACATTCCATTCCGTTCCATTCCATATTTATTTCCCCATTCCATTCCACATTCCTTTCCAGATAGCGTTTCACATTCCATTCCCTTCCATTCCACGTTCCATTTCACATTCCTTTCACCATTCCTTTCCACATTCCATTCCACGTTCCGTTCCACATTCCGTTCCGCATTGCATTCCACATTACATTACGTTGCATTCCTGAATCCATTGCATTCCACTCCACATACCTTTCAACATTCTTCGTTGCATTCGACATTCCATTCCATTCCATTCCACGTTACATTCCACGTTATATTCCACATTCCATTCCATCTTACATTCCATTCCTTTTCAGGTTACTTTCCACATTCCATTCCATTCCATTACATCTTCCATTCCATATTCCGAACAATTTCTTTCCACATTCCATTCCACATTCCATTCCACTTCTTTCAACATCCCATTCCATTGCATTCCATTCCACATCCCATTCCATTGCACTCCTTTTTCCATTCTACGTTCCATTCCATTCCATTCCACTTATATTTCCTCATTCCATTCAACAGTCCATTCCTTATTTCTTTCCGTTCCATTTCACATTCCATCACTCATTGCATTCCACATTCCATTCCAAACCATTCCACGTTCCATTCCACAATCCATTCTATTCCATTCCACATTCCATGCCACATTCCATTGCATTCCATAATCCATTCCACATTCCATTCCATTCCACTCCAGATTCCTCTCCACATTTCATTCCTTTCCATTCCATTCCATAATCCATTCCACATTCCATTCCATTCCACTCCACATTCCTCTCCACATTTCATTCCATTCCCTTCAACTTCATTCCACATTCCTTTCCATTTCATTCCACTTTCCATTCAATTCCATTCCAGGTTCCATTAAACATTCCATTCCAGTCCTTTCCACATTCCATTCATTTCCACATTCCATTCCACATTCCATTCCACGTTCCATTCCATTCCATTCCACATTCCATTCCACGTTCTATTCCATGTTCCACTCCATTCCATTCCACGCTCCATTCCAAATTCCATTCCCTTACATTTCAAGTTCCCTTCCACATTCCATTCCACATTCCATTTGACTTTCCATTGCATTCTATTCCACATGCCATTACACACTCCACTCGACATTCCATTCCACATTCAATTCCACATTTCATTCTACATCCCATTCCCTTCCATTCCACATTGAAGTCCACATTTCATTCTACATCCCATTCCATTCCATTCCACATTCCATTCCACATTTCTTTCCACATTCCATTCCAGATTCTATTCCATTCCATTCCACATTCCATTCCACATTCCATTCCGCGTTCCATTCCACGTTCCATTCCACCTTCCATTCCATTCCATTCCTCGTTTCAGTCCACCTTCCATTCCATTACGTTCCACTTTCCTTTCCACATTCCATTCCATTACTTTCAACATTCCATTCCACATTCCATTCCATATTCTATTCCACGTTCTATTCCATTTCATTACACATTCCATTCCATTCCATTCCACATTCCATTGCATTCCTTCCCACATTCCATCCCACATTCCATTCCATTCCATTCCACGTTCCATTCCACATTCCATTCCATTAAATTCCACTTTTGTTTCCACATTCCATTCCACATTACATTCCTTTCAATTCCACATTCCATTCCACATTCCATTCCACATTACATTGCTTTCCATGCTTCATTCCGTTCCACATTCCATTCCATTTTCCGTTCCATTCCATTCAGCATTCCATTCCTTTCCATTCCACACTCCATTCCACATTCCATTCCATTCCACCCTCCATTCCACTTTCCATTCCATTCCATTCCACATTCCATTCCACATTCCATTCCACATTACATTACGTTCCATTCCTCATTCCATTGCATTCCATTCCACATTCCTTTCAACATTCTACTCCGCTGCATTCCACATTCCATTCCATTCCATTCCACGTTACATTCCACATTATATTCCACATTCCATTCCACCTTCCATTCCATTCCATTTCAGGTTACTTTCCACAATCCATTCCATTCCATTACATATTCCATTCCATATTCCGTTCAATTTCATTCCACATTCCATTCCACATTCCATTCCATTTCATTCAACATCCCATTCCATTGCATTCCATTCTACATCCCATTCCATTGCACTCCTTGTTCCTTTCTATGTTCCATTCCATTCCATTCCACTTATATTTCCTCATTCCTTTCCACAGTACATTCCTTATATCATTCCGTTCCATTCCACATTCCATTCCTCATTGCATTCCACATTCCATTCCATACCATTCCACGTTCCATTTAACAATCCATTCTATTCCATTCCACATTCCATGCCACATTCCATTCCATTACATTTCATAATCCATTCCACATTCCTTTCCATTCCACTCCACATTCCACTCCACATTCCATTCAATTCCATTCAACTTCATTCCACATTCCTTTCCATTTCACACCACATTCCATTCAATTCCATTCCACATTCCATTAAACATTCCATTCCATTCCTTTCCACATTCCATTCATTTCCACATTCCATTCCACATTACATTCCCCGTTCCGTTCCATTCCATTCCATGTGCCATTCCACGTTCTATTCCATGTTCCACTCCATTCCATTCCATGTTCCATTCCAAATTCCATTCCCTTACATTTCAAGTTCCCTTCCACATTCCATTCCATATTCCATTCGACTTTCCATTCCGTTCCATTCCACATGCCATTAAACACTCCACTGGACATTCCAATCCACTTTCCATTCCACATTGAATTCCACATTTCCTTCTATATCCCATTCCATTCCATTCCACATTCTTTCCACATTCCATTCCACATTCAATTCCACATTCCATTCCAGATTCTATTCCATTCCATTCCACATTCCATTCCACGTTCCATTCCACGTTCCATTCCACCTTCCATTCCATTCCATTTCTCATTTCAGTTCACCTTCCATTCCATTCCATTCCACTTTCCTTTCCACATTCCATTACACAGTCCATTTCACATTCCATTCCAGATTCCATTCCGCATTCCATTCCATTTCTCGTTTCAGTCCACATTCCATTGCATTACATTCCACTTTCCTTTCCACATTCCATTCCACACTACATTCCATGCCATTCCACATTCCATTCCACTTTCCATTCCATTCCAATCCATATTCCGTTGCACATTGCATTCCACGTTCCATTCCGCATTCCATTCCATTTCATTCCACTTTCCTTTCCAGAGTCCATTCCACTTTCCATTCCATTATATTCCACATTCCATTCCACATTCCATTCCACGTTGCATTCCACATTCCATTCCACGTTGCATTCAACATTCCATTCCATTCAATTTCACGTTCCATTCCACACTCAATTCCACATTCCATTCTACATTCCATTCAGTTCCAATGCACATTCCATTCCACATTCCATGCCACTTTGAATTCCACATTACTTTCCATGTTCCATTCCAGGTTCCATTCTACGTTACATTCCATTCCATTTCACGCTCCATTCCACATTCTATTCCACGATCCATTCCAGTCCATTCCATTCCACTTTCCATTCCACGTTCCATTCAAAATTCCGTTGCATTCCATTCCAACTTCAATTCCACACTCCATTCCACATTCCATTCATACTTGCATTCCGCTCCATTCCTCATTCCATTCCACATTCCAACCCATTCCATTCCACATTTCATTCCACATTCCATTCAATTCCATTCAACATTTCATTCCACATTTCATTCCACATTCCATTCCACATTCCATTCCACCTTCCATTCCGCATTCCATTCCATTCCATTCCATTCTATTCCACATTCCAATTCATTCCATTGCACATTTCATTCCACATTCCATTATATTCCATTCCACATTTCATTCTACATTCCATTCCACATTCCATTCGACATTCCATTCCACTTTACCTTCCACATTGCCTTCCGTTCTATCCCTGTCCATTCCACCTTAAATTCCACATTAAATTCCACATTCTACATTCCATTCCACATTCCATTCCATGTTCTATTCCATTCCATTCCACAGTGCATTCCATTCAATTCCACTTTCCTTAGCATTCCATTCCGCATTCCATTCCGCATTCCATTCCAATCCATTCCACATTCTATTCCAGATTCCATTACATTCCTCTCCACATTCAATTCCATATTCCATTCCACATTTCATTCCATTCCTTTCCACGTTCCATTCCACGATGTATTCCACGTTCCATTCCACGTTCCATTCCACATTCCATACCATTCCATTCTACACTGCATTCCATTTTCCATTCCATTGCCTGCCATATTCCTTACCATTGCATTCATTCCATTCCACTTTCCATTCCATTCCATTCCACATTCTACTCCACATTCCATTCCATTCCATTCCACATTCCATGCCACATTCCATTCCATTCCATTCAAATTTCCATTTCACATTCCATACCACATTCCCTTCTGTTATATTCCACGTTCCTTAACACATTCCTTTCCACATTCCATTCCACATTCCATTCCATTTCGTTCCATTTCACTTCCATTCCACATTCCATTCCATTCCATTCCCCGTTCCAGTCCACATCGCATTCCACATTCCATTGCATATTCCATTCCACGTTCCATTCCACATTTCATTGCAAGTTGCATTGCACGTTCCATTCCACGTTTCATTCCATTCCATTCCACGTTTCATTGCACATTCCATTCCATTCCATTCAACGACCCATTCCACATTTGAATCCAAATTTCATTCCACATTCCATTCTGTTCCATTGCACATTCCATTCCACATTCTGTTCCACATAACTGTCCACATACCATTCCATTCCATTCCACATTCCATTCCACATTAAATTCCATTCCATACCACATTTAGTTCTATGATACATTCTACTCCACATTAAATTCCATTCCATACCACATTCAGTTCCACGTTACATTCCACCTTCCATTCCTTTCCACTCCAATCTCCATTCAAAATTCCATTCCATTCAATTCCACATTCTATTGCACATTGCATTCCACATTCCATTCCGTTCCATTCCACATCCCATTCCTCTCTGCATTGCATTCTACTTTCCATTCCATTTTCCATTACACATTTCATTCCACGTTCCATTCCATTACATTCCTTGTTCCATTCCCTGTTCCATTCCATTCCATTCCACACTGCATTCCACATTCCATTGCACATTCCATTGCATTCCATTCCACATTCCAATCCACATTCCATTCCACTTTCCATCCCACGTTCCATTCAATTTCTTTCCATGTTTCATTCCACATTCCACTCCATTCCATTCTACTTTCCCTTCCACCTTCCATTCCACATTCCATTCTTCATTACCTTCCATTCCATTCCACATTCCATTCCACACTCCATTCCATTCCACTCCACATTCCATTCCATTACACTCCACATTTCATTCCACATTCCCTTCCATTACATTCCACATTCTATACCAAGTTCCATTCCAATCAATTCCACGTTCCTTTCCACGATTCATTCCACATTCCGTTCCACAATCCATTTCGCATTCCAATCCATTGCGTTCCACATTCCATTCCATATTCCATTCCATTCCATTACACATTCCATTCTCATTCCAATGCATTTCATTCCACATTCCATTACATATTCCATTCCACTTTCCATTCCACATTCCATTTTACTCCATTCCACGTTCCATTTCATTCCATTGCATGTTCCATTCCAAATTCCATTTCACTTTCCATTCCATTCGATTCCATTCCATTCCATTCCACATTCCATTCCATTCCATTCCAAGTTCAATTCCATTCCACATTCCATTCCACATTCCATTGCATATTCCATTCCATTCCATTCTATTCCACATTTCATTCCATTCCATTCCACATTGCATTTCATTCCATTCCACGTTCCATTCCACATTCCATTGCACTTTCACTTGCATTCTATTCTATTCCACATTCTATTCCCTTCTATTCCACATTTCATTCCATTCCATTCCATATTCCATTACACATTCCATTCCTCGTTCAATTCCATTCAATTCCACGTTTCAATGAATTTCATTCCACATTCCATTCCATTCCATTCCACATTGCATTCCACTCCATTCCCATTCCATTATACATTCCAATCCATTCCATTCCACTTTCCATTCGATTCCATTCCATTCCATTCCTTTCCACATTCCATTCCACATTGCAACCCATTCCATTCCACTTTCCACTCCATTCCATTCCACAATCCATTCCATTCCATTCCGCAATCCAATCCACATTCCACTACATTCCATTCCTTTGCACATTCCATTCCACTATCCAATACACATTCCACTACATTCCATTCCTTTGCACATTCCATTCCACTTTCCATTCCATTCCAATTCACATTCAATTCCATTCCATTTCATTCCACATTCCATTCCACATTCCATTTCTTTCCATTTCACATTCCTATCCATTCCATTCCACATTCCATTCCGCATTCAATTTCATTCCATTCCATATTCCATTGGACATTCCATTCCTTTCCATTCCGCGTTCCATGCCACATTTTATTCCATATTCCATTCCACATTCCATTTCATATTCCATTCCACATTCCATTACACATTGCTTTCCACATTCCATTCCATGTTCCATTGCTTTCCAATTTCCATTCCACATTCCATTCTATTCCATTCCACATTGCATTTCATTCCATTTCACATTCCATTGCGAATTCCATTTCACTTTCAATTCCATTCCATTCCATTCCACATTCCATTCCATTCCATTCCATTGTGCATTTCGTTCCACTCCATATTCCATTCCAAATTCCATTTCACTTTCCATTCCATTCCATTCCATTCCACATTCCATTCCATTCCATTCCAATCCACATTGCATTCCATTCCATTCCAAGTTCAATTCCATTCCACATTCCATTCCACATTCCATTGCATATTCCATTCCATTCCATTCTATTCCACATTTCATTCCATTCCATTCCACATTGCATTTCATTCCATTCCACATTCCATTCCACATTCCATTGCATATTCCATTCCATTCCATTCTATTCCACATTCCATTCCATTCCATTCCAATCCATTCCATTCCATATTCCATTGCATATTCCATTCCATTCCATTCTATTCCACATTCCATTCCATTCCATTCCACATTTCATTTCATTCCATTCCACATTCCATTCCACTTTCCATTCCACATTCCTTTCCCCATTCAGTTACGTTCAATTTCACGTTACATTCCATTCCATTGCATTCAATGTTCCATTCCATTCCATTCTATTCCAAGTACCATTCCATTCCATTGCATTCCACATTCCATTCCCTTCCATTCCACATTTCATTCTATTCCATTCCACATTCCTTTCCATTTCATTCCATTCCACATTCCATTCCATTCCATTCCAATCCACATTCCATTCCATTCCATTCCAAGTTCAATTCCATTCCACATTCCATTCCATTGCATTCCACATTCCATTCCACATTGCATTGCACTTTCACTTCCATTCAATTCTATTAAACATTCCATTCCATTCCGTTCTGCATTCTATTCCATTCCATTCCACATTCCACTCCATTACACTCCACATACCGTTCCACATTACATTCCACGTTCCTTTCCACATTCCATACAACATTCCATTCCTCATTTTATTCCATTGCATTCCACATTGCATTCCACATTCCATTCCACATTGCTTTCAACATTTCATTCCACATTCCATTCCATTCCTTTCTACATTCCGTTCTCATTCCATTGCATTCATTTCCACATTCCATTCCGTTCCATTCCACTTTTCATACCACATTCCATTTTACGTTCGATTCCATGCTCCATTCCACATTCCATTCCATTTTCCATTCCATTCCGTTTCATTCCTCATTCCATTCCATTCCATTCCACGTTCCAATTCATTCCGTTCCACATTCCATACACATTCCATTTACATTCTGTTCCACATTATATTTCAGTTTCCAATCCATTCCATTCCATTCCACATTCCATTCCAGTCGATTCCATTCCATTCCATTCTACCTTTCATTCCATTGCTTTCGGCATTCCATTCCATTCTATTCCATTCCATTCCACATTCCATTCCACTTTCCATTCCACGTCGCATTCCGTGTTCCATTCCACGTCCCATTCCACGTTGCATTCCTTTCCATTCCACGTCACATTCCATGTTCCATTCCTTGCCCCATTCCAGGTGGCATTCCTTTCCATTTCCCATTCCATTCCATTCCATTCCACGTTGCATTCCACCATCCATTCCACTTTCCATTCCACATTGCATTCTAAGTTCCATTCCATTCCATTCCACATTCCCTTCCATGTTCCATTCCATTTTATTCCACTTTCCATTCCACGTTCTATTCCACGTTCCATTCCTTTCCATTCCACATTCCTTTCCGTTCCATTTCACATTCCATTCCATTCGTTTTGACATTCCATTCCACTCTCCATTCCACGTTGAATTCCATGTTCCATTCCACGTCCCATTCCAAGTTCCATAACTTTCCATTCCACATTCCATTTCATTCCATTCCACATTCCATTCCATTCCATTCCATATTCCATTCCATTCCATTCAACATTCCATTCCACATTCCATTCCATTCCATTCCACGTTTTATTCAACATTCCAGGCCATTCAATTTCACGTTCCATTCCATATTCCATTCCACATTCCACATTCCCTTCCAGTTCCATTCCATGATCCATTCCACGTTCAATTACAGGAACCATTGTACTTTCCATTCCACATTCCATTCCATTCCTTTCCATTCCATGCCACATTCCCTTCCACATTACATTCCACATTCCAGTCCACGTTCCATTCCACATTCCTTTCCATGTTCTCTTCCACGTTCCATTCCACTTTCCATTCCATTTCATTCAACGTTCCATTCCACGTTACATTTCTTTCCATTCCACTTTCCTTTCCACCTTCCATTGCACATCCCATTCCACTTTCCATTCCATATTACATTCTATGTTCCATTCCACGTTCCATTCCACGTTCCATTACACATTCCATTCCATTCCATTCCACTTTCCCTTCCACATTACATTCTACATTCCTTTCCGTTTTCCATTCATCGTTCCATTCCATGTTCCATTCCACATTCTATTCCATTCCAATCCACTTTCCATTCCACTTTCCATTCCACATTCCATTCCACATTAAACTGCAAATTTCATTCCACTTTCCTTTCCACATTCCATTGCACATTGCATTCCACATTCCATTCCACATTAATCTGCAAATTTCATTCCACTTTCCTTTCCACATTCCATTGCACATTGCATTCCACATTCCATTCCACATTCCATTCCACATTCCGTTTCTTTCCATTTCACATTCCTTTCCATTCCATTGCACATTCTGTTCCACTTTCAATTCCATTCCATTCCACATTCCATTGTACATTCCATTCCATTCCATTCCACATTCCATTGTACATTCCATTCCATTCCATTCCACATTCCATTCCATCCCTTTCCACGTTCCATTCCATTCCATTCCACGTTCCATTCTACGTTCCATTCCACATTCCGTTACACAATCCATTCCATTCAATTCCATTCCATTCCATTCCATTCCACGTTCCATTCTGTATTCCATTCCACATTCCATTCCACGTTACATTCCGTGCCATTCCACATTCCTTTCCACTTTCCATTCCACATTCCATTCCATTCCATTCCACTTTCCATTCCACATTCCTTTCCACATTCCATTCCAAATTCCTTTCCATTGCATTCCACTGCAGTCCACATTGCATTCAACATTCCATTCCATTACATTTAAACTTTCCATTCCATTCCGTTCCGCATTCGACTTCACCTTCCATTCCATTCCAAATTCCATTCCACACTCCATTCCATGCCACTCCACATTCCATTCTACATTCCGTTCCTTTCAATTCCACCTTCCATTCCACATTCCATTCCACCTTCCATTCCACTTTCCATTCTACATTTCATTGCACATTCCCTTTCACATTCCATTCCATTCCATTCCATTACACATTCCCTTCCAATTTACATTCCACATTGCATTACACATTCCATTCCATTCCATTCCGCGTTCCATTCCGCGTTCCATTCCACGTTCCATTCGACATTCCATTCCATTTTCCATTCCACGTTCCATTCCATTCCATTCCACGTTCCATTCCCTCTTCCATTACATTCCATTCGACGTTCCCTTACACATTCCATTGTACATTCCATTCCACCTTCCATTCCACATTCCATTCCAATTTCCATTCCACATTCGATTCCAAGTTCCATTCAATTCCATTCCAAGCTCCATTCCACATTCTATTCCATTCCTTTCGACGTTCCATTCCACATTCCATTCCACGTTCCATTCCACATTCCATTTCACGTTGCATTCTACGTTCCATTGCACATTCCATTTTATGTTCCATTCCACTTTCCATTCCACGTTCCATTCCATTCGATTCCATTCTGCGTTCCATTCCAGGTTCCATTCCACATTCCGTTCCTCATTCCATTCCACATTCCGTTCCACATTCCATTGCACTGCATTCCAAATTTCTTTCTGCATTCCATTCCATTCCTTTCCACATTCGATTCCACTTTCCATTTCTCATTTCATTACATTCCATTCCACGTTCCATTCCACATTCCATTCCACACTCCATTCCACATTCCATTCCGTTCCATTCCACATTCCTTTCCACTTTCCATTCCACATTCCAGTCCATTCCATTCCATTCCACATTCCTTTCCACATTCCATTCCAAATTCCATTCCATTCCATTGCCCGTTCCATTCCACATTCCATTCCATTCCATTTCACATTGCATTTCATTGCAGTCCACATTCCATTCAACATTGCATTCCATTCCATTTAAACTTTCCATTCCATTGTGTACCACATTCGATTTCACCCACCATTCCAATACAAATTCCTTTCCAATTCCATTCCATTCCCTTCCACATTCCATTCAACATTCTGTTCCATTTCCTTCCACGTTCCCTTCCACGTTCCATTCCACGTTCCATTCCATGTTCCATTGCACATTCAATTCCACATTTCATTCCCCATTCCATTCCATTCCTTTCCACAGTCCATTCCACATTCCATTCCACATTGCATTCCACATTCCATTCCATTCCATTCCACGTTCCATTTCACCTTCCATTCCACATCCCATTCCACGTTCCATTCCATGTTCCGTTCCATTCCATTGCACGTTCCATTATTACTTCCATTCCATTCCATTCCACATTCCATTCCAGTTTACATTGTACATTCCTTTCCAAGTTCCATTCCACATTCCATTCCCCTTTGCATTCCACTCCCCTTGCATTCCACATTCCATTCCACGTTCCAATCCACTCCATTTCATGATCCATTTCACGTTCAATTCCATTCCATTCCACGTTCCATTCCACATTCCATTCCACATTCCTTTCCATTTCATTGCACGTTCCATTCCACTTTCCATTCTGCATTCCATTCCACGTTCCATTCCACATTCATTTCCACATTTCATTCCACATTCCATTCCATTCCATTCCATTCCACATTCCATTCCACATTGCATTCCACCTTCCGTTCCACGTTCCTTTCCATTCCATTGTACATTCCATTCCACTCCATTCCACATTCCATTCCAAGTTCCATTCCAGCTTCCATTGCACATTCCATTCCACTTTACATTCCACATTCCAGTCCATGTTCCATTCCACTTTCATTTCCACATTCCATTCCATTCCATTCCATTCCATTCCACGTTCCATTCCAGGTTCCTTTCCACATTCCATTCCACATTCCATTCCACATTCGATTGCATTGCATTCCACATTCCATTCCACATTCCATTCCTTTCCATTCCACATTCGAGTCCACATTCCTTTCCACATCCAATTCCATTCCATTCCATTCCACATTACATTCCATTCAGTTCCACATTCCATTCCACATTCCATTCGATTTCATTCCACATTCCATTCCACTTTGCAATCCACATTCCCTTTCATATTCCATTCCATTTCTTTCCACTTTATATTCTACATTCCATTAAATTTCATTCCACATCCTATACTACATTCCATTCCACATTCCATTCCATTCCTTTCCCCATTGCATACATCTTTTCATTCCATTCCTTTCGACGTTCCATTCCATTACAATCCACATTCAACTCCACATTCCATTTCACCTTCCATTTCACATTCCATTCTATTTCATTCAACATTTCATTCCACATTCCATTCCACGTTGCATTCCACATTCCCTTTCACATTCCATTTTTTCCATTCTACATTCCATTCCACATTCCATTAAATTCCATTCCACCTCCGATACCACATTCCATTCCACATTCCATTCCTTTCCTTTCCACTTTCCTTACCACATTCCATCCCATTCCATTCCACGTTCATTTCCAATATATACCACATTTCATTCCACGTTCCGTTCCATTCCATTACACATTCCATTCTACGTTGCATTAGTGGTTCCTTTCCATGTTCCATTCCACCTTCCGTTTATTTCCATTCCATGTTACATTCCATCTTCCATTCCATTCCATTCCACATTCCATTCCGTTCCATTTAACATTCCACTATATTCAACCTTCCAGTGAACGTTTCATTCCACGTTCAATTCCACATTCCATTCCACGTTCCATTCCTTTCCATTCTGTGTTCCATTCCTTTCCATTTCATGTTCCATTTCATTCCATTCCACTTTCCATTCCACATTCCAATTCACATTCCATTCTATTCCATTCCACATTCCATTCCATTCCATTGCACATTCCGTTCCACTCCATTCAATTACATACCGCATTCCATGCCATTCCATTGCATTCCACATTTTATTCCTTTCCATTACACTTTCCATTCCTTTCCTTTCCACGTTCCATTCCATTGCATTTCACGTTCCATTCCATTCCATTCCACATTCCATTCCATTCCATTCCATCTTCCATTCCACTATCCATTCCACGTTCCATTCCTCGTTCCATTTTTCCTTCCATTCCACGTTTCTTTCCATTCCATTCCACATTCAATTCTATTCCATTCCACAATCCATTCCACATCGTTTACATTCAATTACACATTCCATTCCACATTACATTCTATTCCATTCCCAATACCATTCCATTCCATTCCACTTACTATTCAATACCATTCCACATTCCATTCCATTCCATTGCATATTCCATTCAATTCCATTCCATTCCACTCCAATTTGCATTCAATTTCATTCCACATTCTATTCCGCTCAATTCCACGTTCCATTGCATTCTGTTCCACATTGCATTCTACTTTCCATTCTATTCAATTCCACCTTCCATTCCACATTCCATTCCATTCCATTCCACATTCCATTCCATTCCATCCCGTTCCACATTCCATTCCATTCCATCCGACATTCAATTCCAAGTTTCATTTCACTTTCCATTCCACGTTCCATTCCATTCCATTCCATTATCCATTCTGTTCCATTCCACATTTCATTCCGCCTTCCATTTCGCATTCCATTCGACATTCCGTTACACATTCATTTGCATTCCATTCCCCATTCCATTCCATTCCATTCCATTCCACCTTCCATTCAATTCCCTTCTATATTCCAATCCTTTCCGTGTTCCATTCCACATTCCTTTCCACGTTCCATTCCATTCCATTCCACATTGCATTCCACGATCCATTCTGTGTTCCATTCCATTAAATTCCACGTTCCTCTCCACATTCCATTCGATTCCACTTCACGTTCCATTCCACAATTATATTACAAACTCCATTCCACTTTCCATTCCGTTCCATTCCACTTTGGATTCCAATCTCCACTCCACATTACATTGCACATTCCATTCCATTCCACTCCACATTCCATTCCACTTTGTATTACTCGTTCCATTCCACGTTCCGTTTCATGTTCCATTCCATTCCGTTGCAGTTTCCTTTCCACATTCCATTTCACATTCCATTCCACATTACTTCCGTTCCATTCCACATTCCATTCCACATTCAATTCCATTCCATTCCACATTCCATTAATCATCCTATTCAACATTTCATTCCACATTTCATTCCATTCCATTCCACATTACATTCCAAAACATTGCATTGCACATTGCATACAATTCCATTCCGCATTCCATTATACATTCCATTCCACATTCTGTTCCACATTCTTTTCCATTGCATTCTATTCCACAGTCCATTCCATACCATTCCACATTCCATTCAATTACATTCCCCATTCCATTCCACATTCCATTCCACATTCTATTCCACGTTGCATTCCACATTTAATTCAACATTCCATTCCATTCCATCCCTCATTCCATTACAATTTCCATTACATTCAATTCCACTTTCCATTTCACGTTACATTCCACGTTACATTCCATGTTCCTTTCCACTTTCCATTCCACATTCCATTCCATTCCATTCCATACTCCATACCATCCCATTCCATTTCATTCCACAATCCATTCCATTCCATTCCACTTTCTTTCCACATTCCATTCCACATTCCATTCCTTTCCGTTCCACATTCCATTCCACACACCTTTCCACATTCCATTCCATTGCATTCCACTTTCCATTGCTTTCCATTCCACATTCCTTTCTGCATTCCAATCCATTGCATTCCACATTCAATACCTTTCCATTCCACATTCCATTCCACATTCTATTCCACATTCCCTTCCTTTACTTTGCAGATAGCATTCCATTCCATTCCACATTCCATTCCTCATTCTATTCCACATTCCATTCCACATTCCATTCCATTTCATGCTGTGTTCCCTTCCACATTCCATTCCACATTCCATTCCACATTCCATTCCGCATTCCATTCCACATTCCTTTCCATTCCATTTTACATTCCATTCCACATTCCATTCCACATTCCATTCCACTTTTTATTCCCTTCCATTCTACATTCCATTCCACACTTCACTCTATGTTCCATTCCACAATTCATTCCGTTCCACTCCACATTCCATTCCACATTCCTTTCCAAATTTCATTCCACATTGCAGTCCATTCCATTCCACATTACATTCCATTCTATTCCCCATTCCATTACATTCCATTCCATATTACAATCCACGTTAAAATCCACGTTCCATTCCAACTTCCATTGTATTCCATTCCACATTCCTTTCCACATTCCATTACATGCCATTCCACGTTCTTTTTCACATTCCATTCCACATTACATTCCGTTCCATTCCACATTCCATTCCACTTTACGTTCCACATTCCATTCCATTCCACTCCACAATCCGTTCCATTACATTTCACATTCCATTCCTCCTTCCATTCCATTCTGTTCCACATTCCATTACACGTTACTTTCCATTCCATTGCAGTTTCCATTCCACTTTCCATTCCACGTTGCTTTCCACATTCCAATCCACATTCCATTTAACATTCCAATACATTCCATTTCAGAGTCCATTCCACAATCCACTCCATTCCATTCCAGAATCCGTTCCACAATCCATTCCACTCCATTCCATCACAAATTCCATTCCACGTTCCATGCCATTCCATTCCACATTGAATTCCACATTCCATTCCATTGCATTTGACATTCCTTTCTACATTCCATTCCACTCCACTCCACATTCTATTGCGTTCCATTCCACATTCCATTCTACTTTCCATTCCACATTCCATTCCATTCCATTGCAAATTCCATTCCTCATTCCATTCCTTTCCTTTCCACATTTCTTTCCACATTCCATTCCACATTTCATTCTATTCCACATTCCAACACACGTTCAAATCCATTACATTCCTCATTCCATTCCACGTTACACTCCACTTTCCATTACACATTCCATTCCAATTTCCATTACACATTCCACTTCAAATTCCATTCCAAAATTCATTCCAAATTCCGTTCCACAATCCATTCCTCATTCCATTGCATTCCATGCCACATTCCATTTTACGTTCCATTCCTTTCCATACCACTTTCAATTCCACTTTCCATTCTATTATACTTTACATTCCATTCCACATTAAATTAGAAATTCCATTTCACATTCCATTGCGTTCCATTTCACATTCCATTCCACACTCCATTCCACTTTCCATTCCACACTCTATTCCACTTTCCATTCCACATTCCATTCCACGTTCCATTCCGTTCCATTCCACATTACGTTTCACACTCCATTCTACATTCCATTCCACACTCCATTCCACATTCCATTCCACATTCCTTTCCATTCCATTCCACATTCCTTTCCATTTTCCATTCCGCATTCCATTCCACATTCTATTCCACATTCCATTCCACATTCCATTCCACATCCCTATCCACATTCCATTCCATTTCATTCCCCATTAAATAAAAAATTCCATTCCATTCCATTTCACATTCCATTCCATTAAATTCCAGATTCCTTTCCATATTCCATTCCACATTCAATTCCACATTCCATTTCACATTCCACTCCATTCCGTTCCACATTTCTTTCTACATTCCATACCACAATCCATTCCACATTCCAACTCACATTCCATTCCACGTTCCATTCCATTTCTTTCCACGTCAATTCCTCATTCCATTGCATTACATTTTACATTCCATTACACATTCAATTCTACATTCCATTTCACATTCCACTCCATTCCATTCCACATTCCTTTCCACATTCCATCGCACTTTATATTCCACATTCCGTTCAATATTCCATTCCACGTTCCATTCCACTCTATTCCACATTCCATTTCACATTCCGTTCCACATTCCATTTCACATTCCCTTCCATTCCTTTCCCCATTCTATTCCATTCCATTCCACATTACATTCCACCTTCCCTTCCATTCCATTCCAGTTTTAATTCCAATCCTCATTACCTTGCATTCCATTCCACTTTCCATTGTACGTTCCATTCCAAGGTCGATTCAATTCCATTCCACCTTCCATTACAGATTCCATTCCATTCTATTCCACTTTCCTTTCCACATTCCATTGCACATTCCATTCCTTTCCATTCCACATTCCATTCCATTCCATTCCACATTCCATTCCTTTCCATTTCACATTCCATTACACGTTCCATTTCATTCCATTCCACATTCCATCCTACGTTGCTTTCCACTTTCCATTACAAATTCCAATCCACATTCCATTTTACATCCTATTCCACTCCATTTCACTTTCCATTCCACATTCCACTCCATTCCATTCCACATTCCTGTCTACATTCCGTACCACAATCCATTCCACATTCCATACCCCATTCCATTCCACTTTCCATTTCATTCCATTCCACGTTCAATTTCACATTCCATTGCATTACATTTTACATTCCATTACACATTCAATTCCATATTCCATTCCTTTACATTTCACATTCCCTTCGGTTCCAATCCACATTCCTTTCCACATTCTATTCAACATTATGTTCCACATTCCGTTCCACATTCCATTCCACATTCCATTCCATGTTCCATTCCGTTCCATTCCACATTCTTTTACACATTCCTTTCCACATTCCCTTTCACATTCCATTTCACATTCCATTCCACAATCCATTCCACAGTACATTTCACATTCCATTCCATAGCATTACACATTCCTTTCCACATTGCATTCCACATTCCCTTTCATTCCACATTCCATTCCTTTACATTTCACATTCCTTTCCGTTCCATTCCACTTTCCTTTCCACATTCCATTCCACATTATGTTCCACATTCCGTTCCACACTCCATTCCACATTCCATTCCATTCCATTCCACATTCCATTCCATCCCATTCCACATTCCATTTCACATTCCACTTCACATTCCATTCCACATTCCATTCCATTACTTTCCACGTTCCATTTCACATTCCATTTAATGTTCCATTCATTTCCATTCCACGTTCCATTCCATTTCATTCCACCTTCAATTCCACAGTCAATTCCATTCCATTTCAGGTTCCATGCTACATTCCAAATCCACATTCCAATCCATGTTCTATTCCGTCCATTCCACATTCCATTCCACATTACATTCCGCATTGCATTCCACATTCCATTCCATGTTCCATTCCACATTCCATTCCATTCTATTCCTCATTCCTTTCCACAGTCCCTTCCACATTCCATTCCATTCCATTTCCCATTCCATTCCATTTCCCATTCCATTCCACATTCCATTCCACTTTCCATTCCACTTTCCATACCACGTTCCGTTCCACGTTTCATTCCATTCCATTCCATGTTCTATTCCACGTTCCATTGCATTCAATTCCACGTTCCATTCCACATTCCATTCGATTAAATTCCACATTACATTTCACATTCCATTCCACATTCCTTTCCATTCCATTCCTCATTCCATTCCACGTTCCATTCCACGTTCCGTTACGTTCCATTCCATGTTCCATTAAATTTTCCATTAAACATTCCGTTCCACATTAAATTCCATTCCATTCCATTCCATTACATTACATTCCACATTCATTTCAACATTCCTTTCCACATTTCATTCCATTCCATTCCAATTTCTTTCCACTTTCCATTCCACGTTCCATTCCATTCCACTTTGCATTGCATTCCATTCCATTTCACATTCCATTCCACATTCCCTTATATTTCATTCTATTCCATTGCATTCCGTTCCTCATTCCATTCCATTCCAATCCTCTCCACATTCCAAAATATTCCATTCCTCTTTCTATTCTATTCAATTCCACCTTCCAATCCATTCCATTGCACATTCCATTTCATTCCACTTTCCATACCATTCCATTGCATTACACATTCAATTCATTTAAATTGCACGTTCCAGTCCATTCCATTCCACAATTCATTCCATTCCATTCCACCTTCCATTCCGCGGTCCATTCCACATTCCATTACATTTCATTCTGTTCCGTTGCATTCCATTCCACATTCCATTGCATTCCATTCCACTACACATTCCATTCCATTCTGTTTCACATTGCATTCTATTCCATTCCACATTCCATTCCATTCCATTTCATTGCACATTCCATTAAATTCCAAAGCATTCCATTTAACATTCCATACCATTCCATGGGATTCCACGTTCCATTCCTTTCCATTACAAATTCCATTCAGTTGGATTCCACGTTCCATTCCATTCCATTCCACATTACATTCCATGTCATTCCACCTTTCATTCCACGTTCCATTCCAAGTTCCATTCCACGTTCCATTCCACGTTCCAATCCACGTTTCATTGAATTCCATTCCACATTCCATTCCATTTGATTCTCCCTTCCATTCCACATTCTACTCCACTCCTTTCCACATACCTTTCCACATTCCATTCCATTCCACATAACATTCCATTCCATTCTGCATTCCATTCCATTCCATTCCACATTCTATTCCACATTCCTTTCCGTTTAATGCCACCTACCATTCCAACTGCCATTCCATTCCATTCCATTCCATTGCACATTCAATTCCATTCCATTCCACAATCCATTCCACTTTCCATTCCACTTTCCTTTCCACATTCCATTCCACATTCCATTCCATTCCATTCCATCTTCAATTCCGCATTCCATTCGATTCCATTCCATTCAACATTCCATTCCACATTCCATTCCACTCCATTCCATATACCATTCCATTCCATTCCAGATTCCATTGCCTTCCTTTCCATTCCATTCCTTTGCATTCCATTCCACATTCCATTCTATTCCATTCCACATTCTATTCCACGTTCCACTGCATGTTCCATTCCAATTTCCATTCCACGTTCCATTCCACATACCATTCCACATTAAATTCAACATTCCATTCCAAATTCCACTCCATTCCTTTCCACATTCCATTCCATATTCCATTTCATTCCATTCCACATATCATTCCATAGCACTCCAGGTTACATTCCACATTCCATTCCACGTTCCATTCCACTTTCCATTCCACATTCAATTCCACATTCCATTCCGTTCTATTTCACATTACATTTCACATTCCATTGCACATGCCATTCCAAATTCCATTCCATTCCATTCCACATTCCATTCTCTTTCCACTGCATTACATTCCACTTTCCTTTCCACATTCCATTCCATTAGATTTCACATTTCATACCACATTACATTCCATTGAATTCCACATTTCATTTCACATTCCATTCCACTTTCCATTCCATGTTCCATTCCACTTTCCATTCCATGTTCCATTCCATTCCATTCCACGTTCCATTGCATTACATTCAACGTTCCTTTTCATTCCATTCTGCATTCCATTCCACATTCCATTTCTCATTCCATTCCACATTCTATTTCAATTTCCATTCCATTCCATTCCATTCCATTACACATTCCATTCCATTTCACTCCACATTCCATTCCATTCCATTCCACATTCCTTTCTAAATTCCATTCCATGTTCCATTCCACTCCATTCTATTCCACATTCCATTCCATTCTATTGCACAATCCATTCCACATTGCATTCCACATTCCATTCCAAGTTCCTTTCCATTGCATTTCACATTCCAATCCATTCCATTCCTCATTCCATTCCATTCAACTGCACATTCCATTCCATATTCCATTTCTTTACATTTCACCTTTCTTTCCATTCCATTCCACATTCCATTCCGTAGTCAATTTCATTCTATTCCACATTCCATTAGACATTCCATTCCATTCCTCATTCCATACTACATTTCATTCCATGTTCCATCCCACTTTCGATTCCACATACCATTCCATATTCTATTACACATTCCATTCTACATTCCAATCATTGTTCCATTGAATTTTACTTTCCATTCCACATTCCATGCTATTCCATTCCACATTTCATTTCGTTACATTCCACATTCCATTTCAAATTCCATTTCACTTTCCATTCCATTCCACTCCATTCCACATTTCATTCCATTCCATTCCAATCCACATTTCATTCCATTCCATTCCATTCTAAGTTCAATTCCATTCCACATTCCATTCCACATTCCTTTGCACATTCCATTCCTATCCATTCAATTCCACATTCCATTCCATTCCATTCCACAATCCATTCCATTCTATTCCACATTCCATTCCACATTCCACTCCATTCCATTCCTTTGCAAATTCCGATCCACCTTCCATTCCATTCCATTTCACATTCCATTCCATTCCATTCCATTGCACATTCCATTCCACTTTCCATTTCTTTCCATTTCACATTCCTTTCCATTTCATTCCACATTCCATTCCGCATTCAATTCCATTCCATTCCACATTCCATTGGACATTCCACTACATTCCATTCCACATTCCATACTACATGTCATTCCATATTCCATTCCACATTCCATTCCAATTTCCATTACACATTCCATTCTACATTCCATTCCTTCTTCCATTGCGTTTCACTTTCCATTCCACATTCCATTCTGTTCCATTCCACATTCCATTCCAAATTTCATTTCACTTTTCATTTAAATTCAACATTCCATTCCAAATTCCACTCCATTCATTTCCACATTCCATTCCATATTCCATTTCATTCCATTCCACATATCATTCCATTGCACTCCAGGTTACATTCCACATTCCATTCCACGTTCCATTCCACTTTCCATTCCACATTCAATTCCACATTCCATTCCGTTCTATTTCACATTACATTTCACATTCCATTGCACATGCCATTCCAAATTCCATTCCATTTCATTCCACATTCAATTCCATTCCATTCCAATCCATATTCCATTCCATTCCATTCCAAGTTCAATTCCATTCCATTCCTTTCCACATTCTATTACACATTGAATTCCTTTCTATTCTATTCCATTCCATTCCATTCCCCATTCCATTCCATTCCATTCAACATTCCATTACACATTCCATTCCCTGTTCAATTCCCTTCTATTCCACGTTCCCTTCCATTCAATTCCACTTTCCACTCAATTCCATTCCACTTTCCATTCCATTCCTTTCCAAATTCCATTCCATTCCATTCCACATTGCATTCCATTCCATTCCCATGCCATTCCACATCCATTCCATTCTACTCCACTTCAATTCCATTCCATTCCCCATTCAATTCCATATTGCAACCCATTTCATTCCACATTCCATTCCATATTGCAACCCATTTCATTCCACATTCCATTCCATTCCATTCCATTCCACATTCCATTCCATTCCATTTCACTATCAATTCCTTTCCATTCCATTCCACATTCCATTCGACATTCCATTTCTTTCCATTTCACATTCCTTTCCATTCCATTCCACATTCCATTCCGCATTCAATTCCATTCCATTTCACATTCCATTGGACATTCCACTCCATTCCATTCCACATTCAATACTACATTTCATTCCATATTCCATTCCACATTCCATTCCACTTTCCATTACACATTCCATTTCACATTCCATTCCTTGTTCCATTGCATTTCACTTTCCATTCCACAGTCCATTCTATTCCATTCCACATTCCATTCCAAATTTCCTTTCACTTTCCATTCCATTGTATTTCATTCCACATTCCATTCCATTCCATTCCAATCCACATTCCGTTCCATTCCATTATAAGTTCAATTCCATTCAACATTTCATTCCACATTCCATTGCACATTCCATTACATCCCATTCCATTCCACATTCCATTTCCTTCCATTCCACATTCCATTCCATTCCATTCCACATAACACTCCATTCCATTCCACATTCCATTCCATCGCATTCCGCCTTCCATTCCATTCTATTCGATTACATTCCACATTCCACTCCTTTCAATTCCATTCCATATTGCATTCCATTCGATTCCACATTCCATTCCTTTGCATTCCATATTCCATTCCACGTTCCATTGCACGATGCATTCCATGTTCCATTCCATTTCACTCCACTTTCCATTCCACGTTCCATTTCACATTGCATTCCACATTGTATTCCAAGTTCCATCCCATTCCATTCCACATTCTAATCGATTCCATTCCGCGTTCCATTCCTCGTTCCATTCCACTTTCCATTTCCCAGTCCAGTCCAAGTTCCATTCCATTATTTCCAAATTCCATTCCACTCTTTCCAAATTCCATTCCACTGTCTATTCCATTCCATTCCTCCTTCCATTCCAGTTTCAATTCCACATTCCATTCCACATTCCATTCCATTACATTCCACATTCCATTCCACATTTCATTCCATTCCATTCCACTTTCCTTTCCAAATTCCATTCCACATTCGATTCCATTACATTCCACGTTCCATTCCACATCCCATTACATTCCATTCCACGTTTCATTCAACATTCCATTCCATTTAATTTCACGTTCCATTCCGTATTCCATTCCATATTATATTCCACATTCCATTTCACATTCCATTCCACGATCCATTCCACACTCAATTCCACGACACATTGCACGTTCCATTACACATTCTATTCCATTCCATTCCGTTCCCCTCCACATTCCCTTCCACATTCCATTCCACATTCCATTGCACGTGCCTTTCCACATTCCTTTACACGTTTCATTCTACGTTCCATTGCACATTCCATTCCATTCCTTTCCACGTTCAATTACACGTTCCATTCCATTCCATTCAACTTTCCATTCCATTTTCCATTGAACATCCCATTCTACGTTCCATTCCTTGTTCCATTCCACGTTCCATTCCACATTCCATTCCGTTCCATTCCACATTTCATTCCCATTCCATTCCACATTCCATTCCACATTCCATTCCATTGCATTCCACATTCCATTCTCATTCCATTGCATTCCATTCCACATTCCATTCCATTCCACGTTTCATACAACATTCCATTCCATTCCATTACACATTCCATTCCACATTCCATTCTCACACCATTGCTTTCCATTCCACATTCCATTCCACATTCCATTCCATTCCACATTTCATACAACATTCCATTCCACGTTGCATTCCATTCCACATTTCATACAACATTCCATTCCACATTCCATTCCATTCCACATTTCATACAACATTCCATTCCATTCCTCATTCCATTCCATGATCCATTCCACGTTCCATTCCAAGTTCCATTCCACATTCCATTCCTCTTTCCATTCCATGATCCATTCCACGTTCCATTCCACTTTCCATTCCATTCTATTCCAAGTTCCATTCCTGTCCATTCCACGTTCCATTTCATTCCGTTCCACATTCCGTTCGACTTTCCAGTTCACATTCCGTTCCACATTCTATTTCACTTTCCATTCCATTCCATACCATTCCAGTACACATTCCTTTCCATTCCATTGCTCATTGCATTCCATTCCATTCTTCGATCCATTCCACATTCCATTCCACATTCCATTCCATCCATTCTATTCCACATTCCATTCCATTCCATTAAACAATCCATTCCACGTACCATTCCACATTCCATTCCACTTTTCATTACATTCCATTGGATTCTATTCCACATTGCATTCCATTTCATTAAACAATCCATTCCACGTACCATTCCACATTCCTTTCCACGTTTCATTCCAATCCATTCCACATTCCAATGCATTCCCTTCCACTTTCCAATCCATTCCACTCCACATTCCATTCCATTCCATTCCACATTCTACCAAATCCCATTCCAAGTTGCATTCCTTTCCGTTCCATGTCCCATTCCGCATTCCATTCCAGATTACATTCCACCTTCCATTCCAATCTATTTCACATTCCTTTCCATTCCATTACACGTTCCATTCCACTTTTCATTCCTCATTCCTTTGCACATTACATTTCACGTTGCATTCCATTCCATTCCACATTCTATTCCACGTTCCATTCCATTCCCTTCTACATTCCTCTGCTTTCAATTCCACGTTCCTTTCCATTCCATTCCACATTGCATTCCATACCATTCTACTCCATCTTCCATTCGTTTACAGTCAACATTCCATTCCATTGCATTCCACATTCCATTCCACATGCCATTCCACATTCCATTCCACATTCCATTCCACGTTCCATTCCATCCCATTCCACATTCCATTCCATTCTATTCCACTTTCCATTCCATTCAATTCCACATTTCACTCCATTCCATTGCATTCCACATTCTATTCCTTTCCATTCCGCATTCCATTCCATCCGATTCCATTCTATTCCACATTCCATTCCATTCCATTCAACATTCCATTCCATTCCATTCATCTTTCCATTCCACATTCATTCCACATTCTTTTCCACGATCCATTCCATTTCATTCATCATTCCATTCTATTGCAATCCACGTTCCATTCCACGTTATTTTCCATTCCATTTCACATTCCATTTCATTCCATTCCACATTCCATTCCTTTCAATTCCTCATTTCATTCCATTGCATTTCATTCCATATTCCATTACATTCCATTCGTCATTTCATTCCATTCCATTGCATTCCACATTCCTTTCTATTCCATTCCCATTCCATTCCATTCCATTCCATTATATTCCACATTCCATTGAATTACATACCACATTCCATTCCATTGCATTCCACATTCCATTCCACATAATTGTACTTTCCATTTCACATTCCATTCCACATTCCATTCCATTCCATTTCTCATTCCATTCCACATTCCATTCCATTACATTCGTCATTCCATTGCACATTCCATTGCATTCCATTCCACGTTCCTTTCCGTAAAACTCCACCTTCCATTTCACATTCCTTTCCATTTCATTCCACATTCCATTGCACATTCCATTCCACATTTCATTCCACGTTCCATTCCATTCCTATCCTCGTTCCATTCCACGTTTCATTCCACATTCCATTCCACATTTCATTCCATATTGCATTCCGCTCCATTCCACATTCCATTGCTTTCCATTCCACATTCCACACTGCGTTTCATTCCATATTCCATTCCACATTCCACTCCACATTCCATTCCACATTCCATTCCATGTTGCATTCCATTCCACTTTCCATTACAAGTTCCATTCTATTCCATTCTACATTTCATTCCAAATTCCATTTCACTTTCCATTCCATTATATTCAATTCCACATTCCATTCCATTCCATTCCAATCCACATTCCATTCCCTTCCATTCCAAGTTCAATTGCATTCCACATTCCATTCCATTTCATTCCACTTTCCTTTCCACATTCCAGTGCACATTCTATTCCATTCTATTCTACATTCCTTTCCATTCTATTCCACGTTCCATTCCATTCCATTCCACATTCCATTCCACTTTCCATTACACATTCCATTCCACCATCCATTTCATTCCATTCCAAGTTCCATTCCACATTCCATTTCACACTCCATTCCACCTTCCATTCCATTCCATTGCACTCAATGTTCCATTCCATTCCATTCAATTCCATGTTCTATTCCATTCTATTGAATTCCACATTCCATTCCATTCCATTCCACATTCCAGTCCATTCCATTCCAGATTGTATTCCATTACATTCCACATTCCATTCCATTGCATTCCACATTCCATTCCATTCCATTCCAATCCACAGTCCATGCAATTCCATTCCACAATCCACTCCACATTCCATTGCATATTTACTTCCATTCTATTCTATTCCACATTCCATTCAAATCCATTCCACATTCCATTCCAATCCATTCCACATTCCATAACACATTCCATTCCCCGTTCAATTCCATTCAATTCCACGTTCCATTCCATCTCATTCCACGTTGCATTCAATTCCGTTCCACATTCCATTCCATTCCATTCCACGTTGCATTCCTTTCCATTCCGATTCCATTCCACATTCATTTCCATTCCATTCCACTTTCCTCTCCACATTCCATTCCACGTTCCATTCTACATTCCATTCCACATTCCATTCCACGTTCCGTTCCTTGTTCCATTCCTACCATTCCACGTTCCATTCCCCATTCCTCTCCACATTCCATTACATTCCATTCCATCTTCAATTCCACATTCCATTCCATGACTTTCCATTCCACATTCCATTCCATTACTTTCCATTCCACATTCCTTTCCATTCCATTCCATTCCACATTCCATTCCACATTCGATTCTATTCCATTCCATATACCATTCCATTCCTTTCTACATTCCTTTCTATTCCATTCCACTTTCCATTCCATGTTCCATTCCGAGTTATTTTCCACTTTCCATTCCACTTTCCATTCCACTTTCCATTCCTCATTCCATTCCACATTGAATTGCAGATTCCATTCTACATTCCATTCCTTTCCACATTGCATTTAATTCCATTCCACATTCCATTCCTTTCCATTCCACATTCCACTCCATTCCATTTCACACTCTATTCCATTCCATTAAACATTCCATTCCATGTTGCATTCCACGTTACTTTCAATTTTCCTTTCCATTCCATTCCACGTTCCATTCCACATTCCCTTAAATTCCGTTCCACTTTCCTTTGCACATTCCATTACACATACCTTTCCCATTAATTACGTTCCATTCCACCTACCATTCCACATTCTATTCCATTCCATTCCACATTCCATTCCATCTTCCATTCAAAATTCCATCCCACATTCCATTCCATTCCATTCCACATTCCATTCCATTCCTTTCCACATTCCATTCCACGTTCCATTTCATTCCATTCCACATTCCATTATATTTTCCATTACATTACATTCGACGTTCCATTCCACATTCCATTCCATAATTTATTCCAATCAATTCCCCATTCCATTCCATTCAATTCCACATTTCTTTACACATTGCATTCCATTCCTTTCCGCATTGTATTCCGCATTCCATTCCACATTCCATTCCATTCCATTCCACATTGCATTCCATTCCATTCCACGTTCCATTCCACGTCCCTTTCCTTTCCATTCCACTTTGAATTCTACATTCACTTCCATTCCATTTCATGTTGCATTCCACATTATATTCAATTACATTCCACATTCCATTCCATTCCATTCCATTCCACATTCCGTTCCAAATTCCAGTCCATATTCCTTTCAATTCCATTCCACATTCCATTTGATTCCATTCCACATTCCTTTCATTTCATCCCACATTCCATTCCACATTCCATTCCATTCCAATCCACATTCAGATCCATTCCATTCCCTTCTATTCCACATTCTTTTCCATTCCATTCCGGTCTACCTTCCATTCCAATTTATTACACATTCCATTCCGTTCCATTCAACATATATTTCCACATTCCATTCCGTATTCCATTCCACTTTCCATTACTTTCTATTCCACAAATCATTCCATTCCATTCCACATTCCATTCCATTTCATTCCATTTCACATTCCTTTCTATTCCTTTCCATTCCAGTCCGCATTCTATTCAATTCCACTCCATTCCATCCCACATTCCATTCCATTCAATTCCACGTTCCATTCCATTGACCATTGCATTCGTTTCCATTCCATTCCACGTTTCATTCCATTCTATTCCACTTTCCAGTCCATTCAATTCCACATTCCATTCCACCTTCCATTAAATTCCATTCCATTCCACATTCCATTCCATTGTATTAGTCATTCCGTTCCACGTTACATTCCACTTTCCATTGCAAGTTCCTTCACACGTTCCATTCCACGTTCTGTTCCACGTTTCATTCCATTCCATTCCACTTCCCATTCCACATTCCATTCCATTCCATTCCACATTCCATACGATAACAATCCATTCCATTCCACATTCCATTCCATTCCATTCCACATTCCATTCCACATTTCATTCCATTCCATTCCATTACATTCCACATTCAACACCATTCCATTCCATTTCTTTTCACACTCCATTCCGATCCATTCCACATTCCATTCCACATTCCCTTCCATTCCATTCCACATTCCATACGATAACAATCCATTCCATTCCACATTCCATTCCATTCCACATTCCATTCCACATTTCATTCCATTCCATTCCACATTCCATTCCATTACATTCCACATTCAACACCATTCCATTCCATTTCTTTCCACACTCCATTCCGTTCCATTCCACATTCCATTCCACATTCCCTTGCATTCCATTAAACATTCCCTTACACATTCCATTCTATTCCATTTCACATTCCATTCCGTTCCATTCCAGATTCCTTTCCACATTTCATTCCACATTCAGTTCCACTTTCCATTCCACATTCCAATAAATTCCATTCCACATTCCATTTCACATTCCATTCTGTCCCCTTCCACATTACTTTCAACATTCCATTCAACATTCCTTTCCTCATTCCGTTCTGCATTGCATTCCCCTTTTCACTCCATTCCATTGCACATAACATTCTATTCCATTCCACATTCGAGTTCTCATTCCATTCCATTCCAGTCCACATTCTATTCAATTCCACTCCATTCCATTCCACATTCCATTCCATTCAATTGCCCGTTGAGTTCCATTCAATTCGTCATTCCTTTCCATTCCTTTCCATATTCCATTCCATTCCATCCCACATTCCTTTCCATTCAATTCCACATTCCATTTCATTCCATTACACATTGCATTCGTTTCCATTCCATTCCACGTTCCATTCCATTCTATTCCACTTTCCAGTCCATTCCATTCCACATTCTATTCCACATTCCATTAAATTCCATTCCATTCCACATTCCATTCCATTTTATCAGTCATTCCATTCCACGTTCCACTCCACTTTCCATTGCAAGTTCCGTTACACGTTCCATTCCATGTTTCATTCCATTCCATTCCACATCCCATTCCACATTCTATTCCATTCCATTCCAAATTCCATTCCACATTCCATTGCATTCCATTCCACATTCTATACGATAATATTCCATTCCATTCCACATTCCATTCCATTCCATTCCCATTCCATTCCACATTTCATTCCATTCCATTCCACATTCCATTCCATTCCGTTACATATTTCATACCATTCCATTCCATTTCTTTCCACATTCCATTCCGTTCCATTCCACATTCCATTTGACATTCCATTCCATTCCATTAAACATTCCATTCCACATTCCATTCTATTCAATTTCACATCCCATTCCGTTCCATTCCAGATTATTTCCACATTCCATTCCGCATTCCATTCCACATTCTGTTCCACATTCCATTCCACATTCCATTACTTTCCATTCCACATTCCATTTCACATTCCATTCTGTTCCATTACACATTCCTTTCAACATTCCATTCAACATTCCATTCCACATTCATTTCTGCATTGCATTCCACTTTTCTCTCCATTCCATTTCACATTGCTTTCCATTCCATTCCACATTCCAGTTCTCATTCCATTCCATTCCATTGCACTTTCCATTCCACATTCCATTCCTTTCCATTCCACTTTCCATTCCATTCCATTCCACATTCCATTCAACGTTCCATTCTACGTTCCGTTCTAAGGTCCATTCAATTAAATTCCACGTTCCATTTGCCATTACATTACATTCCATTTCTTTCCTTTCCACATTCCATTCCATATTCCATTCTTTTGCATTTCACATTCCATTCCATTCCATTCCACATTGCATTTTACGCTCCATTCCATTCCAGTCCATGCCCAATTCCACATTGCAATCCATACTCCATTTCACATTCCCTTACACTCTATTTCAAATTGCATTCCTCATTCCACTACATTCCATTCTACAATCCATTCCACAGTCCATTAGTTTCCATCTCACATTCCATTCCACATTCCATTCCATTGCATTCCACATTAAATTAAACATTCCATTCCATTGCGTTTGATTTTCTATTCCACTTTCCATTCCACATTCCTTTTCACATTCCATTCCGTTCCATTACACGTTCCATTCCACACTCCATTCCACATTGCATTCCACATTCCATTCTCTTCCATTCCATATTTCGTTCCACATTACATTTCGCATTCCATTCCACATTCCATTACATTCCTTTCCCCTTTCCATTCCATTCCATTCCACATTCCATTCCACGTTCTATTCAACATTCTATTGCAAGTCCCATTTGATATCATTCCACGTTCCACTCAACGTTATATTCCATTCCATTCCACTTTCCTTTCAACATTCCATTCGCCATTCCATTCCAGATTACATTGCGTTCCATTCCACATTCCATTCTGCATGCCGTTCCACATTGCATTCCATTCCATTCCATTGCACATTCCATTCCACATTCCACTCCTTTCCTTTCCACATTTTTCCACATTCCATTCCACATTTCATTACACATTCCATTCTATTCCACATTCCAATACACGTTCAATTCCATTACATTCCGCGTTCCATTCCACGTTCCCATCCACTTTCCATTACACATTCCTATCCAAATTCCATTACACATTCCACTGCAAATTCCATTCCACATTCCATTCCACAATGCATTCCACATTCCATTCTTTTCCATGCCACATTCCATTCCACGTTCCATTCCTTTCCTTACCACTTTCAATTCTATTATATTTGACATTCCATTCCACATTCCATTCCAAATTCCATTTCACTATCCATTGCGTACCATTACACATGGCATTCCACACTCCATTCCACATTCCATTCCACAATCCATTCCATGTTCCATTCCGTTCCATTCCACATTACGTTTCACATTCCATTCCACATTCTATTCCACACTCCATTCCACATTCCATTGCGTTCCATTCCATTCCTATTCACATTCCATTCCATTAAATTCCAGATTCCATTCCACATTTCATTCCACATTCCGTTCCACTTTCCGTTCCACATTCCATTCTCTTCCATTTAAAGTTCCATTCCATTCCATTCCACATTCCATTTCACATTCCATTCCGTTCTATTCCACGTTCCATTCCACATTCCATTCCACATTCCATTCCACATTTTGTTCAACATTCCTTTCCACGTTCTCTTCCACTCCATTCCACATTCCATTACACATTCCATTCCATTCCATTCACCATTTCATTCCATTCCATTCCACATTCCATTCCACTTTCCCTTCCATTCCATTCAACATTTAATTCCATTCCACATTCCATTCCATTCCATTCCACTGTCCATTGTACTTTCCATTCCAAGGTCGATTCAATTACACTCCACCTTCCATTACACGATCCATTCCATTCCATTCCACTTTCCTTTCCACATTCCATTGCACATTCCATTCCATTCCATTCCACATTCCATTCCATTCCATTCCACATTCCATTCCATTCCATTCCACATTCCATCCCTTTCCATTTCGCATTCCGTTACACGTTCCATTCCATCCCATTCCACTTTCCATTCCAAGTTGCATTCCACTTTCTATTCCAAATTCCAATCCACTTTCCATTTCAGATTCTTTCGCACTGCATTTCACATTCCATTGCACATTCCACTCCATTCCATTCAACATTCCTTTCTACATTCCATACCACAATCCACTACACATTCCATCCCACATTCCATTCCACTTTCCATTCCTTTCAATTCGACGTTCAATTCCTCATTCCATTGCATTACATTTTACATTCCATTACACATTCAATTCCGCATTCCATTTCACATTCCATTCCGTTCAATTCCACATTCCTTTCCACATTCCATTGCACATTCCCTTCCACATTCCTTTCAACATTCCATTACACATTCCATTCCACTCCATACCACATTCCATTTCACATTCCAGTCCGCATTCCATTCAATTCCAGTCCACATTCTATTCTATTCCGTTCCACATTCCAATCCATTCCATTGCACATTGCATTCCATTCCATTCCATTCTATTCCACATTCCATACCATTCCATTGCATTCCACATTATATTCCTTTCCATTACACATTCCATTCCTTTCCATTCAATGTTCCATTCCATTCCATTCCACATTTCATTCCAATCAATTCCACCTTCCATTCCGTGGTCCATTCCACATTACCTTACATTTCATTCTATTCCATTGCACTCAATTCCACATTCCATTCCAATCTATTCCATTCCACATTGCATTACATTGCATTCCACATTCCCTTCCACATTCCATTGCTTTCCTGTCCATATTCCGATCCACATTCCGATCCACATTCCATTACACATTCCATTCTACTCCATTCCGCATTCCATTCCACATTCCATTGCATTCCTGTCGACATTCCATTCCACATTCCGTTCCACATTCCATTCCACATTCCATTTCATATTCCATTCCATTCCATTCCTTTCCACAATCCTTTCCACATTTCAATGTATTCCTGTCCACATTCCATTCCACATTCCATTCCTTTCCATTCCTCATTCCATTCAATTCCAATCCACATTCCATTCCACATTACTTTCCCTTCTATTCCACATTCCTTTTCACATTCTGTTCCATATTCCATTGAAATCCATTCCACATTCCATTCCACATTACATAACATTCCATTCCACATTCCATTCCACGTTCCATTCCGCTTTCCATTCCACATTCCATTCCACGTTGCATTTCATTCTGTTCCATGTTGCATTCCAGGTTCCATTTCTTTCAATTCATCGTTCCAATACACTTTCCATTGCACATTCCATTGTACCTTCCATTCCACATTACATTCCACGTTCCATTCAATGTTCCATTCCACGTTCCATTCCATACCATTACACGTTCTATTCCACATTCCATTCCTTTCTGTTCCTCGGTCCATTCCACATTACATTCCCCATTCCATTCCACATTCCTTTCCATTCAATTAAACATTCCATTCCATTACATTTCACATTCCATTTCACATTCCATTTCACTTTCGATTCCTCAAGCCATTCCATTCCTTTCGACAGTCAATTCCATTTCTTTCCACATTCCACTCCACATTACATTCCATTCAATTCCATATTCCATTCCAATCCATTCCATGTTCCATTCCACTTTCCATTCAACTTTCCATTTCATATTCCATTCCACATTCCATTGCATTCCATTCCACGTTACCTTGCACATTCCATTCCACCTTCCATTCCATTCCATTCGCCATTCCATTCCAAATTCCATTTGATTGCATTCAACATTGCATTCAATTACATCTCACATTCCATTCCATGTTCCATTCCATTCCATTCCACATTCCATTGCTTTCTGCTCCACATTCCATTCCACATTCCATTCCATTCCATTCCACATTCTATTCCACGTTCCATCCATTCCAATCCACGTTCAATTCCACTTTCCATTCCACATTGCATTCCACATTCAATTCCACATTCCATTCCATTCTATTCCACATTCCTTTCCACATTCCATTCCACATTTCATTGCACATTGCATTCCACATTCCGTTCCATTGCATTCCACTTTCCATGCCACGTTCCATTCCATTCCATTCCATATCCCGTTCAACTTTCCATTCCATTCGGTACTGCATTCCATTCCATTCCATTTCACATTTCTTTCCCCATTCAATTCCATTCCATTCAACATTCCATTCCACATCCCATTCAATTCCATGTAACATTCCACCTTCCATTCCATATTCCATTCCACATTCCATTCTACGTTCCTTTCCATTACTTTGCACATTTCATTCCATGATCAAATACATTCCATTACACATTTCATTCCACTTTCAATTCCGCTTTCCATTCCATTGCATTCCACGTTCCATTCCACATTCCATTCCATTCTATTCCACGTTGCATTTCACATTGCATTCCACGTTCCATTCCACGTTTCATTCCATTCCATTCCACATTCTATTCCATTCCACCTTCCTTTCCACATTCCACTCCACTCCTTTCCACATTCCATTCCACATTCCATTCCATACCATTCCAACGTCAATTCCACACTCCATTCCATTCCATTCCATTCCACATTCCAATCCATTCCACATACCATTCCATTCCATTCCACATTCCAATCCATTGCACATACCATTCCACTCCATTCCACGTTCCATTCCACATTCCATTGCATTCCATTCCACCTTCTATTCCTTGTTCCATTCCTTGTTCCCTCCCACGCTCCTTTCCACGTTCCATTCCACATTCCATTCCACTACATTCCATATTCCATACTATTCCATTCCTTTCCATTCCACAATGCATTCCATTCCATTGCTCATTGCATTCCACATTCCATTCCTCATTCAATTCCTTTCCATTCCACATTCAGTTCCTTTCCATTCCTCATTCCGTTCCACACTCCATTCCAGATTGCAATCCACATTCCATTCCATTTCATTCCACATTACATTCCACGTTGCATTCCACATTCCATTCCTTTCCATGCCACATTCCATTGCATTCCATTCAACATTCCTTTCCACATTCCAATGTATTCCATTACACATTCCATTCCACTGCACATTCCATTTCACATTCTATTCCACATTGCATTACACATTCCATTGCATTGCATTCAACATTCCCTTCCTCATTCTGTTCCACTTTCCATTGCATTGCATTCCATGTTCCCTTCCACATTCCATTCCACCTTCCATTCCACATTCCTTTCCATTCCATTCAACCTTCAATTCCACGTTCCATTTCACATTCTATTCCACATTCCATTACGTCCATTCCACATTTCATTCCATTCCACTTTCCATTCCATAATGCATTCCACGTTCCACTCAACGTTCCATTCCATTACATACCACTTTCCATTCCACATTGCATTCTATTCCATTCCATTTTCCATTTAACATTCCATTCCACATTACATTTCACATTACATTCCTTTCCATTCCACATTCCATTCCACATTCCAATACGTTAGATTCCACATTCCATTCCACATTCTGCTCAACATTCCATTCCACATTCCATTCCACTTTCCATTCCATTCCACTCCACATTACATTCCACTCCACATTCCATTCCACGTTCCATTCCACGATCCATTCCACTTTCCATTCCATTCCATTCTACCATCCATTCCGTTCCATTCCACGTTCCATTTCATTCCATTCCACTTTCTATTCCACATTCCATTCCACATTCCATTTCACAGTCCATGCCACATTCCATCTCAATTTCCATTCCGTTCCATTGCATTCCATTACACATTCCATTCCATTCCAATCCACATTCCATTCCATTGCATTCCACAATCAATTCCACTTTCCATTCCACATTCCATTCCATTCCATTTAATTCCACATTCCATTCCATTCCATTCCACATTCCATTCCTTGCCACATTCCATTCCATTCCATTCCCCATTCTATTCCATCTAATTTCACAATCCATTACATTACATTGCATTCCACATTCCATTCTAATCCATTCCGCATTCCATTGAATTCCATTCCATATTCCATTTCATTCCATTCTATTCCAGATTCCATTCCATTCCATTCCACATTCCATTCCATTCCATTCCACATTCCATTCCACTTTCCATTCCATTCAATTCCACATTCCACTCCAGTACATGCTGCATTCCATTCCATTCCTTTTTACATTCCATTCCATTACATGGTTTCCATATTCCATTTCAATGCATTCCACATTCCATTCCATTCCATTCCATTCCGCATTCCATTCCTTTCCATTCCATTCTTTTCTGCGTTCCGTTCCATTCCATTCAATTCCACATTCCATTGCATTCCATTCCACATTCCATTCAACTACATTCCACATTCCATTCCACATTCCAATCCAAAATATATTCCACATTGCATTCCATTCCATTCCACATTCCTTTGAACTAGATTCCACATTCCATTCCACATTCCAATCCAAATTCTTTTCCACGTTCCATTCCACAATCCATTCCAAATTCCATTCCATTGCACTCCACACAGCATTATACGTTCCACTCCATTCCATTCCACATTCCATTCCGCTTTCCATTCCATTGCTTTCCACCTTCGTTTCCACATTGCATTCCACATTCCATTCCACATTGCATTCCATATTCCACAGAATTCCATTCAATTCCATTCCACAATCCACTCGATTCCATTGCACATTCCATTCCAAATTCCATTCCACATTCCTTTCCTATCCATTCCCCATTACATTACACACTCCATTCCACATTTCTTTCCACATATTTTTACTTTGCATTCCACATTCCATTCCACACTCTTTTCCACATGCCATTCCACATTCCATTCCTTTCCATTCCACATTCCATTCCAAATTCCTTTCCTTTCCATTCCGCATTCCTTTTCATTCCTTTCCACAATTCTTTCCGCATTCCAAACCATTCCATTCCACCTTCAATTCCATTCCACATTACTTTCCAAATTCTATTCCACATTGCATTCCACATTCCATTCCTTTCCATTGCACCTTCAATTCCACATTCTATTCCACATTCCATTCCACATTCCATTCCACAATCCATTCCATTCCCTTTCATTTTCACTTCGACTTTCCATTCCACATTCCATTCCAGATTCCATTCCACATTCCATTACACATTCCTTTCCATTCCATTCAACATTCCATTCAACTATCCTTTCCACATTCCATTTCAAATTCCATTCCACATTACATTCCATTCCACATTACATTCCATTCCACGTTCCCTTCCACGTTCCATTCCACTTTCCACTGCACGTTCCATTTCATTCCAATGCATGTGCCATTCCGCTTTCCATTCCATTCCTTTCCACTTTCCATTCCACATTCCATTCCACATTGCATTCCACATTACATTCCTTTCCATTCCACATTTCATTCCACATTCCATTCCACATTCCAATCAAGATTCCATTCTACATTCTATTCCATTCCATTCCACATACCATTCCTTTGCATTCCATTCTATTCCACATTCCATTCCATTCCATTCCATTCCACATTCCATTCCATTATATTCCACATTTCATTCAATTACATTCCACATTCCATTCCACATGCCATTCCACATTCTAATCCACGTTCCATTCCATTCCTTTTCACATTCTATTCCATTCCGTTTGACATTCCATTCCATTTAATTCCACATTTCATTCCATTCCGTTGCATTACACATTCCATTCCATTCCATTCCACATTCCATTCCATTGCCTTCCATTCTATTCCACAATCCATTCCATTGCATTCTATTCCACTTTCCATTCTGTTACATTCCACATTCCATTGAATTACTTTCCACATTCCATTCCACATTCTATTCCACATTCTATTCCACTTTGCATTTCATAAAATTCCACATTCTATTCCATTACTTTCTACATTCCATTCCATTGAATTCTACATTTAATCCCATTCCATTGCATTCCACATTCCATCCCATTGAATTCCGCATTCCATTCCATTCCAGTCCATTCTATTCCACATTCCATTCCATTCCACTCCACATTCCATTCCATTCCATTCCACATTAACTTCCACATTCCATTCCACATTCTTTTCGAAGTTCCACTCCATTCCATTTAACATTCCATTCCTTTCCATTCCACATTCCATTCCTCATTTCATTGCTTTCCTTTCAACATTCCATTCCACATTCCATTCCACATTCCATTCCATACAATTCGACGTTCCGTTCCACGTTCCATTCCATTCCATTCCTCATTCCATTCAATTCCATTCCACATTCCACTCCAGATTCCGTTCCATTCCATTCAATTTCTTTCCACATTCCATTCAATTCCATTCCATTTTCCATTCCATTCCTTTCCACATTCCAATCCACGTTCCATTCCATTCCATTCCATTTTCCTTTCCATTCCATTCCGCATTCCATTCCTCATTCCATATCACATGCCATTCCATTCCATTCTACATTCCTTTGCATTCCATTAAACATTCCATTCCATTTCTTTCCACATTCCATTCATTTTCACATTCCACTCCACATTACATTCCACGTTCCATTCCATTCCATTCCACGTTCCATTCCATGGCCCATACCTTGTTCCACTCCATTCCATTCCACGTTCCATTCCAATTTCCTTTCCCTTACATTTCAAGTTGCCTTCCACCTTCCATTCCACATTCCATTCGACATTCCATTGCGTTCCATTCCACATTCAATTACACAGTCCACTCGACATTCCATTCCACATTCCATTCCACATTCAATTGCACATTTCATTCTACATCCCATTCCCTTCCATTCCACATTCCATTCCACTTTTCATTCTACATCCCATTCCATTCCATTCCACATTCCATTCCAGATTCTTTGCCACATTCCATTCCAGATTCTATTCCATTCCTTTTCACATTCCATTGTACATTGCAATCCATGTTCCATTCCAGTTTCCATTCCACCTTCCATTCCATTGGATTCCTCGTTTCAGTCCACCTTCCATTCCGTTACATTCCACTTTCCTTTCCACATTCCATTACAAATTCCATTTCACATTCCATTCCACATTCCATTCCATGTTCCATTCCAAGTACCATTCCAACTTCCATTCTATTCCGTTTCTCGTTTCAGTCCACATTCTATTGTTAGACTTTCCATTCCCCATTTCATTCTACATCCAATTCCATTCCATTACACAGTCCATTCCACATTCCATTCCATATTCCATTGCAGATTACATTCCATTCCTTTAAACATTCCATTCCACATTACATTACACATTTCATTCCACATTCCATTCCATGTTCCATTCCACCTTCCATTCCATTCCATTCCTCGTTTCAGTCCGCATTCCATTCCATTGCATTCCACTATCCTATCCACATTCCATTCCACATTCCATTCCACATTCCATTCCCCATTCCATACCAGATTCCATTCCATTCCATTCCACATACCATTCCACTTTCCACTATACGTTCCATTCCACATTCCATTCCAAGTTCCATTCCACCTTCCATTCCATTCCATTCCTCGTTTTAGTCCACATTCCATTCCATTCCATTCCACATTCCATTTCACTTTACATTCCACATTCCATTCCATATTACATTCCATTCCATTCCACTTTCCGTTGCAGATTCCATTCCACGTTCCATTCTACATTCCATTCCATTCCATTCCACTTTCTTTTCCAGATTCCATTTCACTTTTCATTCCATTCCATTCCACATTCCATTCCATTACATTCTACGTTCCATTCCACATTCCATTCCATTCAATTTCACGTTCCATTCCATATTCCATTCCACGTTCCTTTCCACATTCCATTTCACATTCCATTCCACGATGCATTCTACATTCAATTCCACGATACATTGCACGTTCCATTCCACATTCCATTCCATTCCATTCCATTCCACTCCACATTCCCTTCCACATTCCATTCCACATTCGATTTCACCTTCCATTCCACATTCCTTTCCACGTTGCATTCTCCCTTCAATTCCACTTTCCATTCCATTCCTTTTGACATTCAATTCCACGTTCCATTCCATTCCATTCAACTTTCCGTTCCATATTCCATTGAACAGCACATTCCACGTTCCATTCCATGTTCCATTCCACGTTCCATTCCATGTTCCGTTCCAAGGTCCATTCCACGTCCCATTCCATGTTCCGTTCCACGTTCCATTCCACATTCCATTCCATTCTATTCCAGTTTCCCTTCCACATTCCATTCCACATTCCATTCCACATTATATTGCGTTCCATTCCACATTGCATTTCACGTTCCATTCCACATTCCATTCCATTCTATTCCACTTTCCCTTCCACATTCCATTCCACATTCCATTCCACATTATATTCCGTTCCATTCCACATTACATTCCACTTTCCGTTCCACATTCCATTCGACATTCCACTCCATTCCTTTCCACTTTCCATTAAACATTCTGTTCCACATTCCATTCCACATTGCATTCCATTATATTCCACAATCCATTCCAAAGTCCATTCCATTCCATTCCACATTCCTTTCCACATTCCATTCCACATTCCATTTCACAGTCCATTCCAATTTGCATTACACTTTCAATTCCACATTCCATTCTCATTCCATTGCATTTCTTTCCACTTTCCATTCCACATTCCATTGGAATCCAATTCACATGCCATTCCACATTCCTTCCATTCCATTCCATTCCACATTCCATTCAACATTCCATTCCACATTCCATTCCGCAGTCCATTCCATTCTACTCCAAATCCATTCTATTCCAAACAACATTCCATTCCACATTTCATTCCATTCCATTCCACATTCCTTTCCACATTGCATTCCACATTCCTTTCCATTCCTTTCCACATTCCACTCCATTCCATTCCCTTCCATTCCACGTTCCATTCCACTTTCCATTAAATTCTATTCCACATTCCATTCCACATTCCAGTCCATTCCATTCCACATTTCATTTCATTCCAAAACACATTTCATTCCACAATTCATTCCATTCCATTCCACATTCCATTCCACATTCCATTCCACCTTCCATTTCATTCCATTCCACATTCCATTCCATTCCATTCCACATTCCATTCCACATTCCATTCCATTCCATTCCACTTTCCATTCCATTCCATTAATCATTCCATACCATTCCGTTCCATTCCATTCCACATTCCATTCTATTCCATTCTCTGTTTCATTCCACATTCCATTCCACATTGCATTCCTTTCCATTCCACATTAAATTCCACATTGCATTCCATTCCATTCCAAATTCCCTTCCACATTCCATTCCATTCAATTTCACATTCCATTCCGTTCAATTCCACATTCCATTTCACATTCCATTCCACTTTCCTTTCCACATTTCATTCCACTTTCCGTTCCGCATTGCATTCCACATTCTATTCGATTCTATTCCTCATTGCATTCCACTCCATTCCACATTCCACTTTACATTCCATTCCATATTTCATTTCACATTCCATTCCATTCCATTCCTCATCCCATTCCATTACATTCTACTTTACATTCCACTTTCCATTCCATTCCATTCCACATTTCATTCCATTCCATTCCACATTTCATTCCATTCCATTCCACATTCCGTTCCACATTCCATTACTCATTCCATACCATACCATTCCACATTGCATTGCATTCCATTCTACATTCCATTTCATGTTCCATTCTGCATTCTGTTTCACATTCCATTCCATTCCATTCCCCATTCCATTCCATTGCGTTCCACTTTAGATTCCACAGTCCATTCCATTCCATTCCACATTCCATTCCATTCCACATTCCATTCCATTCCACATTCCATTCAACGTTCTATTCTACGTTCCATTCCAAAGTCCATTCAGTTAAATTCCACGTTCCATTCCCCATTATATTAAATTCTATTCTGGGTTTCATTTCACATTGCATTCCACAATCCTTTCCATTCCATTCCATTCCACATTCCATTTCACATTCCATTCCTCATTCCATTGCATTCCTTTCCACATAACTTTCTGCATTCCATTCCACGACCCATTACACGTTCCATTCCATTCCTTTCCATATTCCATTCCATTCCCTTCGACATTTCTTTCCACTTTCCATTTCACATTCCATTGAGCATTCCATTTGACATACCACTGCATTCCCTTCCACATTCCATTCCACATTCCTTTGCACATTCCATTCCATTCAGTTGCATATTCCATTCCACATTCCATTCCGTTCAACATTCCATTCCACATTCCATTCCATTGCATTCCACATTCCATTCCACGTTACATTCCATGTTCAATTTCATTCCATTTCACATTCCATTCCTCGTTCCATTTCACATTCCATTCCACGTTCCATTTCATATTCCATTCCACGTTCCATTCCACATTCCATTCCACTTTCCATTCCATTCCTTTCCACTTTCCATTCCACTTTCCATTTGACATTCAATTCCACATTCTATTGCTTTCCATTCCACATTCCCTTCCACATTCTCTTCCATATTCCTTTGAACTTTCCTTTAAATTCCATTCCACATTCCATTCCACATTGCATTCCTTTCCATTCCACATTCCATTCCACTCTCCATTCCACGTTCTGTTCCACCTTCCATTCCATGTTCCGTTCCATTCCTTTCCACATTCCATTCTATTCCATTCTCCATTGCATTTCCTGCCGTTCCACGTTCCATTCCACATTGCATTTCGCATTTCATTCCATTCCATTCAATTCCACCCTCCATTCCATTCCATTCAACACTCCATTCCTCATTCCATTCTATATTCCATTCCATTCCATTCCACATTTGATTCCACATTGCATTCCTCTCCATTCCATATAGCATTTCATTCAATTACACCTTCCATTCCACGTTGCTGTCCACGTTCCATTCCACGTTCCATTCCTCGTTCCATTCCATTTCTTTGCACGTTACATCCATTCCATTCCACATTCAATTCCTATTTCCATTTCACATCCCATTCCCCAGTCCATTTCACATTCCATTCCTTTCCATTCCCTATTCCGTTGCATTCCACATTCCATTCCATTCCTTTACACATTCAATTCCACATTCCATTCCATTCCTTTACACATTCAATTCCACGTTCTATTTCACGTTGCATTCTATTCTATTCCACGTTCCATTCCACTTTCCATTCGATGTCTCATTACATTCCATTGCACGTTCATTTCTACATTCAATTCCACTCCATTTCACGTTCCATTCTACATTCCATTCCAAATTCCATTCCGTTCCATTCGACACTTTTTCCCACACTCTATTCCGTTCCATTCCACATTCCATTCCACTGTCCATTCAACATTCCATTCCACATTCCATTCCGCATTCAGTTACACTTTCCATGCCGATCCATTCCACTTTCCATTCCACACTCCATTGCACATTCCATTCCACATTCCATTCCGTTCCATTCCACATTCCTTTCCACAATCCATTCCACTTTCCATTGCACATTCCATTCCACATTCCATTTCACATTCCATTACAAATTCCAATTCATTTTCTATTTCATTCCATTACACGTTCCATTCCATTCCAATCCACATTCCGTTCCATTTCATTCCACGTTACATTCCATTTCACATTCCATTCCATTCCATTCCACTTTCCATTCCATTACATTCCACATTCCATTCCACATTCCATTTCTCATTCCTTTCCATTCCACGGTACATTGCATTTCACATTCCATTCCATTCCATTTCACATTCTATTCCATTCCATTCCACATTCCATTCCACATTCCATTTCTCATTCCATTCCATTCCATTCTATTCCACAATCCATTACATTCCATTCCACATTCCATTCCATTCCATTCCATTCCAAATACAATTCCACATTCCCTTTTACTTTCCATTCCATTCCCTTCCACATTCCATTCCTTTCCATTCCACATTCCACCCCATTCAATTTCACATTCCATTCCATTATATTGCTTTCCACATTCCATTCCATTACTTTCCATATTCCATTCCATAGCATTCCATTCTTTTCCACATTTCATTCCATTCCTTTCTGTTCCACATTCCATTCCACTTTATTCCACATTCCATTCAATTACATTCCACATTCCATTCCATATTCCGTTCCACATTCTATTCCATGTTCCCTTGCATTGCATTCCACATTCTATTGCATTCCATTCCACGTTCCATTCCATTCAATTCCTCATTCCATTCCATTCCATTGCATTACACTTTCCATTCCATTCCATTCTGCATTCAGATCCATGCCATTCCCTTCTAATCCACATTCCATGCCATTCCCTTCCACATTCCTTTCCATTTCTTTCCACATTCCATTCCACATTCTATTCCACGTTCCATTACATTCCATTCAATATTCCATTCCATTCAATTCCGCATTCCATTCCATTCCAATCCACATTCCGTTGCATTCCATTCCACATTCCATCCCATTACATTCCACGTTTCATTCCATTCCATTCCACGTTCCATTCCACGTTCCATTCCACGTTCCCTCCCACATACTATTCCACCTTCCATTCCACATTCCATTGCACATTCCCTTCCATGTTCCATTCCCCCTTCCAATCCACCTTCCTTTCCACGTTCCATTCCACATTCCATTGCGCATCCTATTCCATACCATTACAAGTTCCATTCCACATTCCATTCCATTGCATTCCACGTCCCATTGCACATTTCATTCCACATTGCATTCCACATTCCATTCCGTTCCATTACATTTTCCATTCCACATTCCATTCCACAATAAATTCCATTCCATTGTATTCTATTCCACATTCCATTCCACGTTCCATTCCACATTTCAATAGATTCCATTCCAGCGTCCATTCCACATTCCTTTCCATTCCATTCCACTTTCCATTCCACATTCCATTCCATTACAATGCACATTCCATTCCACATTCCATTCCACCTTCCATTCCACATTCCATTCTATTTCATTCCACATTTCATTCCACATTCCATTCCACATTTCATGACACATTCCCTTTCACATTCCATTCCATTGCATTTCACGTTCCATTCCACACTCCATTAAATTCCATTCCACATCTGATACCACATTCCATTCCACATTCCATTCCTTTACTTTCCACATTCCTTAAAACATTCCATCCCATTCCATTCAACTTTCATTTCCATTATATTCCACATTCCATTTCACGTTCCATTCCATTCCATTCCACTTTCCATTCTACTTTCCATTTGACGTTCCATTCCATTCCATTCCACGTTCCATTCTACGTTGCATTAGTGGTTCCACTCAGTGTTCCATTCTACCTTCCGTTTCTTTCCATTCCACGTTACATTCCATATTCCATTACATTCCATTCCACATTCCATTCCATTCAACATTCCAGTCAACGCTTAATTCCACTTTCAATTCCACATTCCATTCCATGTTCCAATCCATTCCATTCCAAGTTCCATTCCATTCCATTCCATGTTCCATTTCATTCCATTTCACTTTCCATTCCACATTCCAATTCACATTCCATTCCACCTTCCATTCCATTCCATTCCATTCCACATTCAATTCCATTCCATTCCACTTTCCATTTCATTCAATTCCACATTCCATTCCATTGCATTCCATTCCAATCCACATTCAATTCTACACCGTACTGCATTCCATTCCATACCATTTCATATTCCATTTCATTCCTTTCCATTATACATTCGAATCCATTCCATTCCACAGTCCATTCCATTACCTTCCACGTTTCTTTCTATTCCATTCCATTCCTTTCCACTTTCCATAACATTCCATTCCATTCCTTTCCGCTTTCAATAACATTCCATTCCATTCCACATTCCATTACATTCCATTCCAAATTCCATTCCATTCCATTCCATTCCATTACACATTCCATTCCCTTCCATCCCACATTCAATTCCTTTCCATTCCACATTCCATTCCACGTTGCATTCCACGTTCCATTCAACTTTCCATTGCATTCCATTCCATTCCATTCCATTCCACTCCATTCTGGATTCCTTTCCATTCCATTCCACATTATATTCAACATTCTATTCCATTCTATTCTATTGCACATTGCATTCCATTCCATTCCACATTCGATTCCATTCCATTCCACTTTACTTTCCACCTTATATTCCACCTTCCATTCCACGTTCCATTCCAACTTCCGTTCCATTCCCTTCCACGTTCCTCTCTACTTTTCATTCCACATTCCATTCCATTCCATTGCACGTTCCATTCCACGTTTCTTTCAATAACATTCCACGTTCCGTTCCATTCCATTTCATTCCATTCCACATTCCATTCCACTTTCCATTACATTAAATTACACATCCGTTCCATTCAATTCCACATTTCTTTGCATTCCATTCCACATTCAATTCCACATTCCATTACCTTCCATTCCACATTCATTTCCATTTCATTCCTCATTCCATTCCACGTTCCATTCCGCGTTGCATTTCACGTTCCATTCCACTCCATTCCATTCCATATTCCATTCCTTTCAATTCCACATTCTATTCCACATTCCATTCCATTCCGTTCCACCCTCCATTCCACATTACTTTCCATTCCATTCCATATTCCACTCCATTCCATTCCACATTCCATTATTTTCCATTACACTTTACTTTTGACATTCCATTCGAAATTGCATTCCACATTCCATTCCATTCCAAACCAAATTCCATTCCGCTCAATTCCACATTCCATTCCATATTCCATTCCTTTCCATTCCACATTCCATTCCATTTCATTCTATTCCACATTCCATAGCATTCCATCCCAGATTCCATTCCTTTCCATTCCACATTCCACAGCATTCCATTCCATTCCACATTCGATTCCTTTCCATTCTGCATTCCATTCCATTCCATTCCACATTCACATCCATTCCATTGCATGCCATTCCACATTACATTCCCTTCCATTCCGCATTCCTTTCCTATCCATTCCCCATTCCATTTCACATTACTTTCCATTCCACATTCCATTCCAGTTTCCATTCCATTCCATTCCAGATACCATTCCATTCAATTCCACATTCCATTCCATTCCATTCCTTTCCATTCCACGTTCCATTCCATTCCATTCCACATTCCATTCCATTCCATTTTGCAATATGTTCCATTCCATTCCATTCCATTCCTTTCCATTCCACGTTCCATTCCATTCCATTTCACATTCCATTCCATTCCATATTTCAATACATTCCATTCCATTCCAGAGTTCATTCGATTCCTTTCCACTTTCCATACCATTTAATTCCACATTCCACATTCTCATCCACGTTCCGTTCCTCTTTCCATTTCACATTCCATTCAATTCCATTCCACATTCCATTCCATTCCATTCCATTCCACATTCCATTCCACATTTCAATCCATTCCTTTCCACATACCATTCCACATTCCATTCCATTATATTTCTCATTCCATTTCGTGTTCCATTCCACATTCCATTCCACATTCCATTCCACATTCCATTCCACATTCCATTCCATTCCTTTCCATTCCACATTCCATTCCACATTTCAATCAGTTCCATTCCACGTAAAATTACACATTCCATTCCTTTCCATTTCTCACTACATTCCACATTCCATTCCACGTTACATTCCACATTCTATTTCTTTCCACATTCCAATGCTTTCCACATTCCATTTCTCATTCAATTCCACATTCCATTCAATTCCACATTCCATTCCATTCCATTCCATTCCATTCCATTAAACATTCCATTCCTTTGCATTCCATTCCATATTAGATTCCACTCCATTCCATATTCCATTCCAATCCATTCCACCTTCCATCTGATTCTATTCCATTGCATTCCACATTCCATTCCATTCCATTCCACATTCTTTTCCATTCCATTATACCTTCCATTCCAGATTCCGTTCAATTCCATTCCAATTTCTCTTCCACATTCCATACCATGTTCCATTCAGTTCCACTCCACATTCCATTACTTTCAATTCAATTTCATGCTACATTCCTTTCCATTACATTCCACATTACTTTCTTTTAATTGCACATTCCATTACATTCCATTCCGCATTCCATTCCATTCCATTCCTCACTGCATTCAATTCCATTCAACATTCCATTCCGCATTCCATTCCACATTTCAGCCCATTCCATTCCACATTCCATTCCACTTTTAATTCCATTCCATTCCACATTCTATTCCACATTCCATCCCATTCCATTCCACATTCCATTCCACATTACATTCCACTCTGTTCCACATTCCTTTGCATTCCACATTCCATTCTACATTCTAATCCATTTCATTCCACCTTCCGTTCCACATACCATTCCATTCCACTCCACTTTCCATTCCACATTCCATTCCACATTCCATTACATCACATTCCAGATTGAGTTCCATTCCATTCCACATTCCATTCCGTTCCATTCCATCCCACGTTTCATTCTGTTAAATTCCACATTCCATTCCACCTTCCATACCGTTCCATTCAACTGCATTCCACATTCCATTCCATTCCATTCTACTCCATTCCACATTCCAACCCATTCCATTCCTTTCTACATTCCATTCCATTACATTCCACTTTTCCTTCCACTCCACATTCCATTCCATATTCCATTCCATTCTATTCCACCTTCCATTCCTTTCCATTCCACATTCCATTCCATCCCATTCCAGTCCATTCCCTTCCACTTTCCCTTACGTTCCATTGAATTCCACATTCCATTCCATTTCATTCCTTATTCCATTCCATTCCTTTACTCATTCCATTACATCTTCCATTCCACGTTCCTTTGCACGTGCCATTACAGTTTCCATTCCTCGTTCCAATCCATTTTCCATTCCATTCCATTTCACATTGCATTCCACATTCCATTGCATTCCATTCCACATTCCATACCATTCCATTCCATTGTATTCCACATTCCATTCCATTCCATTACACATTCCATTCCATTTCATTCCACAATCCTTTCCATTCTATTCCACATTCCATTCTATTCTATTCCACATTCCATTCCACATTGCATCACTTTCCATTACATATTCCATCACATTTCATTCCATATTCCATTCAACATTGCATTCCATTCCATTAAACATTCTATTACATTCCATTCCATCCCATTCCTTTCCACATTGCATTCCGTTCCTTTGAATTCCACATTCTGTTCCATTCCATTCCACATTCCATTCCATTCCATTCCACATTGTATTTCGCATTCCAAACCATTCCACTCCACATGCCATTCCACATTCCATTCCTTTCCATTCCACTTTCCATTCCTTTCCTTTCCAGTCCATTCCACATTCCATTCCACATTGCATTCCATTAAATTCAATTCCATTCCACATTCCATTCCATTCCATTCCACGTTATATTATATTCCAGGTTTCATTCCAAGTTGCATTCCACATTCCACTCCACATTCCATTCCATTGTATTCCACATTCCATTCCACATTACATTCCATTCCACTTTCCATGCAATTCCATTCCGCGTTCCTTTCCACATACCATTCCGTTCCATTCCACTTTTCATTGCACATTCCATTCCACGTTCCATTCGATATTCCATTGCACTTTCTGTTCCATTCCATTCCACATTCCATTCCATTCCATTCTACGTTAAATTCCATTCCATTCCACACTTCATTTCATTCCCTTCCATTCCTCTTTCCATTCCATCCCATTCCACATCCCATTCCATTCCCTTCCATTCCACTTTCCATTACATTCCATTCCACATCCCATTCCATTCCATTCCATTCCATTCCTTTTCACATTCTATTCCATTCCATTCCATTCACTTCCATTTCAATTTCCCTTGCATTCCATTCCACATTCCATTCCATTCCATTCCATTCCATTCCACATTCCATTCCTTTCCATTCCATTCCGCATTCCAATCCATTCCATATTCCATTTATCATTACACTCCATGTCATTCCACTTTCCATTCCACCTTCCCTTCTATTCTATTTCATTCTACATTTCATTCCCTGTTCTAGTCCACTTTTCTTTCCACGTTGCATTCCACACTCCATTCTACATTTCATTCCACAATCCATTCCATTCTACATTTCATTCCCCATTCCATTCCATTCCATTCCACATTCCATGAGAAATTCCACTCCATTCCATTCCACATTCCATTCCAAATTCCATTCCATTCACCACCATTCCATAACACATTGCATTCCTTTCCATTCCATTCCAGATTCCATTCCATTCCATATTCCATTCCTCATTCCATTCAATTCCATTCCACATTCCATTGAGCATTCCATTTCATTCCATTCCACATTCCATTCCATTCCTTTCCGCATTCCATTCCATTCCATTCCACGTTCCATTCCATTCCATTCCGGGTTCCATTCCATTGCGTGATACCATCCATTCCATTCCTTTCCGCATTCCATTCCATTCCATTCCACGTTCCATTCCATTCCATTCCGGGTTCCATTCCATTGCGTGATACCATCCATTCCATTCCAGATTCCATTGCATTTCATTCGGCATTCCATTCCATTCAATTCCACATTCCATTCTATTCCATTCCACGTTCCATTGCACATCCCATTCCACATTCCATTTTACATTCCATTCCACATTCCATTTCACTTTCCATTCCATATTCCATTAAACATTCCATTCCACATTCCGTTTCACATTGCATTCCACATTGCATTTGAAATTCCATTCCATTCTCCATTCCATTCCTTTCCGTCCACATTCCATTCCATTGCATTCCACATTGCATTCCATTCCAAATTCCATTCCACATTCCATTTCCCATTCCATTCTATTCCATTCCATTCAACATTCCATTCAATTCAATTCCAAATTCCATTCCATTCCATTCCACATTCCATTCCATTCCACTGTATTCCACAATCCATTGCATTCCTCATTCCATTCCACATTCCATTCTTCATTCCATTCCATTCCATTCCATTCCACTTTCATTTCCATTCCATTCACCATTCCATTCAACATTCCATTGCACATGCCATTCCTTTCCATTCCATTCCTTTCCACATTCCATTCCATTGAATTCCACATTCCATTCCATACCATTCAACATTCCATTTCATTGAATTTCATTCCTCATTCCATTCCATTCCATTCCACAATCCATTCCACATTCCATCCCATAGCATTCCACATTCCGTACCACATTCCAATCCATTCCATTCCACTTTCCATTACACATTGCATTGCATTCAGTTTCTCATTCCATTCCACATTCCATTCCACATTCCAATCCATCCCATTCCACATTCCATTCCACATTGCCTCCCATTCCATTACATATTCCATTCCACAATTCTATCCATTCTTTCCACATTCCATTTCATTCCATTCCATTCCACATTCCATTCCATTCCATTGAATTTCACATTCCATTTCATTCCATTTCACATTCCATTCCATTCCATTCTATTCCACATTCCATTCCACATTCCAATCTATTCTATTCCACATTCCATTCCACATTCCATTGCATTCAATTTCTCATTTGTTACCACATTCCATTCAATTCCATTCCACATTCCATTCAATTCCATTCCACATTCTATTCCACATTCCATTCCATTCCATTCCACATTCCATTCCACATTCCATTGCATTCCATTCCACATTCCATTCCATATTCCATTCCATTCAACATTCCATTCCTTTCCACTCAATTCCACATTCCATTCCATTCCACATTCCATTTCTCATTCCACTCCATTCCATTCCACTTTCCCTTCCACATTCCCTTCCATTGCATTCCATTCCACACTCCAATACACGGTATAGTCCACTTTCCATTCCACGTTCCATTCCACCCTCAATTCTATTCCATTGCACATTCCATTACACATTCCGCTCCATTCCATTCCACATTCCATTACAATTTCATTCCATTCAATTCCATTCCATAACACATTGCATTCCATTCCAATCCATTCTACATTCCATTTCATTCCACATTTCATTCCTCATTCCATTGAATTCCGTTCCACATTCCATTGCACATTCCATTTCATTCCATTCCACACTGAATTCCATTCCATTCTTTTCGACATTCCATTCCTCATTCCATTCAATTCCATTCCACTTTCCGTTATATTCCATTCCAACTTCAATTCCACCTTCCACTACATTACATTTCATTCCACATTCCATTCCATATTCCATTCCATTCCTTTCCGCATACCATTCCATTCCATTCCACACTCCATTATATTCCATTTTATTCCATTTCCACTTAAATTCCACATTCTTTTACATTCCATTCCATTCCATATTCCATTCCACATTCCATTCCATTCCATTCCACATTCCATTTCATTCCATTCCACGTTCCAATCCATCCAAATCCACGTTCCCTTCCATTATATTCCAATTTCCATTCCATTTCACATTCCATTCCATTCCATTCCGCCTTCCATTCATTTAAATTGCAGGTTCCATTCCACATTCCTTTCCACATTCACTTCCAGTCCATTCTTTTCCAAGTTCCATTCCATTCCATTCCACATTCCACTCCATTCCTTTCCACATAACATTACATTCTATTCCATATTCTATTCCGTTCCATGCCACATTCCATTCCATTGAATTTGACATTACATTCCATTACATTGCATTCCACATTCCATTCCATTCAATTCCGCATTGCATTCAATTTTATTACATTCTATTCCACATTCCATTTCATTCCATTCTGTTACACATTCCATTCCATTCCATTCCTCATTCCATTCCACATTCTTTTCTACGTTTCATTCCATTCCATTCCATATACTATTCCATTCCGTACCACATTCCATTCCATTCAATTCCACATTCGTTTCAATTCCATTGCATTCCACATTCCATTCCATTCCATTTTGCAATCCATTCCATTCCATTCCATTCTATTCCACATTCCATTCCATTACATTCCACATTGCATTCCATTCCATTCCATTCCATGTTCCATTCCACATTCCATCCCATTCCTCTCCACGTTCTATTCTATTCCATTCAATTCCATTCCATTCCATTCGACGTTCCATTCCATCCCAATCCACTTTCCATTCCATTCCATTCCAATTTCCATTCCGTTTCACATTCCATTCCATTCCATTCCACTTTCCACTCAATTACATTGCACGTTCCATTCCATATTCCATTCCACATTCCCTTCCATTCCATTCTTTACCACATTCCATTCCATTCCATTCCACATTCCACTCCAATCCTTTCCACACTACACTACATTCCATTCCACATTCCATTCCACGTTCCATTCCACACTCCTTTCAACATTCCATTCCACATTCAATTACACTTTCCATGCCGATCCATTCCACTTTCCATTCCACGCTCCATTGCACATTCCATTCAACATTCCATTCCATTCCATTCCACATTCCTTTCCACAATCCAGTCCACTTTCCATTCCAAATTCCATTCCACATTCCATTTCACATTCCATTCCATATTCCAATTCATTTTCCATTCTATTCCATTACACGTTCCATTCCATTGCAATCCACATTCCATTCCATTTCATTCCAGTTTACATTCCGTTTCACATTCCATTCCATTCCATTCCACGTTCCATTCCATTACATTCCACATTCCATTCCACATTCAATTTGTTTTTCCATTCTATTCCACGTTACATTCCGTTTCACATTCCATTCCATTCCATTCCACATTCTATTCCATTGCATTCCACATTCCATTCCACATTCCATTTTTCATTCCATTCCATTCCATTCTATTCCACAAACCATTACATTCCATTCCACATTCCATTACATTCCATTCTATTCCATAATCCATTACATTCCTTTCCAATTCCATTCGATTCCATTCCATTCCAAATACCATTCCACATTCCCTTTTACTTTCCATTCTATTCACTTCCACTTTCCATTCCTTTCCATTCCACATTCCATTCCACTCAATTTCACATTCCATTCCATTATATTGCTTTCCACATTCCATTCCTTTCCATTCCACATTCCATTCCATTCAATTTCACTTTCCATTCCGTTATATTGCTTTCCACATTCCATTCCATTACTCTCCGTATTCCAATCCATTGCATTCCGTTCTATTCCACATTTCATTCCATTCCATTCTCTTCCACATTCCATTCCAATTTATTCTACATTCCATTCAATTACATTCCACATTCCATTCCACATTGCATTCCACATTGTTTTCCATTTTCCATTCCATTGCATTCCACATTCTATTCCATTCCATTCCATTCCATTGCATTACACATTCCATTCCATTCCATTCCACATTCAATTCCATTCCATTCCCTTCTATTCCACATTCCATGCCATTCCATTCCACATTCCTTTCCATTTCTTTCCACATTCCATTCCACACTCTATTCCACGTTCCGTTCCATTCCATTCCATATTCCATTCCATTCCATTCCACATTCCATTCCATTCCATTACACATTACATTGCATTCCATTACACATTACATTGCATTCCATTCCACATTCCATCCCATTCCATTCCACGTTTCATTCCATTCCATTCCACTTTCCATTCCACGTTCCATTCCACATTCCCTTACACGTACTATTCCACCTTCCATTCCACATTCCATTGCACATTCCCTTCCATGTTCCATTCCCCCTTCCATTCCACCTTCCTGTCCACGTTCCATTCCACATTCCATTGTGCGTCCTATTCCATACCATTACAAGTTCCATTCCACATTCCATTCCATTGCATTCCACGTCCCATTGCACATTTCATTCCACATTGCATTCCACATTCCATTGCATTCCATTACATTTTCCATTCCACATTCCATTCCACATTCCATTCCACAATAAGTTCCATTCCATTGCAGTCTATTCCATATTCCATTCAACATTCCATTCCACATTCCATTCCACATTCCATTGCACATTTCAATAGATTCCATTCCACCGTCCATTCCACATTCCTTTCCATTCCACTCCACATTCCATTCCACATTCCATTACACTTTCCATTCCACTTTCCATTCGATTCCATTCCACTTTCCGTTCCATTGCCTTCAATGTTGCATTCCATTCCAACCGACATTCCATTGCACGTTCCATTCCACATTTCATTCCACGTTCCATTCCATTCCATTCCACGTTCCATACCATTCCCTTCCATATTCCAATCTACATTCCCTTTCACTTTCCATTCCCTTCCATTCCACATTCCATTCTATTCCTTTCCACATTACAAATTTTCCACATTTCATTCTACATTCCATTCCGTTCCATTACACTTTCCATTCCACATTCCATGCCACTTTGAATTCCACATTCTTTTCCATGTTCCCTTCCAGGTTCCATTCTATGTTCCATTCCATTCCATTTCACGTTCCATTCCACATTCTATTCCACGATCCATTCCAATCCATTCCATTCCACTTTCCATTCCTCGTTCCATTGTAAATTAGATTGCATTCCATTTAAACTTCCATTCCACACTCCATTCCACATTCCATTCCGCCTTCCATTCCATTCCATTCCACATTCCATTACACAATCCTTTCCACATTCCATTCCACTTTCCACTCCACATTCTATTAAAGTCCATTCCACATTCCATTCCACATTCCAATCCATTCCATTCCACATTTCATTCCACATTCAATTCCATTCCATTCCACATTTCATTCCACATTCCATTCCATATTCCATTCCACCTTCCATTCCGCATTCCATTCCATTCCATTCCATTCTATTCCACATTCTTTTACATTCCATTCCATTCCACATTCCATTCCACTGCATTCTACATTCCATTCCACTTTACATTCCGCATTCCCTTCCATTCCATTCCTGTCTATTCCACTTTAAATTCCACATTAAATTCCACATTCCACATTCTATTCCATGTTCCATTCCATGTTCCATTCCATTCCACTCCACATTGCATTAAATTCCATTTCACTTTCTATTGCATTCCAATCCATTCCATTCCGCATTCCAGTCCACGTTCTATTCCAGATTCCATTCCGTTCCTCTCCACATTCAATTCCATATTCCATTCCATTCCATTCCACATTGCATTCCATCCCATTCCGCTTTATTCCACATTCCATTCCATTCCACTTTCCATTCCACATTCAATTCCAAATACTATTCCACGTTCCATTACCTTTCATTCCACATTCCATTGAATTCCATTCCACATTCCATTCCTTTCCATTCCACATTCCATTCAATACCATGCTATTCCATATTCCATTCCATTACAGTCAACATTCCATTCCATTCCATTCCACATTCCATTCCACATGGAATTCCACATTCCATTCTACATTCCACTGCACGTTCCATTCCATTCCATTACACATTCCATTCTATTCCATTCCACTTTCGATTCCATTCAATTCCACATTTCTCTCCATTCCATTGCATTCCACATTCTTTTCCATTCCATTCCGCATTGCATTCCATACCATTCCGCTTTAATCCTTATTCCATTCCATTCCATTCCACTTTCCATTCCACATTCAATTCCACATTCTTTTCCACGTTCCATTCCATTTCATTCCAAATTCCATTGAATTCCATTACAGATTCCATTCCACTTTCTCTTCCATTCCATTGCACATTCCAGTCCATTCCATTCCACATTCCATTCATTTCAGTTCCTCATTTCATTCCATTGCATTGCATTCCATATTCCGTTCCATTCCATTCCTCATTTCATTCCAATCCATTGCATTCCACTTTCCATTCTATTCCATTGACATTCCATTCCATTCCATTTCATTATATTCCCCATTCCAATAATTTCCATTACACTATACATTCCATTCCATTCCACTGTCCTTTCTACTTTCCATTCCATTCCATTCCACATTCAATTCCACAATCCATTCCACATTACAGTCCTTGGCATTTCACATTCCATTCCACATTCCATTCCATTCCACATTACTTTCCACATTCCATTACATTCGAAATTCCATTGCACTTTTCATTGCATTCCATTCCACATTTCTTTCTATTCAACTTGAGCTTCCATTCCACATTCCATTCCATTCCATTCCACATTCCTTTGCAGATTCCATTCCACATTCTATTCCATTCCATTCCACATTTCATTCCACTTTCCATTCCATTTCTTTCCACGTTCCATTCCACGTTTCATTCCACATTCCATTCCACATTCCATTCCACATTCCATTCCGTTCCATTCCACTTTGAATCCTACATTTCATTCCATATTCCATTCCACTTTCCATTACACATTCCATTGCACATTCCATTCCATGTTCCATTCCATTCAACTTTCCATTTCACATTCCATTTTACTCCATTCCACATTCCATTTCATTCTATTGCACATTCCTTTCCAAATTCCATTCCAGTTTCCATTCCATTCCATTCCCCTCCGCATTCCATTCCATTCCATTCCAATCCACATTCCATTCCATTCCATTCCAATCCACTTTCCATTCCATTCCATCCCAATCCCTATTCCAATCCACATTCCATTCCATTCCAATCCAATTTCAATTCCATTCCACATTGCATTCCACTGCATTCCACATTCCATTCCACATTCAATTGCACATTCACTTCCATTCTATTCTACTCCACATAGCATTCCATTCCATTCCACATTCCACTCCATTCCATTCCATTCCATATTCCATTACACATTTCATTCCCCTTTCAATTCCATTCAATTCCACGTTCCATTTCATTCCATTCCATTCAATTCCACGTTCAATTCAATTCCATTCCACATTCCATTCCATTCCATTCCACATTGCATTCCATTCAATTCCCATTCCATTATATATTCCAATCCATTCCATTCCAATTTCCATTCCATTCCATTCCATTCCATTCCACTTTCCATTCCACATTGCAACCTATTCCATTCCACATTCCATTCCATTCCAGATACCAATCCACTTTCCACTACATTGCATTACTTTGCACATTCCATTCCACATTCCAATCCATTCCATTTCACTTTCAATTCCATTCCATTCCATTCCTCATTCCATTCCACGTTCTATTTCTTTCCATTTCACATTCCTTTCCATTCCATTCCTCATTCCATTCCGCATTCAAATCCGTTCCATTCCACATTCCTTTGGACATTTCATTCCTTTCCATTCTGCATTCCATATTACATTTCATTCCATATTCTATTCCACATTTCATTTCACATTCCATTCCACATTCCACTACACATTTCTTTCCACATTCCATTCCATGTTCCATTGGATTCCACTTTCCATTCCACATTCCATTCTATTCCGTTCCACATTCCATTTCATTCCATTCCTCATTCCATTGCAAATTCCATTTCACTTTGAATTCCATTCCATTCCATTCCACATTCCATTCCATTCCATTCAACAGTGCATTTCATTCCTCTCCACATTCCATTCCAAATTCCATTTCCCTTTCCATTCCAATCCGTTTCATTCCACATTCCATTCCATTCCATTCCAATCCACATTCCATCCATTCCATTCCAAGTTCAATTCCATTCCACGTTCCATTCCAATCCTTTCCACCTTCCATTCCACATTCCATTGCATATTCTATTCCATTCCATTCTATTCCACATTCCATTCCATTCAGTTCAACATTTCATTTCATTCCATTCCACATTCCATTCCACTTTCAATTCCACATTCCTTTCCCCATTCATTTGCATTCAATTCCACGTTACATTCCCTTCCATTGCATTGCATTCAAAGTTCCATTCCATTCCATTCAATTACACATACCATTCCATTCCATTGCGTTCCACATTCCGTTCCATTCCATTCCACATTCCATTCCATTCCAATCCACATTCCATTCCATTCCATTCAAAGTTCAATTGCATTCCATATTCCATTCCATTGCATTCCACATTGCATTCCACATTCCCTTGCACATTCACTTCCATTCTATTCTATTCCACATTCCATTCCATTCCATTCCACATTGCATTCCATTCCACTCCACATACCATTCCAGATTCCATTCCACGTTCCTTTCCACAGTCCATTCTACATTCCATTCCACATTCTATTCCGTTGCATTCCACATTCCATTCCTTATTCCATTCCACATTCCATTCAACATTCCATTCAACATTCTATTCCACATTCCATTCCATTCCATTCCACATTCTGTTCTCATTCCGTTGCATTCATTTCCACATTCCATTCTACATTCCATTCCATTCCATTCCACTTTTCATACCACATTCCATTACAAGTTCCATTCCATGCTCCATTACACGTTCCATTCCACGTTCCATTCCATATTCCATTCCATTCCATTCCATTCCTCGTTCCTTTACATTACAAACGCGTTCCAATTCATTCCATTCCACATTCCATTCCACATTCCCGTTCACATTCCGTTCCACATTATATTTCCCGTTCCAATCCATTCCACTCTATTCTGCATTCCATTCCATTCCATTCCATTCCACATTACATTCCACTTTCCAATGCACGTCGCATTCCATGTTCCATTCCACGTCCCATTCCAGGTTGCATTCCTTGCCTTTCCACATTCCATTCCATTCCATTCCACGTTCCATTCCATTCCATTCCATTCCATTCCATGTTCCATTCCATGATCCATTCCACTTTCCATTCCACGTTGCATTCCAAGTTCCATTCCATTGCATTCCACATTCCATTCCACGTTCCAGTACATTGAATTCCACGATCCATTCCATTCCATTCCACATTCCATTCCATTCACTTCCATGTTCCATTCCATTCCATTCCACATTCCATTGCACGTTCCATTCCATTCTATTCCACTTTCCATTCTACGTTCCATTCCACATTCCATTCCTATCCATTCCATTTCACATTCCATTCCATTCAATTCGACATTCCTTTGCACTTTCCATTCCACATTGAATTCCATGTTCCATTCCACGTCCCATTCCACGTCCCATTCCACGTCCCATTCCACGTTCCATGCCTTTCTACTCCACATTCCATTCCTTTCCTTTCCATATTCCATTCCATTCCATTCTACATTCCATTGCACATTCCATTCCATTCCATTCCACGTTCCATTCAACCTTCGAATCCATTCAATTTCATGTTCCATTCCATATTCCATTCCACATTCCACATTCCCTTCCAGTTCCATTCCACGATACATTCCACGTTCAATTACAGGAACCATTGCACTTTCCATTCCACATTCCATTCCATTCCATGCCACATTTCTTTCCACATTACATTCCACATTCCATTCCATGTTCCATTCCACATTCCTTTCCATTTTCTCTTCCACGTTCCATTCCACTTCCCATTCCGTTTCATTCCACGTTCCATTCCACGTTCCATTTCTCTCCATTCCACTTTCCATTCCACATTCCATTGCATATCCCATTCCACTTTCCATTCCATGTTACATTCCATCTTCCCTTCCGCGTTACATTCCACGTTCTAATCCACATTCCATTCCATTGCATACCACTTTCCCTTCCACATTACATTCTACATTCCTTTCCATGTTCCATTCCACGTTCCATTCCATGTTCCATTCCACATTCTATTCCATTCCATTCCACTTTCCATTCCACTTTCCATTCCACATTCCATTCCACATTCCACTGCAAATTTCATTCCACATTCCATTCCACATTCCAATGCACATTCCATTCCAGATTCCAATCCACATTCCATTTCTTTCCATTTCACCTTCCTTTCCATTCCATTCCTCATTCCGTTCCACATTCAATTCCAATCCATTCCACATTCCATTGGACATTCCATTCCATGCCATTCCACATTCCTTTCCATCGCATTCCAATTTCCATTCTAATCCTTTCCGTGTTCCATTCCATAACATTCCCCATTCCATTCCATTCCATTCCACATTCTATTGCATTCCATATTCCATTCTATTCCATTTCTCATTCCACTTCATTCCATTCCCTTCCTTTCCACATCCCATTCCATTCCATTCCACTTTACATTCCATTTCATTCCACTCCATTTCATTTCATTCCACATTCTACTCCATTCCACATTCCATTCCATTCCACATTGCATTCTTCTGTATTCTATTCCATTCCAATCCACATTCCATTCCACGCCATTCCATTCCACATTCCATTCCATTGCACATTACATTCCATTCTGTTCCACATTCCATTCCATTCATTTATTGCATTCCATTCCATTCCATTCCACATTCCATTATATTTGACATTCCATTCCACATTCTATTCCACGTTCCATTCCAGGTTCCATTCCATTCCACATTCTATTCCACGTTCCATTCCACGTTCCATTCCATTCCATTCCACATTCCACTCCACTTTCCATTCCGTTACATTCCATGTTCCTTTCCACATTTCATTGCCCATGCCATTCTTCGTTCCATACCACATTCCATTTCACGTTCCATTACACTTTCCATTCCAAGGTCCATTCCATTACATTCCACCTTCCATTCGACATTGCATTCCACATTCCATTCCACAATCCTTTCCGTTCCATTCTGTTCCATTCCACATTCTATTTCACATTCCATTCCTCATTCAATTTCATTCCATTCAACATTCCATTCCATTCCATTCCTCATTCCATTTAACATTTCATTCCAGATTGCATTCCACATTCCATTCCACTTTCCATTCCAATTTCCATTCCAAGTTCCGTTCCACTTTCCTCTCCATTCTATTCCACATTCCGTTGCAGATTCCATTCCATTCCATTAAACTTTCTATTCCACATTCCATTCCATATTCCATTCCGTTCCACTCCACATTCCATTACATTCCATTCCACATTCCATTCCATTCAATTTCACATTCCATTCCAGATTCCATTCCATTCCATTTCATTCCACTTTCCATTCCACATTCAATTCCGTTCCATTCCACATTCCATTCCATTCCATTCCACATCCCATTCCATTCAATTTCACATTGCATTCCAAATTCCATTCCACTTTCCTTTCCACATTGCCTTGTGTTACATTGCACATTCCATTACACATTCCAATACAATCCATTCAGTGTTCCATTTCACGTTCCATTCCACAGTCCATTCCACATTCTATTTCACGTTCCATTCCATTCCATTCCACGTTCCACCACACTTTCCATTCCTTTCCATTCCACGTTCCATTCCACATTCCATTGCACATTCCATTCCACGTTCCATTCCATGTTCCATTCCATTCCACTACAAGTTCCATTCCTCATTCCATTCCACTCCAAGTTCCATTCCACATTCCATTCCAACCCTTTCCACATTCCATTCCATTCCATTCCACGTTCCATTCCACGTTCCATTCCACATTCCATTCCACATTCCATTCCACAATCCATTCCATTCAATTCCATTCCAATCCTTTCCACATTCCATTCCGCATTCCATTCCACATAACTTTCCACATTTCATTTCATTCCATTCTATATTCCTTTAAACTTTCCATTCCACATTCCATTCCATTCCATTCCACATTCCATTCTACATTCTATTCCACATTCCATTCCAAATTCTATTCCATTGCATTCCCCATTCCATTCCACATTGCATTCCAATCCATTCCACATTGCATTCCATTGCAGTCAACATTCCATTCAACTTTCCATTCCATTTCATTTAAACTTTCCATTCCATTTCATTCCACATTCGATTTCACCTTCCATTCCGTTCCAAATTCCATTCCACACTCCATTCCATTCCATTCCACGTTCCATTCTACATTCTGGTCCATTCAAAACCAAATTCCATTCCACGTTGCAATCCACGTTCCATTCCAGGTTCTGTTCGACATTCAGTTCCACATTCCATTTCACATTCCATTCCATTCCATTCCATTCCACATTCCATTCCACTTTACATTCCATATTGCATTCCACATTCCATTCCATTTCATTCCGCGTTCCATTCCACGTTCCGTTCCACATTCCATTCCATTCCATTCCACATTCTATTCCACTTTACATTCCACATTGCATTCCACATTCCATTCCATTCAATTCCGCATTCCATTCCACGTTCCATTCCACGTTTCATTACACGTTCCATTCCATTCCATTCCACGTTCTATTCCACATTCCATTCTACCTTCCATTCCATTCCATTCCACCTTCCTTTACACATTCCATTGTACATTCCATTCCAAGTTCCATTCCATATTCCATTCCACTTTCCAATCCATATTTGATTCCACGTTCCACTCCATTCCATTCCAAGCTCCTTTCCACATTCTATTCCATTCCTTTCGACGTTCCATTCCACATTCCATTCCACGTTCCATTCCACGTTCCATTGCACATTCCATTCCACGTTCCATTCCACATTCCATTTCATGTTCCATTCTACTTTCCATTCCACTTTCGATTCCATTTGATTTCATTCTACGTTCCATTCCAGGTTCCATTCCACATTCCATTCTGCTTTCCATTCCGCATTCTGTTCCACATTCCATTGCACTGCATTCCACATTCCATTCCGCACTCCATTCCATTCCTTTCCCCATTCGATTCCACATTCCATTCCACATTTCATTCCATTCCATTTAACGTTCCATTCCGCAATCCATTCCACACTCCATTCCACATTCCATTCCCTTCCCTTCCACATTCCTTTCCACTTTCTATTCCACATTCCATTGCATTCCATTCCATTCCACATTCCATTCCACATGGCTTTCCATATTCCATTCCAAATTCCATTCCATTTTATTCCCCATCCATTCCACTTTCCATTCCATTCCATTCCACTGCATTCCACATTGCATTACATTGTAGTCCACATTCCATTCAACATTGCATTCCATTCCAGTTAAACTTTCCATTCCATTCTGTTCCACGTTCGATTTCACCTTGCATTCCATTCCAAATTCCATTCCATTCCATTCCACATTCCATTCCACATTCTGTTCCATTTCCTTCCACGTTCCATTCCATGTTCAATTCCACTTTACGTTCCACGTTCCATTCCACATTCAATTGCACATTTCATTCCACATTCCATTCCATTACATTCCATTCCACATTCCATTCCCCATAGCATTCCACATTCCATTCCATTCCATTCCACTTTGCACTTCACATTCCTTTCCACTTTCCATTGCACGTTCCATTCCATGTTCCGTTCCATTCCATTACACTTTCCATTCCTCCTTTCATTCCATTCTATTCCACGTTCCATTCCACGTTCCATTGTACATTCCATTCCAATTTCCATTCCACATTCCATTCCCCTTTCCATTCCTAATTCCATTCCACATTCCATTCCATTCCATTCCAAGTTCCATTCCACATTCAATTCCATTCCATTCCACGTTCAATTCCACATTTCATTCCACATTCTGTTCCATTTCATTCCTCATTCCACTCCACGTTCCATTCCGCGTTCCATTCCACGTTCCATTCCACATTCAATTCCACATTTCCTTCCACATTCCATTCCATTCCATTCCATTCCACATTCCATTCCATTCCATTCCATTCCACATTCCATTCCACATTGCATTCGACATTCCATTGCATTCCATTCCAGGTTTAATTTCACGTTCCATTCCACATTCCATTCCACATTCCATTCCACGTTCCATTCCACGTTCCATTCCATTCCACGTTCAATTTCACGTTCCATTCCACATTCCATTCAATGTTCCATTCCACGTTCCGTTGCATTCCATTCCACGTTCCATTCCACCCTCCATTCCATTCGATTCCATTCGATTCCAGATTTCCTTCGATTCCATTCTACTTTCCATTCCATATAATTCCACATTCCACATTCTCTTCCACGTTCTCTTCCTCTTTCCTTTTCACGTTCCATTCAATTTCATTCCTCATTACTTTACATTCCATTCCATTAAACATTCCTTTCCACATTTCAATCCATTCCATTCCACATACCATTCCACATTCCATTCCATTATATTTCTCATTCCATTACATATTCCATTCCACATACCATTCCACATTCCATTCCATTGCTTTCCATTCCACATTCCATTCCACATTTCAATCCGATCCATTCCATGTACCATTACACATTCCATTCCTTTCCATTTCTTATTCCATTCCACATTCCATTCCATGTTACATTCCACCTTCCATTTCTTTCCCCATTCCATTCCTTTCCACATTCCATTTCACATTCCATTCGACATTCCATTCAATTCCACTTTCCATTCAATTTCATTCCATTCCATTCCATTAAACATTCCATTCCTTTCCATTCCATTCCATATTCAATTCCACTCCATTCCATATTCCATTCCAATCCATTCCACCTTCCATGCCATTCTATTCAATTGCATTCCCCACTCCATTCCATTCCATTCCGCATTCGATAGTATTCTCTGCCATTCCACATTGCATTCCATTCCATGTCACATTCCATTCAATTCCACTCTACTCCACATTGCATTCGACATTGCATTCCACATTCCATTCCATTCCTTTCCACATTACTTTCAATTCCATTCCACATTCAGTTCCATTCCATTCCACATTCCATTCAAATTTCCATTTTGTTCCATTCCACATTCCATTCCATTCCATTATACATTCCATTCCATTCAATTCCACATCCCATAATTTTCCTTTCCACATTCCATTCAGCATTCCATTCCACGTCCCATTCTACATTCCATTTCACCTTCCATTGCATGTTTCATTCCACTCTATTCCACATTCCATTCCATTCAATCCCACTTTCCATTCCATAGCATTCAATTCCATTCCACATTTCATAACATTCCATTTCATTCCATATTCCCTTCCTTTCCATTACACATTCCATTGAATTCCAAAGGAAAGTGGAATGGAATAGAATGGAATATGGAATGGAATAGATAGGAATGTGGAATGGAATGGAATACGGAATGGAACATTGAATGGAATGGAATGGAAAATCTAATGGAAGGGCTTGGAACGTGGAATGGAATGTAATTGAAGTTGGAATGGAATGGAATGAAAGGTGGAATTGAATGAAATTTAATGTGGAATGGAATGTGGGATGGAATGAAAGGGAGAATTGAATGAAATTCCATGTGGAATAGAATGTGGAATGGAATGCAATGGAATGTGAAATGGAACATGTAATGGAACCTGGAATGGAATTTGAAATGGAAAGTGGAATGGAATGGAAGGGATAGTGGAATGGAATGGAAAGGAAAGGGAAATGGAATGGAATGATTTGGAATGGAATGGAATGTGGAATGGAATGGAATGTGGAATGGAATGTGGAATGGAATGGAATGTGGAATGGAATGTGGAATGGAATGTGGAATAGAATGGAATTGAATGTGGAATGGAATGTCTAATGGAGTGGAATGGAATGTGGAATGCAATGTGGAATGGAATGAAATTGAATGTGGAATGGAATGTCTAATGGAGTGGAATTGAATGGAATGGAATTGAATGTGGAATGGAATGAAATGGTATGTTGAATATAATGTGGAATGGAATTTGGAATGGAGTGTAATGGAATGTGGAATTGAATGTGGAATGGAATGGAATGTGCAATGGAATATGAAGTGGATTGGAAAGGAATGTGGAATTCAATGTGGAATGGTATGCAATGGAATGTGCAATGGAAAGGAATGGAATGTGGAATGGAATTGAATGGAATATGGAATGGAATGCAGAATGGAATGGAAGGGAATGGAACGGAATGTGGAATACAATCGAATGGAATGTCGAATGGAATGGAATGGAATGTGGAATGGAATGGAATGGAATGTGGAAAGGAATGGAATGGAATGTGGAATGGAATGGGGAAAGGAATGGAATGACACGGAACTGAATGTGGAATGGAGTGTGGAATGGAATGGAATGGAATGGAATGTGGAATGGAATTGAATGGAATGTGGAATGGAATGGAATGGAATATGAAATGGAGTGTGGAATGTTATGGAATGGAATAGAATGGAATGGAATGGAATTTGAAGTGGAATTGAAGGGAATGTGGGATTGGAAACCGTATGGAATGGGATGCTTGGAATGTGGAATGAAGTGGAATGGAATGGTATGGAATGGAAAAGAATGGATTGGAATGGAAAGGAAAGGGGAATGGAATAGAATGGAATGTGGAATGGAATTTGAAATGGAATAGAATGGAAAGTGGAATGGAATGTGGAATGGGTTGGAATGGAAGGCGGAATGGAATGGAATGGAATGTGGAATGGAAAGGAAGGGAATGGAATGTGCAATGGATTGGAATGGGAAGTGGAATCTAATGGAATGGGATAGATTGGAATGGAATGGAATCTGTAATATAATGGTACGGAATGTGGAATGGAATGTGGAATGGCAAGGAGTTGAAAGTGGAAAGGGATGGAATGGAACGTGGAATTCAATGGAATGTAATGTCGAATGGAATGGAATGGAACGTAGACTGGATTGGAATGGAATGGAATGTGCAATGGAAAGGAATGGAATGTGGAATGGCTTGGAATGCAATGTGGAATGGAAGGTGGATTGGAATGGAATGCAATGGAATGTGGAATGGAATGGAATGGAATGGAATGTGGAATGGAATGGAATGGAATGGAATGTGGAATGAAATGGAATGGAATGGAATGTGGAATTGAATGGAACTTAATGCGGAATGGAAAGTGGAATGGAATGTGGAATTGAATGGAATGGATTGGAATTTGAACTGGAATGGAATGGAATGTGCAATGGAAAGGAATGGAATGTGGAATGGCTTGGAATGCAATGTGGAATGGAACGTGGATTGGAATGGAATGCAATGGAATGTGGAATGGAATGGAATGGAATGGAATGTGGAATGAAATGGAATGGAATGGAATGGAATGCGGAATGGAATGGAACGGAATGCGGAATGGAAAGTGGAATGGAATGCGGAATTGAATGGAATGGATTGGAATTTGGACTGAAACGGTGTGGAATGGCATGGAATGTGCAATGGAATGGAGTGGAATGTGGAATGGCAAGGAATGGAATGTGGAATGGGACATGGAATTGAATGGGATGGAATTGAATGTAGAATGGATTGGAATGGAATGGAATGTGGAATGTAATGGAATGGCATGGAATTTGGAATGGAATGTGCAATGGAATGTGTAAGGGAATGTATAATGGAATGTGGAATGGAATGTGGAATGGAATGTGGAATGGAATGGAATGGGATGTGGAATTGAATGGAATTTAATGAAATGTGGAAAGGAATGAGGAATGCAATGGAATGAAATTGTATGTAATGTAGTATGGAATGTGGAAAGGAACATGGAATGGAACGTGGAATGGAAAGTGGAATGGAAAGGAATGGAACGTGGAATGGAACGGAATGGAAAGTGGAATGGAATGGAATTGAATGATGAATGGAATGGAATGGAATGGAATGTGGAATGCAATAGTATGTGGAATGGAATGGAGTGGAATTTGGAATAGAACGTGTAGTGGAATGGAATGGAATGTGGAAGGGAATGGAATAAAATAAAAATTGGAATGGAATGTGGAAGGGAATATGGAATGGAATGCAAAGGAATGGTGAATGGAACTTGGAATGGAATGGAATAGAATGAGGAACGGAAAGGAATGGAATGGAATGTGGAATGGAATGTGGAATGGAATGTGTAATGGAATGGAATGGAATGTGGAATAGAATGGAATGGAAGTGAACGTGGAATGGAACTTGAATGGAAAGTGGAATGGAATGGATTGGAATATGGAATGGAATAGAATGCAATGGAATGGAATGTGGAATGGAATGTGGAAGGGAATGTACTGGAATGTAGAATGGAATTTGAAATGGAATGGAATGTGGAATGAAATGAAATGCAATGTGGAATGGAAGGTGGAATGGAATGGAATGTGGAATGAAATGGAATGCAATGTGGAATGGAATAGAATGGAATGTGGAATGGAAGGTGGAATGGAATGGAATGGAATGTGGATTGGAATGAAACGCAATGGAATGTGGAATGGAATGGAATGGAAAGTGGAATGGAATGGAAAAGAATGTGGAATTGAATGGAAAGGAATGTGAAATGGAAACAGAATGGAATGTGATATTCAAATAGAATGGGATATGCAATGGAATGAAATGGAATGTGGAATGGAACGGGGAATGCAACGGATTGGAACGTGCAATGGAATGTGGAATGGAAAGTAATGGAATGTGGAATGGAAAGGAATGGAATGTCGAATGGAATGGAGTGGAATGGAATGTGGAATGCAATGAAATGGAATGGAAAGGAATGGAAGGTGGAATTGAATGGAATGGAATGTGGAATTGAATGTGGAATGGAGTGGAATGGAATGTGGAATGGAATGTGGAATGGAACGTGGAAAGGAATGGAATGGGACAAACTGCAATGGCGAATGGAATGTGAAATATAACATGGAATGGAATGGAATGCAATGTGGAATAGAATGGAATGGTATCGAATGGAATGGAACGTGTAAAGGAATGGAATGCAATGTGAAATGGAATCTGGAATGGAATGGAATGGAATGTGAAATGGAATAAGTAGTGAAACGTGGAATGGAATCGACTGGAACATGGAATGGAAAGTGGAATGCAACGTGGAATGTAAAGTTGAATGGGTCGTGAAATGGAATGGCATGGAAAGTGGAATTGAATTGAATGGAAAGTGGAAAGTAATGGAAAGTGGAATGGACTGGAATGGAACATGGAATGTAGTGGAATGGAACACGAAATTGAATGTGGAATGGAATGGAATGGAATGTGGAATGCAATGTATAATGGAACGTGGAATATAATGGAATTTGGAATGGAATTTAATGTGGAATGAAATGGAATGCAATGTGGAATGGAAGGTGGAATGGAATGGAATGTGGAAAGAAATGGAATGCAATGTGGAATGCAATAGAATGGAATGTGGAATGGAAGGTGGAATGGAGTGGAATGGAATGTGGAATGGAAGGTGGAATGGAATGGAATGGAATGTGGAATGGAATGCAATGCAATGGAATGTGGAATAATCCTTTCCGTTCCATTCCATTCCTTTCCATTCCACGTTCCATTCCATTCCATTCCACATTCCATTGCACGTTCCACTCCGTTTCATTCCACGTTCCATTCCACATTCCATTCCATTCCATTCCATATCCCATTCTATTTGAATATCACATTCCATTCTGTTTCCATTTCACATTCCATTCCATTCCATTGCACATTCCCTTCCACATTCCATTCCACATTCTTTTCCAAGTTCCACTCCATTCCATTTAACATTCCATTCCTTTCCATTCCACATTCCATGCCTCATTTCATTGATTTCTTTTCAACATTCCATTCCACATTCCATTCCATTCCACTCCACATTCCATTCCATTCCATTGCACATTCCCTTCCACATTCCATTCCACATTCTTTTCCAAGTTCCACTCCATTCCATTTAACATTCCATTCCTTTCCTTTCCACATTCCATTCCTCATTTCATTGCTTTCTTTTCAACATTCCATTCCACATTCCATTCCATTCCATTCCACATTTCAATCCACGTTCCATTCCACGTTCCATTCCACATTCCGTTCCATGGTCCATTCCACGTTCCATTGTATTACATTCCACATTCCACTGCACATTTCAATCCATTCCATTCCACATTCCATTCCACATTCCATTTCACATTCCATTCCACATTCCAATCCATTCCATTCCACATTACATTCCATTCCACATTACTTTCCAAATTCTATTCCACATTACATTCCACATTCCATTCCATTCCATTCCACATTCCATTCCACATTCTATTCCACATTCCATTCCACATTCCATTCAATTCCCTTTTATGTTCACTCGACATTCCATTCCACATTTCATTCCAGATTCCATTCCACATTCCATTCCACATTCCATTCCACATTCCTTTCCATTCCATTCAACATTCCATTCAACTATCCATTCCACATTCCATTCCATTCCACATTTCACTCCATTCCAAATTCCCTTCCACGTTCCATTCCACTTTCCACTCCACGTTCCATTTCATTCCATTGCATGTGCCATTCCACTTTCCATTCCATTCCTTTAGACTTTCCATTCCACATTCCATTCCACATTGCATGCCACATAACATTCCTTTCCACTCCACATATCATTCCACATTCCATTCCACATTTCATTCCACATTCCATTCCAAATTCCAATCAATATTCCATTCTACATTCTTTTCCATTCCATTCCACATTGCATTCCTTTGCATTCCATTCTATTCCACATTCCATTCCATTCCATTCCATTCCACATTCCGTTCCATTATATTCCACATTCCCTTCAATTACATTCCACATTCCATTCCACATGCCATTCCACATTCTAATCCACGTTCCATTCCATTACATTTCACATTCTATTCCATTCCTTTCGACATTCCTTTCCATTTAATTCCACATTTCATTCCATTCCGTTGCATTCCACATTCCATTCCATTACATTCCACATTCCATTCCATTTCCTTCCATTCTATTCCACATTCCATTCCGTTGCATTCTATTCCACTTTCCATTCTGTTACATTCCACGTTCCATTCAATTACTTTCTACATCCCATTCAACATTCCATTCCACATTCTATTCCACATTGTATTCCATACTAGTCCACATTCTATTCTATTAGTTTCTACATTCCATTCCGTTGAATTCTACATTCAATTCCATTCCATTGCATTCCACATTCCATTCCATTCAATTCCACTTTCCATTCCATTCCATTCCATGCCAATCCATTCCACATTCCACTCCAGTTTCTGTTCCATTCCATTCAAATTTCATTCCACATTCCTTTCCATTTCATTCCACATTCCATTCAATTCCATTCCACTTTCCATTCCATTCCATTCCACATTCCAATCCACGTTCCATTCCGTTCCATTCCACTTTCCTTTCCATTCCATTCCGAATTCCATTCCTCATTCCATATCACATGCCATTCCATTCCATTCTACATTCCATTGCATTCCATTAAACATTCCATTCCATTCCTTTCCACATTCCGTTCATTTCCACATTCCATTCCACATTACATTCCACGTTCCATTCCATTCCATTCCGCATTCCATTCCACGTCCCATTCCATGTTCCACTCCATTCCATTCCACGTTCCATTCCAATTTCCATTCCCTTACGATTCAAGTTCCCTTCCACATTCCATTCCACATTCCATTCGACATTCCATTGCGTTCCATTCCACATTCAATTACACACTCAAATCGACATTCCATTCCACATTCCATTCCACATTCAATTGCACATTTCATACTACATCCCATTCCCTTCCATTCCACATTCCATTCCACATTTCATTCTACAACCCATTCCATTCCATTCCACATTCCATTCCACATTCAACTGCACATTTCATTCTACATCCCATTCCCTTCCATTCCACATTCCATTCCACATTTCATTCTACAACCCATTCCATTCCATTCCACATTACTTTCCACATTCCATTCCACATTCCATTCCAGATTCTATTCCATTCCATTCCACATTCCATTCTACATTCCAATCCGCGTTCCATTCCAGGTTCCATTCCACCTTCCATTCCATTGGATTCCTCGTTTCAGTCCACCTTCCATTCCGTTACATTACACTTTAAATGGATTGTGGAATGGAATGTGGAATGGAATATAGAATGAAAAGTGGAATTGAATGGAATGGAATGTTCAATGGAACGTGGAGTGCAATGGAATGGAATGTGAAATGGAATGCCGAATGTAATGGAATGGAATGTGAAATGGAATCTGGAAAGGAAAGTGGAATGGAATGAAATGGAATATGAAATGGAACGTGGAATATAATGGAATGGAATGTAGAATGTAAAGTGGGGTAGAAATTGGAATGGAATGAGGAATGGAATGTGGAATGGAATGGTCCATGGAATGTGGAATGGAACGTGGAATGGAATGGAATGGAAAGTAGAATGGAACATGGAAAGAATGCAATGGAACTTGGATTGGAATGTGGAATGCAATGTGGAATGGAAAGTGGAATGAAATGGAATGGAACATGGAATGGAATGTGGAATTGAATGGAATGGAATGTGGAATAGAAAAGAATGGAACGTGAAATGGGTAGTGGAATGGAACATGGAATGCAACATGGAATGGAATGTGGAATGCAATGGAATGGAGTGTAGAATGGAATGGAACGGAATATGGAATGGTATTGAATGTGGTGGAATGTGGAATGGAATCGAATGGAATGGAATGGGATGCGGAATGCAATGGAATGGAAAGTGGAAAGGAATATGAAATGGAATGCAATGGAATGTGGCGTGAAATGTGGAATGGAATGTGGAATGGAATGGAATGGAATGTGGAATTGAATGTGAATTGCAATGGAATGGAATACCAAATGGAATGAGGAATGGAATGTGAAATGGAATTTGGAATGGAATGTGAAACGGAATGTGGAATGAATCATGGAATGGAACGTGATATAAAATAGAATGCAACGCGTAATTGAATGTGGAATGTAATGGAATGGAATGTGGAATGGAATGCTTAATGGAATGTGGAATGGAAAGGAGGGAAATGCGGAATGGAATGTGGAAACTAATGGAAAGGAATTGAATGTGGAAACGAATAGAATGGAATGTAGAATGGAATTTTGAATGGAATGTGCAACGGAATGTGGAATGTAATGGAATGGAATGTGAAATGGAGTGTGGAAAGGATGGTGGAATGGAACGGAATGCATCATGGAATGGAGGGTGGAATGAAATATGGAAAGGAAAGTGGAAAGTAATGGAAAGGAAAGCGGACTGAAATGAGGAATGGAATGGAATGGAAGTTGGAATGGAATGAGGAAAGGAAAGTGGAATGGAACGTGTAATGGAATGTGGAATGGAATGTGGAATGAAATGGAATGGAATGTGGAATGGATTGTGGAATGGAATGTGGAATAGAATGTGCAATGGAATGGAATGTGTTGTGGAATGAAATGTGGAATGGAATGTGGAATGGAATGTGGAATGGAATGCCGAGTGTAGTATGGAATGGAATGTGCAATGGATTGCAATAGAAAATCGAATGGAATGTGCTAAGGAATGTGGAAGGGAACTTGAAATGAAAGGCAATGGAATGTGGAATGGAACAAGGAATGGAATAGAGTGGAAGATGGAATTGAATGTGGAATGGTACGTGGAATGGAATGGAACGTGGAATGAAATGTGGAATGGAATGTGGAAAGGAATGGAATGTGAAAATTAATGGAATGGAAAGTAGAATAGAATGCAATGGAAAGTGGAATGAAATGGAATGGTTTGTGATATGGAATGTGGAATGGAATGTGGAATGGAATGGAATGGAAAGTGGAATGGAATGGAATTTAAAGTGGAATGGAATGGAATGGAATGTGGAATGAAATGGAAAGGAACGTGCAATGAAACGGAATCAAATGTGGAATGAAATGGAAAGGAATGTGGAATGAAATTGAATGGAATGGAATGGAATGTGGAGTGGAATTTTGAATGGAATGGAATGGAATGTGGATTGGATTGTGGTATGGAATGGAATGGAATGTGGCATGAAATGTGGAATGCAATGGAATGGAATGTGGAAAGCAATGTGGAATGGTATGGAATGGAATGTGGAATGGAATGTGGAATGGAAAGGAATGTAATGTGAAATGGACTGTGGAATGCAATGCAGAAATGTAAGTGGTATGGAATGAAATGGAACGTGGAATGGAACGTGGAATGCAATAGAAAGGAATGTGGAATGGAATGGAATGGAAAGTGGAATGGAATGTGCAATGAAATGGAATGGAATATGGAATGGAATTTGTAATGGAATGGAATGGGGAGGGGAACCTGAAATGCAATGGAATGGAAGGGGGAATGTAATGTGGAATAAAATGTGGAATGTAAAGTGGAATGGAATGGAATGGAACGTGGAATGGAATGGAGTAGAATGTGGAAAGGAATGTGGAATGAAATGCAATGGACAGAGTAATGGAACGAAATGGAATGTGGAAAGGAATGTGGAATGGAATGTGCAATGGAACGGAGTGGAATGTGGAATGGTTTGGAACGGAAAGTGGAATGGAATGTGGAAGGGAAAGTGGAATGGAAAGGAATGTAATGTGGAATGGAATGTCTAAACGAATGTGGAATGTAACGGAATGTGGAATGGAATGTGGAATGGAATGGAATGGAATGTGGAACGGAATGTGGAATGGAATGTGGAAAGGAATGTGGAATCGAATGTAATGGCATGTGGAGAGGAATGGAATGGGATGTGGAATGAAATGGAAAGGAACGTGGAATAGAATGTGGAATGGAATGCGGAATGGAATGGAATGGAAAGTGGAATGCAATGGGATGGAAAAGAATAAGCAACTGAATGGAAAGGAATGTTTAATGGAATGGAATGGAAAGTGCAATGGAATGGAATGGAATGTGGAATGGAACATGCAATGGAACGTGGAAAGGAATGTGGAATTGAATGTGGCATGGAATGTGGAATGGAACGTGCAATGGAACAGAATGGAATGTGGAATGGATTGTGGAATTGAGTGTGAATTGGAACGTGGGGTGGAATAGAATGGAATGAGGAATGGAACAAGCAATTGAACGTGGAATGGAATTGAATGCAATGGAATTGAATGTGGAATGGAAGGGAATGGAATGTGGAATGGAATGTGGAATGGAAAGGAATGATTTGTGGAATGAAATTTGGATTGTAATGGAATGGAATGTGTAATGGAATGGACTGGAATGTGGAATGGAATGTGGAATAGAACTTAAAGGAAAGTGGAATGGAACATGAAATGGAATGGAATGGAATGGAATTTGCAAAGGAATGGAATGGATTGTGGAATGGAATGTGGAATGGAATCTGGAATGGAATTGAATGTGGAATGGATTGCGAATTTGAATGCAATGGAATGTGGAATGCAATGTGGAATGAAATGCAATGCAATGAGAATGTAATGTGGAATGTAATGTAATGGAAAGTGGATTGGAAAATGGAATGGAATGTCGAATGGAAAGTGGAATGGAATGAAATGGAATGTGGAATGGAATGTGGAATGGAATGTGGAATGGTATGTGGAATGGAATGCAATGTAATGTGGAATGGAATGCGGAATGGAATGTGGAATGGAAAGTGGAAAGGAATGGAATGGAATGTGGAATGGAACATGGAATGGAACGTGGAATGGAACATGGAATGGAATGTGGAATGGGATGTGCAATGGAATACAGAATGGAAAGTTGAATGGAATGGAATGGAACTTGGAATTGAACGTGGAATTTAATGGAATGGAATGTGGAACAGAACGTAGAATGGAACGTGGAAAGGAATGTGGAAGGGAATGTGGAGTGGAATGGAATGGAATGGAATAGAATGTGGAATGGAACCTGCAATGTATCGTGGAATTGAATATGGAATGGATCATGGAATGGAACGTGAAATGGAATGCGGAATGGAATGTGGAATGGAATATGGAATGGAAAATGAAATTGAATTGAATGGAATGTGGAATTTAATGCATTGGAATGTGGAATGGAATGTGGAATGGAATGTGGAATGGAACGTTGAATGTTATGGAATGGAACATGGAATGGAATGTGGAATAGAATGGAATGGAATGTGGAATGCAATGGAATGGAATGAGGATTGGAAAAGTATTGAATGTGAAATGGGACGTGGATTGGAACATGGAACACAATGTGGAATGGAACGTGGAATTGAATGTGGATTGCAACGGAATGGAATGTGGAATGTAATGGAAAGGAATGTGGAATGGAACTGAATGGAGTGGATGTGGAATGGAATGGAATGGAATGGAATTCGGAATGCAATTGAATGGAATGTGGAATGGAATGGAATGGAATGGAATGGAATGTGGAATGCAATGGAATGAAACGGAATGGAATGGAATGTGGAATTTAATGGAATGGAAGGGAATCTGGAATAGAATGGAAAGGAACGGAATGTGGAATTAAATGGAATGGAATGTTATGGAATGGAATGTGGAATTTAATGGAATGGAATGAGGAATGAAATGGATTGGAATGTGGAATGCAGTAGAATGGAACCGGGAGTGTAATGTGGAATGGATTTTGCAATGGAAATGAATGGAATCTGGAATAGAATGGAAAGGAATGGAATGAGGAATGGCATGTTGAAAGGAATGTGCTATGGAATGGAATGGAATGTGGTATGGAATGGAATGGAACGTGGAATGAAATGGAATGGAATGTAATGGAAAGAATTGTGAAATGGAATGTGGAATGGAATGCGGAACGGAAAGAAATGAAACGTGGAATGGAATGGAATGGAACATGGAATAGAATGCAAAGGAAGGAGGAATGGAGCATGGAATGCAACAAGGAATGGAAAGTGGAATGGAATGTGGAATGGAATGTGGAATGCAATCTAATGGAATGTGGTATGAAATGTGGAATGGAATGTAATGGAATGTGGAATGGAATGTGGAACGTAATTCAATGGAATGAGAATGGAAGGTGAAATGGAACGGAATGCAGTGTGCAATGGAATGAGGAATACAACGGATTGGAATGTGGAATGGAATATTGAATTGATTGTGGAATGGAACGGAATGAATTGTGGAATGGAATGTGGAATGAAACGTGGAATGGAACGTGGTACTGAATGGAATGGAACTTGCAATAGAATGTGGAATGGAATGCAAGGAAATGAGAAATGAATTGTGAAGTGTAATGGAATTGAATGTGGAAAGGAATGGAATGGAATTTTGAAAGGAATGAGGAATGGAATGGAATGTAATGTGGAAAGGAATGTGCAATGGAATATGAAATGGAAATTGGAATGGAAAGGAATGGAATGTGGAATGGAACATGGAATGAAAAAGTATAGAACGTGGAATGGAAAGTAGAATGGACTGTGCAATGGAATGCGGAATGGAATGTGGAATTGAATGCAATGGAATGGAATGGAATGGAATGCAATGGAATGTGGAATGGAATGTGGAATGGTATTTAATGGAATGTGGATTGGAATGTGGAATTGTACTGAATGGAATGGAATGTTCAATGGAATTTGGAAAGGAATGGAAAGGAATGGAATGGAATTTGAAATGAAATGTGGAATGGAAAGGAATGGAATGTGGAATGCAATGGAATGGAATGGAATGTGCAATGGAATTTGGAATGTAATGGAATGGAACATGGAATGGATTGTGGAATTCCACGTGGAATGGAATGGAATGGAATGGAAAGAAATGTCTAATTGAATGGAATGGAATGTTGAATGGAATGGAATGGAATGTGCAATGGAACGTGCAATTTAACGTGGAATGGAAAGTGAAATGGAACGTACAATGGAATGCGGAATGGAAAGGAATGGAATGTGGAATGGAATGGAATGGAATGGAATGGAATGTGGAATGGAATGTGGAATGGAATGGAATGGAATAGAATGGAATGGAATGGAATGCAATTTGAAATGGAATGGAATGGAATGTGGAATGGAATGGAAAGGAATGTGGAATGGAATGGAATGTGGAATGGAATAGAATGGAATGTGTAATGGAACGTGGATTGGAATTGAATGTGGAATGGAATGGAATGGAATACGAAATGGTATGGAATGTGGAATGGAATGGAATGGAATGTGGAATGGAATAGAATGGAATGTGAACTGCATTGGAATGGAATGTGGAAAGGAATGTAATGGAATTTGGAATGGAATGTGCAATGGAATGTAATAGATTTTGGAATGGAATGGAATGTGGAATGGAAAGTGAATGGAATTGAATGAAATATGGAATGGAATGGAAAGGAATGTGGAATGGAATGGAATGTGGAATGGAATAGAATGGAATGTGTAATGGAACGTGGATTGGAATTGAATGTGGAATGGAATGGAATGGAATACGAAATGGTATGGAATGTGGAATGGAATGGAATGCAATGTGGAATGGAATAGAATGGAATGTGAACTGCATTGGAATGGTATGTGGAAAGGAATGTAATGGAATTTGGAATGGAATGTGCAATGGAATGTAATAGATTGTGGAATGGAATGGAATGTGGAATGGAAAGTGAATGGAATTGAATGAAATGTGGAATGGAATGGAAAGGAATGTGGAGTGGAATGGAATGGAAAGGAATGTGGAATGGAATGGAATGGAATTTGGAATGGAACGTGGAGTGAAATGGAATGGAATGTGGAATGGAATGTGGAATGGAAAGAAATGGAATGTGGAATTGAGTGTGCAATGGAAAGGAATGGAATGTTAAATGCAGTGAAATGGAATGTGGAATGGAATGCAATGGAATGTGGAATGGAATGTGGAACGGAATGGAATTGTATGTGGAATGGAATGTGGAATGGTTGGAATGGAATATGGAATGGAATGGAATGGAATGGTAATTTACTGTGGAATGCAATATGGAATTGAATGGAATGGAATGTGTAATGGAATGGAATGGAATGCGAAATGGAACTTGGAATGGAATGGAATGGATCATGTAATGGAATGGAATGGAAGGTGAAATGGAATGGAACTTGGAATGGAATAGAACGGAACGTGGAATTGAATGGAATGGAATGTGGAGTGTAATGGAATGGAATGTGGAATTCAATGGAATAGAATGTGGAATGGAATGGCATGGAACGTGGAATGGAATGGAGTGGAATTCAGAATGGAATGTGGACTGAAATGGAATGGAATATTGATGCAATCGAATGGAATGTGGAATGGATTGGGATGGAATGTGTAATGGAATGTGGAACGGAATGAAATGGAATGCGGAATAGTATGTCTAATGCTTGGAATGAAATGTGGAATGGAATGGAATGGAATCTGGAGTGGAATGTGGAATGGAATGTGGAGTGCAATGTAATGGAAAGTGGAATGGAATGTGGAATGTGATGGAATGGAATGTGTAAGGAAACGCGAAATGGAATGTAATGGAATGCAGAATGGAATGTGGAATGGAATGGTGTGGAATGTGGAATGGTATGGAATGGAATGTGGAATGGAATGTGGAATGGAATGGAATGGAATGTCTAATAGTGTGCGGAATGGAACGTGGAAGGGAATGGAATAGAATGTGGAATGGAATAGAAAGGAAAATTGAATGGAATGTGGAATGGAATGGAATGGAATGCAATGTGGAATGGAATGGAATGGAAAGGAATGCAGTGTGGAATGGAATGGAATGGAATGTGGAATGGAATGGAATGGAATGGAATGGAATGGAATGGAATGCAATGTGGAATGGAATGGATTGGAATGTGGAATGGAATGCAATGGAACGTGGAATGGAATGGAATGGAACGTGGAATGGAATGGAATGCAATGTGGAATGGAATGGAATGGAATGTGGAATGGAAGGGAATGGAAGTGAATGGAATGTGGAATGGATTTCAATGGAATGTGTAATGGAAGATAATGGAATGGAATGATATGTGAAATGGAACGGAATGGAATATGGAATGGAAAGTGGAAATGAATGGAATGGTAAGTGGAATGGAACTTGGAACGGAATGTAATGACACGTGGAATGGAATGGAAAGTAATGTGTAATGGAATTAGGAATGGAACGTGGAATAGAATGGAGTGGAATGTGGAATGTAATGGAATGGAATGTGGAATGGAATGGAATGGAATGCAATGTGGAATGGAAGGGAGTGGAACGTGGAATGGAATGAAATGTGGAATGCAATGGAATGGAATGGAATATGGAATTGAATGGAATGTGGAATGGAAAGGAATGGAATGTGGAATGGAATGTTGAATGGAATGGAATGGAATGTGGGCTGCAATGCAATGGAATGTGGAATGGAATGGAATGGTATGTGGAATGTAATGTGGAATGGAATGTGGAATGGAATGGAAAGGATTGTGCAATGTAATGGAATGGAATGTGGAATGAAATGTGGAATGCAATTGAATGGAATGCGGAATTGAATGGAAAGGAATATGGAATGGAATGGAATTTCATATTCCTTTCAACCTTCCATTCCATTCCATTCCATTGCATTCCATATTCCGTTCAATTACATTCCACTTCCCAATTGATTCAGTTCCGCATTCCATTGCATTCCATTACATTACGTTCCACATTCCTTTCCATTCCATTACATTCCAATTCAAATTCTATAAAATTCCCTTCTATTCCGCATTCCATTCCTTTCCATTCCACATTCCATTCCATTTCATTCCTCATTCCTTTCAATTCCATTCCATTCCATTCCATTCCACTTTACATTACACATTCCATTACGCATTCCATTCCATTCCTTTCCATATTTCCTTCTATTCCTTTCCATTCCACATTCCATTTCATCTTCCATTCCACGTTCTTTTCCACGTTCCATTCCATTCCGTTCCGGATTTCATTCTATTCCCGTCCACATTCTATTCCACATTCCACTCCTTTCCATTCGACATTTCATGCCACATTCCATTCCACGTTCCATTCCCTTCCATTCCACTCTCCATTCCACATTTCATTCCTCATTCCATTCCACTTTCCGTTCCATGTTCCATTGCATTCCATTCCACGTTTCATTTCACCTTCCATTCCATTCCATCCCAGGTTACATTCCACATTCCATTCCACGTTCCATTCCATGTTCCATTCCACATTCCATTCCACGTTCCGTTCTACCTTCCACTTCAAGTTTCATGCCACGTTCCAATCCATTTCATTCCATGATCTATTCGACATTCCATTCCATTCCATTCCACTTTCCATTTCACATTCCCTTCGACATTCCATTCCACATTCCATTCCGTTACATTCCACGTTTCATTCGACATTCCATTCCATTCCATTCCACATTCCTTTCCATTGCATTCCACATTCCTTTCCATTCAATTCCACTTTTTATTGCATTCCATTCCACGTTCCTTTTAACATTCCATACCACATTCCATTCCACATTCCACATTCCATTCCATTCCATTTCACCGTCCAGTTCATTCCACATTCCAATGCATTCCATTCCACATTCCATTCAATTCTGTTCCATATTCCACTCCACATTCCATTCCAAATTCCTTTCCATGTTCCTTTCCACATTCCATTGCACGTTGTTTTCCATACCATTACAAGATCCATTCCACAATCCATTCCATTGCATTCCACGTACCATTCCATATTTCATTCCACATTGCATTCCCCATTCCATTCCGTTCCATTTCTTTTTCCATTCCACATTCTATTCCACTTTCCATTCCACCATAAATTCCTTTCCATTACATTCTACTCCACATTCCACTCAACTTTCCTTTCCACCTTCCATACCACATTCCATTCCACATTGCAATAGAATCCATTCCACCATCCATTGCACACTCCTTTCCATTCCACTCCACATTCCATTCCACATTCCATTCCACATTCCATTCCACTTTCCATTCAATTCCATTCCACAATCCATTCCACATTCCATTCCATTGCATTCAACGTTGCATTCCATTCCAACCGACATTCCATTCCTCATTCCATTCCAAATTTCATTCCACGTTCCATTCCATTCCATTCCAGGTTGCATTCCCTTCCATTCCACATTCCATTTCACTTTCCTTTCCCTTCCATTCCACATTCCATTCCATTCCTTTCAAAATTACAAATTTTCCACATTTCATTGCACATTCCATTCCACGTTCCATTCCATTCCCTTCGACATTCTGTTCCGCGTTCCATTGCATGTCCCATTCCATTACATTCCACGTTCCATTCCTCTTTCCGTTCAATGCAATTTAACGTTACATTCCAATCCATTCCACTTTCCATTCCACATTGCATTCCACATTCCATTCCACGTTCCATTGAACATTTCATTCCATTCCATTCCACATTTCATTCCACAGTCCATTCCACGTTGCATTCCACAATCCATTCTGTTGCATTTCACGTTCCATTCCACGTTCCATTCCATATTCCATTTCACATTCCATTCCATTCCTTTCTACATTCCATTCCACATCCTACTCCACATTCCATTCCGTTCCATTCCACATTCCATTGCATTCCCTGCCACATTCTTTCCATATTCAAATCCATTCCATTTCACTTTCCATTCAATTCCATTCCACTTCCCATTCCACAGAATGTTCCATATTCCTTTCCACATTCGATTCCATTCCATTCCATTCCACATTCCATTCCATTCCATTCCATTCCAATCCACATTGCCTTCCACTCTCAATTCCACATTCCTTTCCACGTTCCATTCTACGTTACATTCCACATTCCGTTACATTCCTTTCCACGTTCAATTCCACGTTCCATTCCATTGCATTCATCTTTTCATTCCATATTCCATTGAACATCCCTTTCCATGTTCCATTGCATGTTCCGTTACACGTTCCTTTCCACACTCCACTCGACATTCCATTACACATTCCATTCCACATTTCATTCTACATCCCATTCCATTCCATTCCACAGTCCATTCCACATTCCATTCCACATTCCATTCCATTCCATTAAAGATTCCGTTCCACATTACATTACACGTTTCATTCCACATTCCATTCCATGTTCCATTCCACCTTCCTTTCCATTCCATTCCTCGTTTCAGTCCACATTCCACTCCATTGCATTCCACTCTCCTTTCCACATTCCATTCCACTTTCCATTCCACATTCCATACAAGATACCATTCCATTCCATTCCACATAACATTCCATATTCCATTATATGTTCCATTCCACATTCCATTCCACGTTCCATTCTACCTTCCATTAAATTCCATTCCTCGTTTTAATCCAGATTCCATTCCATTCCTTTCCACATTCCATTCCACATTGCATTCCTTATTACATTCCGTTCCATTCCACATTCCATTGCATATTACATTCCATTCTATTCCACATTCTGTTGCACATTCCATTCCACCTTCCATTCCATTCCGTTCCACTTTCCTTTTCAGATTCCATTACACTTTGCATTCCATTACATTCCACATTCCATTCCACATTCCATTCCATTCAACTTCACGTTCCATTCCATATTCCATTCCGCATTCCATTCCACATTCCATTTCACATTCCATTCCACGATCCATTCCACATTCAGTTCCACGATATATTGCATGTTCCATTCCACATTCAATTCCATTGCATTCCATTCCATATTCCATACCATGTTCCAAAGTACGTTTCACTAAACTTTCCATTCCGTGTTCCCTTCCATTCCATTCCAAATACCGTTCCACATTCCAATCCATTGCATCCCACTTTTCATGCCACTTTGCATTCCACAATCCATTCCTTTACATTCTACATTCCATTCCACTTTCCATTACCCATCCCACTGCATTCCATTCCCCATTCCTTTCCACTTTCCATTCAATTCCATTCCATAATCCTTTCCACATTCCATTCCACATTCCATTCCACCTTCTATTCCATTCCATTCCACATTCCATTCCATTCCATCCGAAATTCCATTCGACTTTCCATTCCACGTTCGATTCCACGTTCCATTCAATCCATTCTTTGTTCCATTATTTTCCATTTCAGATTTCATTCCAGCTTACAGTTCACATTCCATTCCACATTCCATTACACATTTCTTTCCATTCCATTCCACATTCCATTCCATTCCATTCCACATTCCATTCCGTTCTTTTCCACATTCCAGTTTTTTCCACATTCCATTCTACGTTCCATTCCACATTCCATTCCATTCCATTCCACGTTCCATTCCACGATCCATTCCATGTTCCATTATATTCCATTCCGTGTTCCGCTCAACATTCCGATCCACTCCATTTCACGTTCTATTCCATAATTCCATTACAAATTCCATTCCACTTTCAATTCCATTGCATTCCACATTCGATTCCACTCTCTACTCCACATTATACTCCACATTCCGCTTCGTTCCAATTCACATTCCATTCCACTTTCCATTCCATATTTCATTCCACATTGCATTCCATTCCACATTCCATTCCATTCCATTCCACATTCCATTCCACTTTGCATTCTCTGTTCCATTCCACGTTCCTTTCCACTTACCATTCTTTTCCATTCCACGTTCTATTCCACAGTCCATTCCATTCCGTTTCAGTTTCCTTTCCATATTCCATTCCAGATTCCATGAAACATTACTTCTGTTCCATTAAACATTCCATTCCACATTCCATTCCACATTCCATTCCACATTCCATTAGTCATTACATTCAGCATTCCATTCCACATTCCTTTCCACATTCCATTGCATTCCATTACACATTCCATTCCACATTCGATTACATTATATTCCGCATTCCATTCCACATTCCATTCCGTTCCATTTTACATTCCATTACACGTTCCACTCCATTCCATTCGACGTTCATTTCCACATGCCATTCCACATTGCGTTCCACATTCCATTGCACATTCCATTTCACATTCTATTCCGTTCCATACCACATTCCTTTCCAATCCATTCCACTTTCCTTCCACTTTCAATTCTACAATCCATTCCACATGCCATTCCATTCCATCCCACATTCCATTCCATATTCAATTCCATTCCATTCCACATTCCATACCACCTTCCATTCCATTACATTCCACGTTCCATTCCACGTTACAGTCCACCTTCCTTTCCACGTTACATTCCAAATTCAATTCTATTCCATTCCTTATTCCACTCCATTCCATTAAATTCCACTATCCATTCAGCATTTCATTCCACATTCCATTTCACATTCCATTCCACATTCCATTCCATTCCATTCCACGTTTCACTACATTACACGTTCCCTTACACGATGCATTTCACGTTGCAGTCCATGATCCATTCCATTTCATTCTAAGTACCATTACATTGCATTCGACTTTCCCTTCCACATTCCATTCCACATTCCATTTCACATTCCATTCTCATTCCATTTCACTATCCATTTCTTTCCATTCTATTCCATTATACATTCCTTTCCATTCCAATCCACATTCCATTGCATTCCATTGCACTTTCCATTCGGTTACACATTCCATTCCTTTCCGTTCCATGTTCCATTGCATTCCATCCCACTTTCCATTCCATTACATGCCACATTCCATTACACATTCCACTGCATTCCATTCTATTCCGTGTTCCATTCCATTCCAAACCACATTCCTTTCCATTCCATTCCACATTCCATTGCATTCCATTCCACATTCCATTCCAAATTCCATTCCACATTCCATTTGACGTTCCATTCTATTCCATTCCACATTCCATTCCATTCCATTCCACATTCCATTGCATTTCATTCCACATTCCATTTCATTCAATTTCACATTCCATTCCATTTCATTGTATTCCACATTCCATTCAATTCCATTCCACATTGCATTCAATTACATTTTGCATTCCATTGCCCATTGCATTCCACATTCTATTCGACGTTCCTTTCCACATTCCGTTGCTAATTCCATTCCATTCCATCCCACATTCCATTACACTTTAAATTCCATTCTATCCAACATTTCATTACACTTTCCATTCCGTTCAATTCCACCTTTCATTCCACTTCCTATTCCACGTTCCATTCCATGTTCCTCTCCACGATGCATTCCACATTCCATTCCTTTCCATTCCACACTCCTTACCATTGCATTACATTCCATTCCACAATCTATTCCATTCCATTCCACATTTCTTTCCACATTCCTTTCCACATTCCATTACTTTCAATTTCACATTTCATTCTATAATCCATTCCACTTTCCATTCCACATTCCATTCCGTCTCATTCCACTTTCCATTCCACAGTGCATTGCAAATTCCATTCCACTTTCCTTTCCATTCCATTCCACATTCCATTCCACACTCCATTCCACACTCCATTTCCTATGCCATTCAGTTACATTCCACATTCCATGGCACATTCCATTCCTTTCCATTCCACTTTCCATTCCACCCTGCATTCCACATTCCATTCCACCCTCCTTTCCACGTTGCTTTCCACATTCCATTCCACATTCCATTCCACCTTCCATTCCTCATTCCATTCCAATCCATTCCACATTCCATTCCTTTCCATTCCACATTCCATTCCACACTCCATTCCACACTCCATTCCACATTGAATTCCACATTCCATTCTGTTCCATTCCACATTCCATTCCAGATTCCATTCCGTTCCATTCCACATTCCATTCCAGATTCCATTCCGTTCCATTCCACATTCCATTCCACACTCTATTCCATTCCATTCCACATTCCATTGCATTCTATTCCAAATTGCCTTCCACATTCAATTCCTCATAACTATCCATTCTATTCCACATTCCACACCACATTCCAAAATACGTTACATTCCACATTCAATTCAACATTCCATTCCGTTCCATTACACATTCCATTTGACACTCCATTACACATTCCATTGCACATATCAAACCGTTCCATTTGACATTCATTTCCACATTCCATGCCACAATGCATTCCACATAACCTTCCATTCCATTCCACATTCCATTGCATTCCATTCCACATTCAATTCCACATTTCATTCTACATACCATTCCCTTCCATTCCACATTCCATTCCACATTTCATTCTACATGCCATTCCATTCCATTCCACATTCCATTACAGATTCTATTCCATTCCATTCCTCATCCATTCCACATTCCATTCCACGTGCCATTCCGCGTTCCATTCCACCTTCCATTCCTTTCCATTCCTCGATTCAGTCCACCTTCCGTTACTTTACATTCAACTTTACTTTCCACATTCCAATCCAAATTCCATTTCACATTCCATTCCACATTCCATTCCACATTCCATTCCACATTCCATTCCAGATTCCATTTCATTCCATTCCACATTCCATTCCACTTTAAATTCCACGTTCCATTCCACGTTCCATTCCACCTTCGATTCTATTCCATTTCTCGTTTCAGTCCGCATTCCATTGCATTACATTCCACTTTCCTTTCCACATTCCATTCCACATTCCATTCCACACTTCTTTCCGTTTCATTCCACATTCCATTCCACATTCCATTACATTCCAATCCATATTCCGTTGCACATTCCATTCCACGTTCCATTCCACATTCCATTCCATTTCATTCCACTAACCTTTCCAGATTCCATTCCACATTTCATTCCATTATATTCCACATTCCATTCCACATTCCATTCCATTCCCTTCCACGTTTCATTCAACATTCCATTCCATTAAATTTCACGTTCCATTCCATATTCCATTCCACATTCCATTCCACATTCCATTTTACGTTCCATTCAGCGTTCCATTCCACATTAAATTCCACCATACATTCCACTTTCCGTTCCACATTCCATTCCATTCCATTCGAATCCACTCCACATTCCATTCCACTTTCCATTCCACATTCCATTCCGCGTGCCAATCCTCATTCCTTTCCACGTTCCTTTTTACGTTCCATTGCACATTCCATTGCATTCCTTTCCACGTTCAGTTCCACGTTCCATTCCATTCCATTCAACTTTCCTTTCCATATTCAATTGAACATCCCATTCCATGTTCCATTCCATTTTCCATTCCACGTTCCATTCGACACTCCACTCGACATTCCTTTACACATTCCATTCCGCATTTCATTCTATATCCCATTCCATTACATTCCACAGTCCATTCCAAATTCCATTCCACATTCCATTCCAGATTCCATTCCATTCCATTAAACATTCCATTCCACATTACATTACACGTTTCCTTCCACTTTCCATTCCATGTTCCATTCCACCTTCCATTCCTTTCCATTCCTCGTTTCAGTCCACATTCCATTCCATTGCTATCCACTCTCCTTTCCACATTCCATTCCACTTTCCATTCCACATTCCATGTCAGACTCCATTCCATTCCATTCCACACACCATTCCACATTCCATTATACGTTACATTCCACATTCCATTTCACGTTCCATTCCACGTCCCATTCCCTTCCATTCCTCGTTTTAGTCCACATTCCATTCCATTCCATTCCACATTCCATTCCACATTCCATTCCAAATTACATTCCCTTCCATTCCACATTCCATTCCATATTACATTCCATTCCATTCGACATTCCGTTGCACATTCCATTCCACGTTCCATTCCACATTCCATTCCATTCCATTCCACTTTCCTTTCCAGATTCCACTTCACTTTGCATTCCATTCCATTCCACATTCCATTCCACATTCCATTCCGTTACATTCTACGTTCCGTTCAACATTCCATTCAATTCAATTTCATGTTCCATTCCATATTCCATTCCACATTCCATTCCACATTCCATTTCACGTTCCATTTCACGATCTATTCCACATTCAATTCCACGGTTCGTTGCACGTTCCATTCCACATTCCATTCCATTCCATCCATTCCACTCCGCATTCCCTTCCACATTCCATTCCTCATTCGATTTCACGTTCCATTCCACATTCCTTTCTACGTTCCATTCTGCCTTCCATTCCACATTCCATTCCATTCCTTTCGACGTTCAATTCCACATTCCCTTCCATTCCATTCAACTTTCCATTCCATATTCCATGGAACATCACATTCCACGTTCCATTCCATGTTCCATTCCACGTTCCATTCCAGATTCCATTCCATTCCATTCAACATTCTCTTCCACATTCCATTCCACATTCCTTTCCACATTATATTCCGTTCCATTCCACTTTCCATTAAACATTTCGTTCCACATTCCATTCCACATTGCATTTCATTCCATTCCACAATCCATTCCAAAGTCCATTCTACTCCATTCCACATTCATTTCCACATTCCATTCCACATTATATTCCACAGTCCATTCCAAATTGCATTACACATTCAATTCCACATTCCATTCTCATTCCATTGCATTTCTTTCTACTTTCCATTCCACATTCCATTGCATTCCAATTCACATGTTATTCCACATTCCATTCCATTCCATTCCATTCCACATTCCATTAAACATTATATTCCTCATTCCATTCCGCAGTCCATTCCATTCGTTTCCAAATTCCATTCCATTCCAATCAACATTACATTCCACATTTCATTCCATTCCATTCCACATTTCGTTCCACATTCCATTCCATTCCATTCCACATTTCATTCTACATTCCATTCCACATTCCATTCCACTTTCCATTCCACATTCCCTTCCATTCCATTCCTGTCCATACCACATTAAATTCCACATTAAATTCCACATTCCACTTTCCATTCCATGTTCCATTCCATTCCATTCCACATTGCATTCCATTCCATTCCATTCTGCTTTCCATTCCATTCCATTCCACATTCTTTTCCAGATTCCCTTCCATTCCTCTCCACATTTAATTTCATATTCCATTCCATTCCATTCCACATTTCATTCCATTCCATTCCATGTTCCATTCCACGATCCATTCCACATTCCATTCCACGTTCCTTTCCACATTCCATACCATTCCATTCTACATTGCATTCCATTTTCCATTCCATTGCATTCCATATTCCTTACCATAGCATTCATTCCATTCCGCTTTCCATTCTATTGCATTCCACATTCTACTCCACATTCCATTCCATTCCATTCCACTTTCCATGCCACATTCCATTCCATTCCGTTGAAAATTCCATTTTACATTCCATTGCACATTCCATTCCTTTCTATTCCACATTCCATACACATTCCTTTCCACATTCCATTCCAAATTCCATTCCATTGCATTCCATTCCAAATTCATTTCACATTCCATTCAATTACATTCCAAGTTCCAATCCACATTCCATTCCACATTCCATTCCAGATTCTTTTCCATCCCATTCCACATTCCATTCCACGTTCCATTGCACCTTCCATTCCACCTTCCATTCTATTCCATTTCTTGTTTCAGTCCACTTTCCATTGCATTACATTCCACTTTCCTTTCCACATTCCATTCCACATTCCATTCCACACTACCTTCCTTTCCATTCCACATTCCATACCACATTCCATTCCATTCCAATCCATATTCCGTTGCACATTCCATTCCACGTTCCATTCCACATTCCATTCCATTTCATTCCACTTTCCTTTCCAAATTTCATTCTACGTTCCATTCCATTATATTCCACATTCCATTCCACATTCCATTCCATTCCATTCCACGTTCCATTCAACATTCCATTACATTAAATTTCACGTTCCATTCCATATTCCATTCCACATTCCTTTCCACATTCCATTTCATGTTCCATTCCACGTTCCATTCCACATTAAATTCCACCATACATTGCACGTTCCATTGCACATTCCATTCCATTCCATTCCATTCCATTCCACTCCACATTCCCTTCCACATTCCATTCCACATTTCATTCCACGTTCCATTCCACATTCCTTTCCATGTTCCATTCTACTTTGCATTCCACATTCCATTACATTCTTTTCCACGTTCAATTCCACGTTCCATTCCATTCCATTCAACTTTGCATTCCATATTCCATTGAACAGCACATTCTGCATTCCATTCCATGTTCCATTCCATGTTCCATTCCACATTATATTCTATTCCATTCAATGTTCCCTTCCACAATCCATTCCACAGTCCATTCCACAGTCCATTCCACATTCCTTTCCACATTCCTTTCCAGATTCCATTCCATTCCATTAAACATTCCATTCCACATTACATTACACGTTTCATTCCACATTACTTTCCATGTTCCATTCCACCATCCATTCCATTCCATTCCCCGTTTCAGTCCACATTCCATTCCATTGCATTTCACTCTCGTTTCCACATTCCATTCCACATTCCATTCCACATTCCATTCCACATTGCATACCAGATTCCATTATATTCCATTCCAAATAATATTTCACATTCCATTCCACATTCCATTCCACCTTCCATTCCATTCCATTCCTCGTTTTAGTCCACTTTCCATTCCATTCCATTCCGCATTCCATTCCACATTCCATTCCACATTACATTCCGTTCCATTCCACATTCCATTCCATATTACATTCCATTCCATTCCACATTCTGTTGCACATTGCATTCCACGTTCCATTCCACATTCCATTCAACTTTCCTTTCCAGATTCCTTTCCACTTTGCATTCCATTACATTCCACTTTCCATTCCACATTCTATTCTATTTCATTCTGCGTTCCATTTAACATTCCATTGCATTCAATTTCACTTTCCATTCCATATTCCATTCCACATTCCATTCCACATTCCATTTCACATTCCATTCCACGATCCATTCCACATTCAATTCTACGATACATTGCACGTTCCAATCCACATTCCATTCCATTCCATTCCATTTCACTCCACATTCCCTTCCACATTCCATTCCACATTCGATTTCACGCAGCACTCCACATTCCTTTCCACGTTCCATTCTAACTTCCGTTGAACATTGGTTTCAATTCCTTTCGACGTTCAATTACTCGTTCAATTCCATTCCATTCAACTTTCCATTCCATACTCCTTTGAACATCACGTTCCACAATCCATTTCATGTTCCATTCCACGTTCCATTCCACATTCCATTCCATTCCTTTCCACTTTCCCTTCCACATTCCATTCGACATTCCATTCCACATTATATTCCGTTCCATTCCATATTCCATTCCACATTCCATTCCACATTCCATTCGACCTTCCACTCCATTCCTTTCCACTTTCCATTAAACATTCCTTTCCACATTCCATTCCACATTGCATTCGATTCCATTCCACAATCCATTCCAAAGTCCATTCCATTCCATTCGACATTCCTTTCCACATTCCATTCCACATTCCTTTCCACAGTCCATTCCAAATTGCATTACACATTCAATTCCACATTCCATTCTCATTCCATTGTATTTCTTTCCACTTTCTATTCCACATTCCATTGCATTCCAATTCACATGCCACTCCAAATTCCATTCCATTCCATTCCATTCCATTCCACATTCCATTCAACATTCCATTCCACATTCCATTCCGCAGTCCATTCCATTCCGTCCCAAATTCCATTCCATTCCAATCAACATTCCATTCCAAATTTCTTTCCATTCCATTCCACATTCCATTCCGCAGTCCCTTCCATTCCATTCCACATTCCATTCCATTCCATTCTATTCCATTCCATTCCATTCCATTCCATTCCATTCCACGTTCCATTCCCCTTTCCATTAAATTCTATTCCACATTCCATTCCACATTCCAGTCCATTCCATTCCACATTCCATTCCATTCCAACACACATTTCATTCCGTTCCATTCCACATTCCGTTCCACATTCCATTCCACATTCCATTTCATTCCATTCCACATTCCATTCCATTCCATTCCATTCCACGTTCCATTCCACATTCCATTCCACATTCCATTCCACATTCCATTTCATTCCATTCCACATTCCATTCCATTCCATTCCATTCCACGTTCCATTCCACATTCTATTTCACATTCCATTTCATTCCATTCCACATTCCACTCCATTCCATTCCATTCCACGTTGCATTGCACGTTCCCTTCCACATTCCATTCCATTCCATTCCATGTTCCATTCCACACTCAATACCACATTCCATTCTACCTTTCATTCTGTTCCATTGCACATTCCATTCCGTTCCACATTCCATGCCACGTTGATTTCCACATTATTTTCTATATTCCATTCCAGGTTCCAGTCTATTTTCCATTCCATTCCATTTCACATTCCATTCTACATTCTATTAAAGGATCCATTCCATTCCATTCCATTCCACTTTCCATTCCACGTTCCATTCAATATTCCTTTGCATTCCATTCCAACTTCCATTCCGCACTCCATTCCACATTCCATTCCACCTTCCAATCCGGTCCAGTCCACATTCCATTACACAATCCATTCCACATTCCATTCCACGTTCCATTCCAAATTCCATTAAAGTCCATTCCACATTCCATTCCACCTTCCATTCCGCATTCCATTCCATTCCATTCCATTCCATTCTATTCCACATTCCAATCCATTCCATTCCACATTTCATTCCACATTCCATTCCGTTCCATTCCACATTTCATTCCACATTCCATTGCACATTCCATTCCACTTTCCAGTCCACATTCCCTTCCATTCCATTCCTGTCCATTCCACATTAAATTCCACATTCCAGATTCCATTCCACGTTCCATTCCACGTTCCATTCCATTTCATTCCAACTTGCATTCCATGCCATTCCACTTTTCATAGCATTCCATTCCATTCCATTCCACTTTCCATAGCATACCATTCCATTCCATTCCACATTCCATTCCATTTTTTCCACATTCTATTCCAGATTCCATTCCATTCCTCTCCACATTCAATTCTATATTCCTTTCCATTCCATTCCAAATTTGTTTCCATTCCATTCCACGTTGCATTCCACGATCCATTCCACGTTCCTTTCCATGTTCCATTCCACATTCCATACAATTCCATTCTACATTGCATTCCATTTTCCATTCCATTGCATGCCATATTCATTACCATTTCACTCATACCATTTCGCATTCAATTCCATTCCATTCCACATTCTATTCCTCATACCATTCCTTTCCATTCCACATTCCATGCCACATTCCTTTCCATTCCATTCAAAATTCCATTTCACTTTCCATTCCACTTTCCATTCCTTTCTATTGCACATTCCAAAACACATTCCTTTCCACATTCCATTCCACATTCCATTCCATTTCACATCCATTCCACATTCCATTCCATTCCATTCCACGTTTCAGTCCACATTCCATTCTACATTCCATTCCACGTTCCTTTTCATTGCATTCCACGATCCATTTCACGTTCCATTTGACAATCCTTTCCACATTTCTTTACATTCCATTCCACGTTCCACTCTACTTTCCATTCCATTCCATTCCACTTTCCATTGCATTTTCCATTCCACGTTCCATTCCAAATTTCATTCCATGTTTCATTGCACGTTGCATTCCACGTTTCATTCCTTTCCATTCCACGTTTCATTCCACATTCCATTCCATTGCATTCCATGACCCATTCCACCTTCCATTCCAAATTTCATTCCACATTGCATTCTGTTACATAACACGTTCCACTGCACATTCCATTCCACATTCTATTCCACATAGCAGTACACTTTACATTCCATTCCATTCCACATTCCATTCCACATTAAATTCCATTGCATACCACATTTAGTTCCACGTTGCATTCCGCATTCCCTTCCACATCCCGTTACACATCCCATTCCATATTCCCTTCCACATTCCATTCCATTCCATTCCACACTCAATTCAAAATTCCATTCCATTCAATTCCACATTCTATTGCACATTGCATTCCACATTCCATTCCATTCCTTTCCACATTCCATTAGACATTGCATTCCATTCCATTCCACATCCCATTCCACTTTCCATTGCATTCTATTCCACATTATATTCCACATTCCATTCCACATTCCCTTCCTCAGTCCATTACATTCCATTCCAGATTCCATTCCACCTTCCATTCCATTCCATTCCACATTCCATTCCACATTCCATTCCACTATCCATTCCAATGCTTTCCACATTACTTTCTGCATTCCATTCCACATTCCATTCCATTCCTTTCCACATTCCATTCCACATAACATTCCACATTCCCTTCCACATTCCATTCCATTCCATTACACATTCCTTTCCACATTCCATTCCATTCCATTCCACATTCCATTCCACATTCGATTCCAATTTCCCTTCCACATTCCATTCCATTCCTTTCCAAATTCCCTACCACATTGCAATCCATTACCTTCCACCTTCCGTTCTACATTCGATTACATTCCTTTCCACATTCCACTCCATTCCATTCCACATTCCTTTCCACATTCCATTCCACCTTCTATTCCGTTCCTTTCCACGTTTCATTCCACCTTCCATTCCACGTTCCATTCGACTTTCCTTTCCACTCCATTCCATGTTGCATTCCAACTTCCATTCCAAATTCCTTTCCAATGCCTAACATTCCAGTCCTCATTCCATTCCATTCCATTCCTCATTCCATTCCATTCCATTCCTCATTCCATTCCATTACTTTTCTCATTCCTTCCTTTTCCATTCAACATTCCATTTCACATTCCATTCCACTTTCTATTCCACATTCCGTTCCCCATTCAAATCCACTTTCCATTCAATTGCATTCTACTTTCCATTCGACGTTCCCTTCCACATTTCATTCCACATTCCATTCCATTAGATTTCATGTTCCATTCCCTGTTCCATTCCATTCCATTCCACACTGCATTACACATTCCATTCCACATTCCATTGCATTCCATTCCACGTTCCATTGCACTTTTCATCCCACGATCCATTCGATTTCCTTCCATGTTCGATTCCACATTCCATTCCATTCCATTCCACTTTCCCTTCCACATTCCATTCCACATTCCATTCTTTATTTCATTCAGTTCCATTCCACATTCCATTCCACATTCCACTCCATTCCGTTCCACATTCCATTCCATTACACTCCACGTTTCATTCCACATTCCCTTCCATTACATTACACATTCTATACCAAGTTCCATTCCAATCAATTATACGTTCCATTCCACGTTTCATTCCACATTCCGTTCTACAATCCATTTCGCATTCCAATCCATTCTATTCCACAATCCATTCCATATTCCATTCCATTCCCTTCCACATTGCATTCTCATTTCAATGCATTTCATTCCATATTCTATTCCACATTCCATTCCATTCCACATTTCATACCACATTCCATTCCATTCCATTCCACACTCCATTCCACATTCCATTCCTCTTTCCATTCCATAATCCATTCCACGTTCCATTCCACGTTCCATTCCATTCCATTTAATGTTCCATTCCATTCCATTCCACGTTCCATTTCATTCCGTTCCACATTCCATTCCACTTTCCATTTCACATTCCCTATCACATTCCATTTCATTTTCCTTTCCTTTCCCTTCCATTCCATTACACATTCCTTTCCATTCCATTGCTCATTCCATTCCATTCCATTCCGTGATCCATTCCACATTCCATTCCACTTTTCATTCCATTCCATTCTATTCTATATTCCATTCTATTCCATTAAACTATCCATTCCGCCTACCATTCCACATTCCATTCCACGTTCCATTCCATTCCATTCCACTTTCCAAATCATTCCATTTCAAATTCCTATCCATTCCATTCCACATTCTACCACATTCCATTCCAAGTTGCTTTCCATTCCGTTCCACGTCACATTCCGCATTCCATTCCATATTACATTCGACGTTCCATTCCTATCTATTCCACGTTCCTTTCCATTCCATTCCACGTTCCATTCCAATTTCCATTCCACATTCCATTCCACATTCCATTTCATGTTGCATTCCATTCCATTCCACATTGTATTCCACGTTTCATTCCATTCCATTCCACATTCCATTGCATTCCATTCCACATTCCATTCTATCCCATTTCACATTCCATTCCATTACCTTCTATTCCATATTCCATTCCATTACAGTCAACATTCCATTCCATTCCACATTCCATTCCACATGCCATTCCACATTCCATTCCACATTCCATTGCACTTTCCATTCCATTCCATTCCACTTTCCATTCTATTCCATTCCACTTTCCATTCCATTCAATTCCACATTTCTCTCCATTCCATTGCATTCCACATTCTATTCTATTACATTCCGAATTGCATTCCATCCCATTCCGTTTTATTCCACATTCCATTCCATTCCATTCCTCTTTCCATTCCACATTCAATTCCACATTCTTTTCCACGTTCCATTCCATTTCATTCCACATTCCATTGAATTCCATTCCACATTCCATTCCACGTTCTCTTCCATTCCATTGCACATTCCATTACATTCCACTCCATTCCACATTCCATTCCATGCCATTCCTCATTCCATTTCACATTCTTTTCCATGTTTCATTCCATTCTATAGCAGATTCCATTCCATTCCATTCCTCATTTCATTCCATTCCATTGCATTCCACATTCCCTTCTATTCCATTCACATTCCATTCCATTCCACATTCCATTTCACATTACATTCCACATTCCAATTCTTTGCATTTCATATTCCATTCCCCTCCATTCCACTTTCCTTTCCTCATTCCATTCCAAATTCCATTCCACATTCCATTCCACATTCCGTTCCACATTCCATTCCACATTCCATTCCACATTCCATTCGATTTCATTTCATTCCACATTGCATTCCTTTAAATTGCACCTTACATTCCACATTCCTGTCCACGTTTCTTTCCAAGTTCCATTCCATGTTGCATTCCATTCCATTCCACATTCCATTCCATGTTCCATTCCACATTCCAATTCACATTCCATTACACGTTCCGTTCCACTCCATTCCACGTTCCATTAAGCATCCCATTGCACATTCCATTCCACGTTCCATTCCACTTCCCATTCCACATTCCATTTCACTTCCCATTCCTTTTCATTCCACGTTCCATTTCATTCCATTCCATGATCCATTTCATTCCATTCCACATTCCATTATACTTTCAATTACACATTTCATTCCACATTCCATTGCATTCCAATCCACATTGCATTCCTTTCCATTCCACGTTCCATTCCGTTCCACATTCCATTACATTGCATTCCACATTCCATTTCATTGCATTCCACATTCCATTCCACATTGCATTACAATCCATTCCATTCCAATTTCCATTCCACATTCCTTTCCACATGCCTTTAGCCGTTCCATTTCATTCCACTCCACATTCCATATTATTCCCTGCCATTCCACATTGCATTCCATTCCATTCCACATTCCATTCCATTCCATTCCACATTGAATTCGATGTTGCATTCCACATTCCATTCCATTCCATTCCACATTCCATTCCATTCCATTCCACATTCAGTTTCATTCCATTCCACATTCCATTCAACATTCCATTTCACATTCCATTCCACATTCCATTCCATTCCTTTCCACATTCCATTCCCCATTCCATTTAACGTTCCATTCGTTTCCATTCCATGTTCCATTCCACGTGCCATTCCCTTTCACTCCACGTTCTATTCCACAGTCATTTCCATTCCATTCCACATTCCGCTTAACTTTCCATTCGACATTCCATTCCACTCCATTCTACATTCCATTCCACTTTCCATTCCACATTCCATTCCACTTTCCATTCCATTCCATTCCACATTTCATTCAACATTCCTTCCCACATTTCATTCCATTCCATTCCAGTTTCCTTTCCACGTTCACTTCCACGTTCCATTCCATTAAATTCCACATTCCATTTCACATTCCATTCCGTTCCATTCCACATTCATTCCACATTCCATTCCATTCCATTCCACATTCCATTGCACATTCCATTCCGTTCTATTGCACACTCTTTCCACATTCCATTCCACATTCCATTCCACATTCCATTCCACATTCCATTCCATTCCATTCCACATTCCATTTCACATTCCATTACACATTCCATTCCATTCCTTTCCACATTGCATTCCACATTCCATTATACGTTCCATTCCTCTCCATTCCACGTTCCGTCCCACGTTCCATTCCACGTCCCATTTCTTTTCATTCCACGTTCAGTTCCACAGTCAAGTCTATTCCATTTCACTTTCCTTGCTACATTCCATTCCACATTCTATTCCACGTTGCTTTCCGTCAAATCCACATTCGATTCCACACTCCATTCCACATTCCATTCCACATTCTATTCCATTCCATTCCTAATTCCATTTCACACTACATTCCACATTCCATTGCACATTCCATTCCGTTCCATTTCACATTCCTTTGCAGATTACATTCTACATTCCATTCCACATACCATTCCATTCCATTCCACATTCCATTCCATTCCATTCCAGATTCCATTTCACATTCCGTTCCACAATCCATTCCAAATTCAATTGCACACTCCATTCCACTTTCCATTCCACATTCCATTTGATTCTTTCCATTCCTAATACCTTTCCAGATTCCGTCCCCCATTCCATTCCACATCGCATTTCATTCCACTCCACATTCCATTCCATTCCATTCCACTTTCTTTTCCACATTCCAATCCATTCCATTCCACATTCCATTCCATTCCATTCCACGCTAAATTCCATGTTCTTGTCCACGTTTCATTCCACGTTCCATACCACATTCCATTCCATTCCATTCCATGTTCCATCCATTCCATTCCACTTTCCATTCCATTACGTTTCACATTCCATTCCACATTCGATTCCACATTCAATTTCACATTCCATTCATTACATTCCACAAACTTTTCCACATTCAATTCCACGTTCCATTCCTTTCCATTCCACATTCATTTCCACATTTCATTCCACATTCCATTCCGTTTCATTCCACATACCATTCCACTTTCCATTCCATTCCATTTCACGTTCCATTCCGTTGAATTCCACATTCCGTGCCACATTAAATTCCACATTCCATTCCACATTCTGTTCCACATTCAGTTCTACATTCCATTCCATTCCATTCCACACTCCATTCCTATTCATTCCACATTCCATTCCACATTCCATTCCACTCGGTTCCACATTCCAATACATTCCATTTCACATTCCATTCCATTCCATTCCACATTCGTTTCCACATTGCATTCCACCAACCATTACACATTCCAATCCGCATTCCATTCCACATTCCAATCCATTCCATTTCACTTTCCATTCCTCTCCATTCCACATTCCTTTCCACATTCCATTCCACATTCCATTGCACATTCCATTCCACATTCCATTGCACATTTCATTCCACATTCCGATCCACATTCCATTCCACATTCCATTCCATTTCATTTCTTTCCACATTCCTTTCCTTTCCATTCCACTTTACATTCCACGTTCCTGTCCGCGTTCCTTTCCAAGTTCCATTCCACGTTGCATTCCATTGCATTACACGTTCCATTCCATGTTCCATTCCACATTCCAATTCACATTCCATTACACGTTCCATTCCTTTCCAGTCTGCGATCCATTCCACATTCCATTCCTTTCCATTCCACATTCCATTTCGTTCCATTCCATGATCCATTACTTTCCATTCCACATTCCATTATATATTCCATTTCACATTCCATTCCATATTCCATTCCATTCTAATCCACATTGCATTCCTTTCCATTCCACGTTCCCTTCCGTTCCACACTCCATTACATTCCGTTCCACATTCCATTTCATTGCATTCCACATTCCATTCCACATTGCCTTACAGTCCATTCCATTCCACTTTCCATTCCACATTCCATTCCACATTCCAGTCCCCGTTCCATTCCATTCCATTCCGCATTCCATACTATTCTCTGCCTTTCCAAATTTCATTCCTTTCCATTCCACATTCAATTCCATTCCATTCCACATTGCATTCGACATTGCATTCCACGTTCCATTCCATTCCTTTCGAGATTCCATTCCATTCCATTACACATTCAGTTGCATTCCATTCCACATTCCATTCAACATTTCATTTCATTCCATTCCACATTCCATTCCATTCCATTACACATTCCATTCCATTCAATTCCACATCCGATAACTTTCCATGCCACATTCCATTCAGCATTCAATTCCACGTCCCATTCTACATTCCATTTCACTTTCCATTGCACGTTTCATTCCATTCTATTCCACATTCCATTCCATTCCATTCCACGTTCCATTTCATACCATTCAATTCCATTCCACATTTCATAACATTCCATTCCATTCCGTATTCCATTCCTTTCCTTGACACATTCCATTGAATTCCTTTCCACATTCCATTCCATTTCAGTCCATTCCATTCCACATTCCATTGCACATTACATTCCCTTAAATTCCATATTCCATTGCATTCCATTCCACATTTCATTCCAAGTTCCATTCCACGTTCCATTCCACGTTCCATTCCACGTTCCATTCCTTTTTCCATTCCTCGTTCAATTCCATGTTTCTTTCCATGTTCCCTTCCATTCCATTCCAGATTCCACTGCACATTACACTCCATTCCATACCATTAACTTACATTCCATTCCACATTCCATTCCACCTTCCATTCCATTCCATTCCACTTTCCATTCTGCATTCCATTAAATTCCATTCCACATTCTATTCCATTCCATTCCACATTCCATAACTTTCCATTCCACATTCCATTCCTCATTCAATTCCACGTTGCATTCCACATTTCATTCCACATTCCATCCCACGTTCCTTTCCATTCCATTCCACGTTCCATTCCATTCCACATTCCATTCCACATTCAATTCTGCTTACCATTCCATATCATTCCACGTTCCATTCCACGTACCATTCCATTCTATTCCACGTTCCATTTCACATTACATTATGTTCCATTCCACATTCCATTCCACATACCATTCCACATTCCATTCCACAATCCATTCCACATCACATTGTATTCCAGTCCACTTTCGATTCCACATTCCACTCCATTCCACTCCAAATTCCATTCCATTTCAATCCACTTCGCATTCCACATTCCATTCCATTCTCTTCCATATTCTATTCCAAATTCCTTTCCACATTCCACTCCATTCCATTGCACGTTGTATTCCACAATCCATTCCATTCCATTCCTCTTTCTATTCCACGTTCCATTCCACATTCTTTCGCACATTCCATTCCATTCCATTACAGTTTCCATTGCCGGTTCCACTCCACATTCCATTCCACATTCCATACCACCTTCCATTCCATTCCACATTCCATTGCATTCCATTCCATTCCACATTCCATTCCACATTGCATTCCATTACATTCTATTAAATTGCATTCCATTCCACATTCGAATCCCTTTCAATCCTCTCAACATTCCATTCCACCTTCTATTCTATTCCATTCCACATTCCAATCCATTTCATTGCACATTCCATTCCATTCCATGCCATTCTATTCCACATCCCATACAATTCCACTGCATTCTACATTACATTCCTTTCCATTACACATTCCATTCCATTCCATTTCACATTCCATTCCATTTCATTCCACATTCCATTCCCATCCATACCACCTTCCTTTCCACGGTCCATTCAACATTACCTGACATTTCATTCTATTCCATTGCACTTCATTCCACATTCCGTTCCACATTCCATCACTTTCCTGTCCACATTCAGATCCACTTTCCATTCCACATTACATTCTTCTCCATTCCACATTCCATTCCAAATTCCATTGCATTCCTTTCGACATTCCATTCCACATTCCATTCCACATTCCATTCTACGTTCCATTTAATATTCCCTTCCGTTCCATTGCTTTCCACAATCCGTTCCACATTCCAATGCATTCCAGTAATCATTCCATTCCACATTGCATTCCGTTCCATTCCTCATTCCATTCAATACAAATCCACATTCCATTCCACGTTTCATTCTGTTCCATTCCACATTCCATTCCACATTCCTTTCCATGTTCCATTAAATTCCATTCCACAATCCATTCCACATTCCATTCCATTCCATTCCGCATTCCATTCCACGTTCCATTCCACATTCCATTCCGCATTCCATTACACGTTGCCTTTCATTCTGTTCCATGTTGCATTCCAGGTTCTATTTCTTACAATTCCTCGTTCCATTACACTTTCCATTGCACATTCCATTGTACCTTCCATTCCACATTACATTCCACGTTCCATTCCACTTTCCATTCAACGTTCCATTCCACGTTCCATTCCATACCATTCCACGTTCTATTCCACATTCCATTCCTTTCCGTTTCACGGTCCATTCCACATTACATTCCCTATTCCATTCCACATCCCTTTCCATTCCATTCCACGTTCCATTCCATTACATTCCACATTGCATTTCACGTTCCATTTCACATTCCATTACTCAATCCATTCCATTCCATTCGACAATCTATTCCATTTCACTACACATTCCCCTCCACATTCCATTCCATTCAATTCCATGTTCCATTCCACACCATTCCATATTCCATTCAACCTTCCGTTTATTATTCCATTCGACATTCCATTCCATTCCATTCCACATTCCATTCCACATTGCATTCCACTTTACATTCCACATTCCCTTCCATTCTATTCCACATTCCTTTCCACATTCCATACCACATTGCATTCCATTCCATTTCCCATTCCATTCCAGATTCCATTCCACATTGCACTCTATTCCATTCCATTTTCCATTCCACATACCATTCCACATTACATTTCACATTAGATTCCTTTCCATTCCACATTCCATTCCACATTCCATTTCTTTAAATTCCACATTCCATTCCACATTCTGCTCAACATTCCATTCCACATTCCATTCCATTCCATTCCACTTTCCATTCCATTCCACTCCACATTCCAATCCATGTTCCATTCTGTCCATTCCTCACTCCATTCCACATTACTTTCCACATTCCATTCTGTTCCATCACACATTCGAATCCACATTCCATTCCACATTCCATTGCACATTCCATTCCGTTCCATTCTATATTCCTTTATTCATTACATTCCTCATTCCATTCCACATTCCACTAAATTCCGCTCCACATTGCATTCCACAACACACTACATTCCATTCCACATTCCATTCCATTCTGTTCCACATTCCTTCCACATTCCATTCCATTCAATGTCAGATTCCAGTCCACATTCCATTCCACATTGCATTCCACAGTCCATTCAACATTCCATTCCACATTCCGTTCCATTTTATTCCACATTCCTTTCCACTTTCCATTCAACATTCCATTCCATTCCATTTCCCCTTTACATTCCACATTCCATTCCACATTCCTTCCCACGTTCCATTCCACGTTTCATTCCATTCCATTCCACGTTCCATTCCACATTCCATTCCATTCAATTCCACGTTACATTTCACATTCCATGCCTCATTCCATTCCACATTCCTTTCCATTCAATTCCTCATTCCATTCCACGTCCCATTCCATGTACCTTTCCACGTTCCATTCCACGTTACATTATATTCCATTCCACTTTCCATTAAACGTTCCATTCCACATTCCGTTCTACATTCCATTCCATTCCTTTCCATTCCATTCCGCATTCCATTCAACATTCGTTTCCACATTTAATTCAATTCCATTCCAATTTCCTTTCCACGTTCCATTCCACATTCCATTTCACCTTCCATTCCATTCGAAGTTCCTATCAATTCCATTCGACATTTCTTTCCATATTCCATTTCACATTCCATTCCACATTCCCTTTGACACACCATTGCATTCCCTTACACGTTCCATTCTACATTCCGTTGAACATTCCATTCCATTCCATTGCACATTCCATTCCACAATCCATTCCATTACATTCCACATTCCATTCTACATTCCATTCCATTCGATTTCACATTCCCTTCCACGTTCCTTTCCAAGTTCCATTTCATTGCATTCCACATTCCATTCCACATTCCATTTCACATTCCATTTCTCATTCCTTTTCACATTCCATTCCATTCCATTCCGTTGCATTTTGCATTTTACATTCCATTCCACATTCCTTTTCATTCCGTTCCACATTCCTTTCCACATTCCAATCCATTCCATTCCACTTTCCATTCCATTCCACATTACTTTCCAAATTCTATTCCACATTCCAATCCATTCCATTCCGCTTTACATTCCACATTCTATTCTACATTCCACTCCACAATCCATTTCATTCCATTTCTTGTTCACTTCGACATTCCATTCCACATTCCTTTCCAGATTCCATTCCACATTTCATTCCACATTTCTTTGCATTCCATTCAACATTCCATTCCACTATCCTTTCCACATTCCATTTCACATTCCATTCCACATTCCATTCCATTCCATTCCACTTTTCATTCCATTCCATTTTCCCTTCCACGTTCCATTCCACGTTCCACTCCGCGTTCCATTTCATTCCATTCCATGTTCCATTCCACTTTCCATTCCATTCCATTCCACTTTCCATTCCACTTTCCATTCCACATTTCATTCCATATTACATTGCTTTCCATTCCACCTTTCATTCCACATTCCATTCCACATTCCAATCAAGATTGCATTCTACATTCTATTCCATTCCATTCTACATTCCATTCCATTGCATTCCATTCTATTCCACATTCCATTCCATTACATTCCACATTCCATTCCACATGCCATTCCACATTCTAATCAACGTTCCATTCCATTCCATTGCACATTCTATTCCATTCCATTCCATTCGACAATCTATTCCATTCCATTCGACATTCCATTCAATTTAATTCCACATTTCGTTCCATTCCGTTGCATTCCACATTCCATTCCATTCCATTCCGCATTCCATTCCATTGCCTTCGATTCTACTCCCCATTCCATTCCATTCCATTCTATTCCACATTCCATTCTATTACATTCCACATTCCATTCAATTACTTTCCACATTCCATTCCACATTCCATTCCACTTTCTATTCCACATTGTATTCCATACTATTCCACATTCTATTCCATTACTTTCTAAATTCCATTCCATTCAATTATACATTCCATTCCATTCCATTGCATTCCACATTCCATTCCACTCAATTCCGCATCCTATTCCTTTCCATTCTATTCTGTTCCACATTCCATTCCATTCCACTCCACATTCCATTCCATTCCATTCCATTCCTTTCCATTCCACATTCCCTTCCACATTCTTTTCCATGTTCCATTGCATTCCATTCTACATTCCATTCCATTCCATTCTGTTCCACATCCCACTGTTCATTTCATTGCTTTCCTTTCAACATTCCATTCCACATTCCATTCCATTCCATTCCACATTTCATTCCACTTTCCATTCCACGTTACATTCCACGTTCCTTTCTCGATCCATTCCACATTCCATTGTATTCCATTCCACATTCCACTGCACATTTCAATCCATTCCATTCCACAGTCCATTCCACATTCGATTTCACATTGTATTCCACATTCCAATCCATTCCATTCCACATTCATTTCCAATTTCCGTTTCATGTTTCATTCCACATTCCATTCCATTTCTTTCCACGTTCCTTTTCATTCCATTCCACTTTCCATTCCACATTCCATTCCACATTCCATTTCACATTGCATTCCGCATTCCATTTAAATTTCCATTCCATTCCACTCCATTCCTTGGCAGATTCCATTCCATTCCAATCCAAATTCCATTCCATTCCATTTCACATTCCATTCCATTTCACATTCCATTCCACATTCCATTCCATTCCGTTACACAATCCATTCCATTCCATTCCACGTTCCATTCCACGTTCCATTCCAAATTCCCTTCCAGATTCCATTCCACGTTCCATTCCACATTCCAGTCCATCCCATTCCACTTTCCATTCCATTGCATTCCACTTTCCATTCCACATTCAATTCCACATTCCATTCCACGTTTAATTCCGTTCTATTCCACATTTCCTTCCACATTCCTTTCTACATTCAATTCCACAATCCATTCCATTCCATTGAATTCCATTCCACATTCTCTTCCACATTATATTCCACATTCCATTCTACATTCCTTTCCACATTCCATTCCTTTCCATTCCACGTTCCATTCCACATTCCATTCCACATTCCATTCCACGTTCCTTTCCATTCCATTCCAGGTACCATTCCACTTTTCATTCCATTCCTTTCCACGTTCCATTTCACATTCCATTGCAGATTTCATTCCATTCCATTACACGATCCATTCCACATTCCATTCCTTTCCATTCCACTTTCCATTCCACATTCCATTCCACGTTCCATTCCATGTTCCATTCCATTCCAATCCACGATCCATTCCAGACTGTATTCCATCCATGTTCCATTTCATATTCCATTCCACTTTCCATTCCACATTGTACTCCGTTCCATTCCAAGTGCCACTCCACGTTCCATTCCTCATTCCATTCCACATTCCATTCCCTTCCATTCCACCTTCCATTGTATTCAATTCCACATTCCTTTGCATTGCATTCCACATTCCATTCCACATTCCAGTCCGTTTCTTTCCACATTCCATTCCTCATTCCAATCTATTCCATTCCACATTCCATTCCATTCCATTCCACATTCCGTTCAACATTTCATTCCACATTCCTTTCGATTCCGTTCCACGCTCTATTCCACCTTCCATTCCACGTTCCATTCCAGGTTCTTTTCCACTATCCATTCCATTCCATTCCACCTTGAATTCCACTTTCCACTGCATATTTCATGCCACATTCCATTGAAAATTACATTCCACATTCCATTCCATTCCATTCCACGTTGCATTCCTTTGCAGTCCACATTCCAATCCACATTCCCTTCCATTCCCTTTTAACATTCCAATCTATTCCATTCCACATTCCCTTCCACCTTCCATTCCATTCCACATTCCATTCCACACTCCATTCCACACTCCATTCCATATCATTCCATATTCCATTCCACATTCCGTTGCATTGCATTCCACGTTCCATTCCACGTTCCATTTCTCATTCAGTTGTACATTCCATTCCACATTCCATTCCATTCCATTCTACATACAATTCCATTCCATTCCACATTCCATTGCACATTCCACTCCATTCCAATCCACTCCACTTTCCATTCCATTTCATTTCACATTCCATTGCATATTCCATTCTACATTCCATTCCACTCCACTCTATGCCATATTCCACTACATTACATTCAACATTCCATTCCAATCCATTCCACATTCCATTCCATTCCATTCCAGTTTACAATCTATGTTCAATTCCACTTTAAATTCCATTCCAATCCACGTTCCATTCCACATTCCGTTGCATTCCATTCCACTTTCGTTTCCACATTCCATTCCATATTACATTCCTTTCCATTCCACCTTCCACTCCACATTCCATTCCACATTCCGTTCCATTCCATTCCACATTCCATTTCATTTGATTACACACTCCATTCCACTTTCCATTCCAGTCCATTGCACATTCCATTCCTTTCCATTCCAAATTACATTCCACATTCTTTTCAACGTCCCATTCCACATTCCATTCCTCTTTCCATTCCACGTTCCATTCCATTCCGTTCCACGTTCCATTCAACATTCCATTCCTCATTCCATTACTCATTCCATTCCACGTTCCATTCCATTCCATTCCAAGTTCCATTCCACATTAGTTTCCATTCCATTCCACATTCCATACCATTCCATTCTATTCCATTCAATATTCCATTCCATTCCATTCAACATTCCATTCCATTCCATACCACATTCTGTTCCACATTCCAATCCATTCCATTCTCATTCTTTTCCATTCCATTCCACATTCCATTCCAACTTCCATTCCGTGTTCCATTCCACTTTCCATTCCACGTTCCATTTCACATTGCTATCCATTCCATTTCGCATTCCATTCCATTCCATTACACATTCTATTCCACATTCCATTCCATTCCATTCCACATTCCATTCCACATTATATTCCATTCCATTCCACATTCCACTGCATTCCATTCCACATTCCATTCCTTTCCATTTCACGTTACATTGCACATTCCCTTCCACCTTGCAATCAACATTCCATTCCACTCCATTCCAAATTCGATTCCAATCTATTCCACATTCCATTCCACATTACAGTCCATTCCGTTACACATTGCATTCCATTAAATTCCACCTTCCATTCAACGTTCCATTCCAAATTCCCTTCCACATTCCATTCCACGTTCCATTCCTCATTCCAGTCGATCCCATTCCACTTTCCATTCCATTGCATTCCACGTTCCTTTCCACATTCCATTCCACATTCCATTCCACGTTTAATTCCGCTCCATTCCACATTCCATTCCACATTCCTTCCCATATTCCATTCGACATTCCATTCCATTACTTTCAATTCCATTCCACATTCTGTTTCATATTAAATTCCACATTCCATTCTATGTTCCATTCCACATTCAATTCCATTCCATTCCACGTTCCATTCCACATTCCATTCCACATTCCATTCCTCATTCCTTTCCATTCCATTCCACGTAGAATTCCAGTTTGCATTCCATTCCTTTCTACGTTCCATTTCAGATTCAATTGCATATTCCATTACACGTTCCATTCCACATTCCATTCCTCACCCCATTCCATTCCACTACACGATCCGTTCCACATTCCACTCCATTCCATTCCACTTTACATTCCACATTCCATTCCACGTTCCATTAAACATTCCATTCCATTCCAATCCCCGTTCCATTCCACACTGCATTCCTTCCACATTCCATTTCACATTCCATTCCACAATCCATTCCACATTGCACTCCGTTCCATTCCAAATGCCACTCCAAATTCCATTCCTCATTCCATTCCACATTCCATTCTTATACATTCCACATTCCATTAATTTCCATTCCACATTCCGTTGCATTGCATTCCACATTCCATTCCACATTCCAGTCCATTCCATTCCACATTCCATTCCACATTCCAATCCATTCCATTCCACATTCCATTCCATTCCATTCCACATTCCCTTCCACATTCCGTTCCACATTCAACTCCATTCCATCCCACATTCCATTAAACATTCCATTCCGCATTCCATTCCACATTCCGTTACACGTTGCATTCCATTCTATTCCACTTTCCATTCCACTACATATTCCACATTCCACTCCACGATACATTCCACATTCCATTCCACATTCCATTCCACTTTCTATTACAGATTCCTTTCCACATTCCATTTGACATTCCATTCCATTCCATTTTACATTCCATTCCACATTCCTTCCATTCCATTGCACTGTCCATTCCACTTTGCATGCCATTTTACATTCCATTCCATTCCATTCCATTCCAAATTCCATTCCATTCCATTGAATCAAGTTCCACATTCCATTCCAGTCCACGTTGCACGCCATTGCATTCCACATCCCATTTCACCATCCATTCCATTCCATTCCACCTTTCATTCCACATTCCATTCCACGTTCCATTCCTCGTTCCATTCCACATTCCAATCCATTCCATTCCACATTGCATTCCACATTCCATTCCACATTCAATTGCATTGCATACCACATTCCATTCCACGTTTCATTCCACATTCCATTCCACTTTCAATTCCACCTGCCTGTGCACATTCCATTCCACGTTCCATTCCATATTCCATTCCACTTTGCATTCCACAATGCATTCCACGTTCCATTCCATTTCATTCCACATGCCATTCCATTCCATTGCACACTCCATTCCACATTCCATTCCATTCCACTCCAGATTACATTTCATATTGCATTCCATTCCTTTCCACATTCCATTACACATTCCATTCCATTCCATTCTATTCCACATTCAATTCCGTTCCATTCCACTTTCCATTCCATTCTATTCCACATTCCAATCCACATTCCATTTCACATTCCATTCCACTTCCCTTTCCATTCCTCTCTACATTCCATTCCATTCAATTCCACATTCCATTTTATACAATTTCACATTCAATTCCTTTCCATTTCATTCCGAACTCCATTCCAATTTCCCTTCCACGTTACCTTCCATATTCCACTCCATTCCAATCCACTTTTCATTCCATTCAACATTCCATTCCATTCCATTCCTTTTTGCGTTCCATTCCATTATATTCTGCATTCCATTCCATTCAATTCTGCATTGAATTACATTCCATTTAATATTCAAATCCTTTACATTCCACTCCATTGCATTCCACATTCCATTCCATTCCATCCCACATTCCATTCCATTGAATTCCACATTCCATTCCCTTCCATTCCATTCCCTTCCATTCCATTCCATTCCACATTCCATTCCATTCCATTCCGCATTCCACTCCATTCCATTCCATTCCATTCCAAATTCCGTTCCATTCTATTCCGTCCCACAGTTCATTCCTTTCCATTCCACATTCCATTTCATTGCATTCCTCAATCCATTCCATTTCATTCCACATTCCATTCCATTCATTTTATTTCTATTCTACATTCCATACCACTCCATTCCATTCCACATTCCATTCCGTTCCATTCCACATTCCATTCCACTCCATTCCACATTCCATTCCGTTCCATTCCACATTCCATTCCATTCCACATCCCATTACATTCCTCTCCACATTACTTTCCGTTCCATTCCACATTCCATTCTGCATTCCATTCCACGTTCCATTCGTCGTTCCATCGCACGTTCCATTCGATATTCCATTCAACTTTACATTCAATGTTCCATTCCACTTTCCATTCGTCGTTCCATCTGACATTCCATTCAATGTTCCATTCCACGTTCCATTCCATTCCGTTCCACTTTCTGTTCTATGTTCTATTCCATTCCCTTCCACGTAGCATTCCACGTTCCATGCCACATTATATTCCACCTTCCATTCCAATTTCCTTTCCATTGCATTCCAAATGCCGTTCTATATTCCATTCCATTCCATTCCATTCCGTACCATTCCACATTCCATTCCACATTCCATTCCCTTCCATTCCGCATTCCATTCCATGCCATTCAGTTTTCCATTCAATTCCATTCCACATTCCATTCCATTCCATTCCACATTCCATTCCATTCCAGTCCATATTCCATTACATTTCATTCCAATCCACATTCCATTTCATTTCATTCCATTCCACATTCCCTTCCATTCCATTGCACATTCCATTCCACATTCCATTCCATTCCATTCATCATTCCATTCCCCATTCCATTCCTCATTGCATTCAACATTCCATTCCATTCCATTCCATTCCATTCCAGTTTCAATTCCATTTTCCATTCAACATTCAATTCCACATACCATTACTTTTCATTCCACATACCATTTCGTTCCATTCCACATTACATTCCACATTCCTTTCCATTCCATTCCGCTTTCGATTCCACATTCCATTCCACATTCCATTACATTCCACATTCCATTCCAAATTCCATTGCATTCCTGTCCACATTCCATTCGATTTTTCCATTCCATTCCATTCCACATTCCCCTCCATTCCAGTCCACATTCGATTCCACATTCCATTCGATTCCATTGCACATCTATTCCACATTCCATTCCATTCCATTCCACATTGAATTCCACATTCCATTCCATTCCATTCCATGTTCCATTCCATGACGAATTCCACATTCCATAACACGTTCCGTTACATTCCATTCCACTATCCATTCCAGGTTCCATTCCTTTCCATTTTACGTTCCATTCCGCATTCCATTCCAGATTCCATTCCACATTTCATTCTACAGTCCATTCCACATTCCATTCCTTTCCACTTTCCACTTTTACATTTCATTCCACCTTCCATTCCATTCCATTTCACATCCCATTCCATTCCAATCCACATTCCATTCCATTCCATTCCATTTCACATTTCATTCCATTCCATTCCTTTCCATTCCATTTCACATTCCATTCAATTTCACCATCCTTTCCATTCTATTCCACATTGCTTTCCCTTCCTCTCCACGTTCCTTTCCATGTTCTATTCAACTTTTCTTTCGACGTTGCATTTCATGTTCCATTCCAATTTCCATTCCATTCCATTCCACATTCCATTCCATTCCTTTCCACCTTGTATTCCAACATCCATTCCACGTTCCATTCCTGATCCATTCCATTGCATTCCACATTCCATTCTACATTACTTTCCACACTCCATTCTACAATCCATTCCACATTCCATTCTACATTCCATTCCACATTCCATTGTACATTCCATTCCACATTCCATTCCATTCCATTCCAATTTCTACTCCATTCCATTCCATTCCACCTTCCACAGTGTTCCATTTCACATCCTATTCCATTCCATTCCACATTCCATTCCATTCCTTTCCATTCCATTTCACATTCCATTCCATTCCACTTTACGTTTCATATATCATTCCATTCCATTCCACATTCCATTCCAGTCTTTTTCACAATGCATTCCACATTCCTTTCCATTCCATTTCACATTTCATTCCATTCCCTTCCACATTCCATTACAAATTGTGATCCATTCCATTCCACATTCCATTCCGTTCCATTCGACATTCCATTCGATTCCATTCCGTTGAATTAATCATTCAATTCCACGGTCCATTAAAAGTTAGTTTCCACGTTGCTTTAACCTCTCCATTCCACGTTAGATTCCACGATCCATTCCACGTTCCATTCTGTTCCATTCCACATTCCATTCCACATTCCATTCCATTGCATTCCTCATTCCATTCCATTCTTTTCCATATTCCATTCCATACATTTTCACATTTGATTCCATTTCAATTTCCATTCCATATTCCATTCCATTGCATTCCACATTCCATTCCATTCTTTTCCACATTCCATTCCATACATTTTCACATTCCATTACATTCCAATTTCCATTCCATTCCTTTTCGTATTCCATTCCATTCCACATTCCAGTCCAATCCATTCCATTGCACTACATTCCTTTCCACAGTCAATTCCATTCCATTCCATACCACACTCAATTCCATGCCATTTCAATTTCCATTTCATTCCATTCCATTCCACATTCTGTTGCATTGCATTCTACATTCCCTTACTTTCCATTGCACGTTCCATTCCATTCCATTCCACGTTCCATTCCACATTCAATTTCACATTCCATACCATACTCCATTCCATTCCACTCCACATTCCATTCCACATTCCATTTCATTCATTTCCACATTCCATTCTACATTCCATTCTCTTCCACATTCCACTCCATTTCATTTTCCACTCATTTCGATTCCATTCCAAATTCCTCTCCATTCCGTTCCACATTCCGATCCACATTCCACGCTGCATTCCACTTCATTCCATTCCACATTGCATTCCACATTCCAATAAACATTCCATTCCATGCCATTTTACATTGCACCCCATTCCATTACATTCGACAATAAATTACATTCTATTCCACATTCCTTTCCGTCCCATTGCAAATTCCCATCCACTTTAATTTCCAAATTCCATTCCACATTTCATTGCACTTTCCATTCCTTTCCATTCCAAATTCCATTCCGCATTCCATTCGATTCCATTCCACATTCCATTCCTCTTTCCATTCCACTACTTTCCACATTCCATTCCAAATTCCATACCATACATTTCCACATTCCATTCCTTTACATTCCACATTGCATTCCACTCCGTTCCACCTTCCATTCCATTGCATTCCACATTGCATTCCATTGCATTACACGTTCAATTCCACATTCCATTCCACTTTCCACTCAACGTTCCATTCCATTCCATTCCACTTTCCATTTCACGTTCCATTCAACATTCCAATCCATTCCAGTCCACTTTCCATTCCATTCCATTTCACATTCCATTCCATTCCATTAAATTCCGGTCAAGTATCCATTCCAGTAGAATTCACATTCCATTCCATTGCATTCCACATTGCATTCCACATTCCATTCCACATTACATTCTGCATTCCATTCCACATTCCATTCCATTCCATTCCAATTTCCACTCCATTCCATTCCATTCCACCTTCCATTCCATCCCATTTCTCATCTCATTCCATTCCAATCCACAAGCCATTGAATTCCGTTCCATTCCATTTCACATTCCATTCCATTCCCCTTTACATTTCATATATCATTCCATTCCATTCCACATTCCATTCCATTCCATTTCACAATGCTTTGCACATTCCATTCCATTCCGTTTCACGTTGCATTCCATTCCCTTCCACATTCCATTACAAATTGCATTCCATTCCATTCCACATTCCATTCCGTTCCATTCCACATTCCATTCGATTCCATTCCATTGAATTAAACATTCTATTCCACTGTCCTTTCCACGTTACATTCCACGTTCCTTTCCACTCTCCATTACACGTTAGACTTCACGATCCATTCCACGTTCCATTCCATTCCATTCCACATTCCATTCCACATTCCATTCCATTCCATTCCACATTCCATTCCATTGCATTCCACTTTCCATTTCATTCCATTCCACGTTCTATTCCATTCCATTCCATGTTTTGTTTCACATTCCATTCCATTCCATTCCACATTCCATTCCATCTTCCATTCCACCTTCCATTCCACCATCCATTCCACGTTCCATTTCAGTTTCATTCGAAGCATTCCACATTCTATTGCACATTCCATTCCACATTCCATTCCACATTCCATTCCACATTGCATTCCACATTGCATTCCATTTCATTCCAATTTCCACTCCATTCCATTCCATTCCACCTTCCATAGTATTCCATTTCACTTCCCATTCCATTTCTTTGCATTCCATCCCATTCCACATTCTACTCCATTACATTCCACATTCCATTCCACATTCCATTCCATATTCCAGTCCATATTCCATTCCAATCCATTCCACCATCCGCATCTTTCCATTCCAGTCCCCATTCCATTGCATTCCATTTCACATTCCTTTCCATTCCAATGCACATTTCATTCCGCATTCCATTCCATTCCATTCCACATTCTATTCAATTCCGTTCCATTCCACATTCCACACCATTATATTCCGCATTCCATTCCACATTCCATCTCATATTCCAGTACACATTGCATTCCAATCCATGCCACCATCCGCTTTATTCCATTCCATTCCACATTCCATGCCATTCCATGCCATTCCAGTTTCCATTACACATTACTTTCCATTCCGTTCCACATTCTATTCCATTCGATTCCAAGTTCCATTTAATTCCAGTTTACATTCCATTCCATTCCATTTCACGTTCCATTCCATTCCATTAAATTCCAGTCCAGAATCCATTCCATTAGAATCCACATTCCATTCCATTCGATTCCATCTTGCATTCCACATTCCATTCCACATTCCGTTCTACATTCCATTCCACATTCCATTCCATTCCATTCCACCTTCCACTTCATTCCATTCCATTCCACCTTCCATTTCATTCCATTTCACAGTCAACTCCATTCAACTTTACATTTCATATATCATTCCTTTCCATTTCACATTCCATTCCATTCCATTTCACAATGCATTCCACTTTCCATTCCATACCTTTTCACATTCCATTCCATTCCACATTCCATTCCATTCCTTTTCACATTCTATTCCATTCCATTCCACATTCCATTCCACATTCCATTCCATTCCAGTCCACATTCTATTCCTTTGCAATCCATTCCACATTCCTTTCCAATCAATTCCATGTACCATTTCGCATTCCCTTCCATTCAATTTAAAAGTATTCCATTCGTTTCCAAACCATTCCATTGCATTCCACTCCATTGCTTTCCACATTCCATTCCATTCCATTGCATTCCACATTCATTCTATTCCATTCCATTCCATTACCTATTCCATTCCATTCCTTTCCACTCCATTCCACTATCCATTCCATTTCATTCCACTTTCCATTCAATTCATACCACTTTCCTTTCCACATTCCATTCCATTCCATTCTGCATTCCATTCTACATTCCAGTCCATTCCATTCGACACTCCATTCAATTCCTCTCCACATTCCATTTCACTTTCCACTCTACATTCCATTCAATTCGATTCCACATTCCACAAAATTGCATTCGTTCTTCCATTCCATTCCACATTCCATTCCATTCCTTTCCATCTCAGTCCAAATTCCATTCCATTTCATTCCACATTCCATTCTATTCCATTTCACATTCCATTCCATTCCATTCCACATTCCGTTGCGTATCATTCCACATTTCATTCCATTCGTTTCCATTCCATTGCGTTCAACATTCCATTCCTTTCCATTCCATTCCGCAATCCATTCCATTCCATTCCATTCCATTCCTATTTCCATTCCACATTACTTTCAATTCCATTCCACATTCCATTCCATTCCATTTCAATTTCCATTTCATCCTATTCCATTCCATTCCACATTCAGTAGCATTCAATTCCATATTTCATTCCATACCATACCACGTTCCATTCCATTACTTTCAACGTTCCATTCCACATTCCATGCCAAATTCCATTCCACATTGCATTCCATTCCATTCCACATTCCATTCCATTCCCTGCCACATTACTTTCCACATTCCATAACATTCGAATCCCCAATCCACTCCATTCCATTCCACATTCCACTCCACATTCCACTTCATTCCATTTCACTTTCCATTCCATTTTCCATTCCACATTCTATTCCGCATACCATTTCATGACATTCCGCATTCCACTCCATTCCGTTCCATTCCACATTCCAATCCATTCCATTCCATTCCATATTCCATTCCACACTCCATTTCATTTTCCATTCCACGTTCCATTCCACGTTCCATTCCACATTCCGTTCCACGTTCCATTCCACTTTCCATTAAATTCCTTTCCACATTATATTCCACATTCCTTCACGTTTCATTCCTCATTCATTCCACATTCCATTCCATTCCATTCCACATTGCATTCCATTCAATATTCCATTCCATTCCTTTCCATTCCACATTCCATTCCATTCCTTTCCACATTCCATTCCATTCCATTCCATTCCATTCCACTTTCCTTTGCATTCCATTCCACATTCCATTCCATTCATTTCCATTGCATTAAATTCCATATCCCATTCCATTCCTAACCATTCCGTAATCCATTCCTTTCCATTCCACATTTCATTCCATGCCATTCCACTTTCCATTCCACATTCCTTTCCATTCCAGAACACATTCCATTCCATTCCAAATTAGAGTGAATTCCTTTCCAAATTCCATTCCATTCCATTTCACGTTCCATTCCATTCCATTCCAGTCCACATTTCATTCTATTATATTCCAAATTCCTTTCCATTCCATTCCACTTTCCATTCCACGATCCGTTCCACATTCCATTTTACAATGCATTCCACATTCAATTCCATTCCATTCCACGTTCCATTCCACATTCCATTTTGCAAAGCATTTCACATTCCATTCCATTCCTTCCATTTCACATTCCACTCCACTCCATTCCATTCCACTTTCCATTCCTTTCCATTCCACTTTCCATTCCGTTTCATTTCAAATTATTTTCCACATTCCATTCCAATCCATTCCACATTCCATTCCCAATTCCATTCCACATTCCATTATATTTCTTTCCACGTTCCATTCCACATTCCATTCCATACCATTCCACTTTCCCTTTCATTCCATTCAACATTCCATTACGCATTACTTTAAATTCAATTCCACGTTCCACTCCATTCCGTATTCCGTTCCATTCCATTCCATTGCACATTCCATTGCATTCCATTAAATTCAATTTTCCATTCAACATTCCATTCCATGCCATTACACACTCCATTCAATTCCATTCCACAGTCCATTCCATTCCATTGTAGTCCATATTTCATTCCATTCCACTCCACATTCCATTCCTTTCCATTCCACATTCCATTCCATTCCATTACACATTCAATTCCACTCCATTCCATTCCACATTCCATTCCATTCCAATGTATTCCAAATTCCATTCCATTGCATTCCACTTTCCATTCCATTCCATTCCACATTCCACTCCATTCTGTTTCACATTCCATTCCACATTCCATTCCATTCTTTTTCACATTCCATTCCTTCCCTTTCCACATTCCATTCCACATTCAATTTCACATTAATTTCCATTTCATTCCAAGATCCATTCCACTTTCCATTCCATTGCATTCTACATTTCTTTCCATTCCATTCCACATTCCATGCCTTTCCAGTTCACATTCCGTTCCACATTCCCATCCATTCCATTAAACAATCCATTCCTTCCCCTTCCACATTCCATTCCACATTCCATTTAAATCCACTCCATTCCATTCCATATTCCTTTCCCTTCCAGTCCACATTCCATTCCACAATCTAATCCGTTCCATTCCACATTCCATTCCATTCCATTCCACTTTCCCTTCTACATTGCATTCCATTCCATTCCACTTTCCATTGTAGGCCACATTCCGTTTCTTTCCAATACATTCCACATTGCATTCCTTTTCATTCCACATTCCATTACATTCGTTTCCACATTCCTTTCCATTGCATTCCATTCCACATTCCATTCCATTCCAATCCACATTCCATTCCATTCCATTCCATATTACATTCCATTCCATTCCATATTACATTCCATTCCATTCCATTCCATATTCTTTTCCATTCCATTCCACATTCCATTCCATTCCATTCCACATTCGATTACATTCCACGTTATATTCCAGAATCCATTCCACGATCCACTCCACTTTCCAGACCTTTCCATGCCACATTGCATTCTACGTTCCATTCCGTTCAATTCCACATTCCATTACACATTCCATTACACATTCCATTCCATTCCACGTCCCATTACACATTCCATTCGACTTTCCATCCCACATTCTATTCCATTCCATTCTACGTTGCATTACACATTCCATTGCATTCCATTGCAAACCTCATTCAATTCCATTCCATTACACATTTCATTCCACTTTCCTTTCTATTCCATTCCACATTGCATTCCATTCCATTCCACATTCCATTCCATTCCATTCCACATTCAGTTCCATTCCATTCCACATTCCATTCCACATTCCATTCCATTCAATTCCACATTTCATTCCACATTCTATTCCTTTCCATTCCGCATTGCATTCCATTCCATTCCATTCCACATTCCATTCCATTCCCTTCCCTTCGACATTATATTCCACATTTCATTCCACTGCAATCCACATTCCATTCCACTGCATTCTAAATTCCATTCCTTTCCACTCCCCATACCATTCTACATTTCATTTCATTCCATTCCACAATCCATTCCATTGCATTCCACATTCCATTCCACATTCCATTCCACTGCATTCCACATTCCATTCCTTCCCAATCCACATTCCATTCCCCATTCCCTGCCACAATCCATTCCATTCCATTCCACATCCCATTCCTTACCATTCCACATTCCATTCCTTACCAGTCCAGATAGTATTCCATATTCCATTCCATTCCATTCCACAATCCATTCCATTCCATTCCACATTCCATTCCACATTCCATTCCACATTCCATTCCATTCCGTTCCATTACACATTCCATTCCTTTCCTGTCCACATTCCAATCCACTTTCCTTTCCATTCCACATTCCTTTCCCTTCCAGTCCACATTCCATTCCACTTTCCTTTCCTTTCCATTTCATTCCATTCCACATTCCATTCCATTCGATCCATTTCCATTTTCCATTCCATTTCATTCAACTTTCCATTGTGTTACATTCTACTTTTCTTTCCATTCCATTGCACTTTCCATTAAATACCATTCCACCTTCCATTAAATACCATTCCAGTTTCCATTACATTACATTCCACCTTCCATTCCATTCATTTCCATTCTATTCCATTCCACATTCCATTCCTTTCCTTTCCATTCCACAATCCATTCCATTCCATTCCACATTCAATTCCATTCCATTCCACTTTCCATTCCACTTTCCTTTCCATTCCATTCCAGATTCCTTTCCATTCCATTCCAAAATTGAATTGAATTCCATTCCACATTTCATTGCATTTCACGTTCCATTCCATTCCATTCCATGCCAGTTCAATTTCTCTTCCACTACATTCCACATTCCATTCCATTCTATTCCACGTTCCTTTCCACATTGCATTCCACGTTCTATTCCACCTTCCATTCCAGTCGATTTCACGTTCTATTCCACATTCCAGTCCATAACATTCCACATTTCATTCCGTCTCATTCCACATTCCATTCCACATTCCATTCCATTCAATTTCACGTTGCAATCCAAATTACATTCCACAATACAATCCACATTCAATTCCATTCCACGTTCCATTCCACGATCCATTCCATATTCCAATCCATTACACTTTCTATTCCACATTCTATTGCACGTTCCATTCCACTTTCCATTCCATTCCATTCCACAATACGTTCCATTCCATGTTTCATTCCACATTCCATTCCACTTTCGATTCCATTACAAGTTCCTTTCCACAATCCATTCCACAATCCATTTCACATTCCATTCCATTCCATTTAACGTTGAATTCAAGATTCCATTCCATTACATTCCACATTCCATTCCATTTCATTCCACATTCCATTCCACATTCCATTCCTTTTCTTTCCACATTCCATTCCACATTCCATTGCATTCCATTCCACATTCCATACCACATTAAATTCCACAATCCGTGCCACTTTCCATTCCATTCCACGATCCATTCCACTTTCCATTCCGCAGTTCATTCCATTCCACGTTCCCTTCCACTTTCCATTCTACATTCCATTCCACATTCCACTCCGTGAGATTCCACGTTCCATTCCACATTGCTAACCATTCCATTCCAAATTCCTTTTGATCCCCTTCGACATTCCATTCCACCTTCCATTCCATTCCATTACTCTTTCCTTTCCAAATTACATTCCACAATTCATTCCACATTCTATTCCATTCCAAGTTACTTTCCACAATCCATTGCACATTCCACTTCATTCCACGTTTCATTCTACTTTGCATTGCACGTTCCATTCCATATTCCATTCCATTCCATTCCATTCCAATTTCCATTCCATTCCATGTTCCATTAAACATTCTATTCCATATTCCATTCCACGTTCCATGTGACATTCCAATCCATTCCCTTCCATGTTGAATTCCACTTTCCATTCCATTCCACAATCCATTCTATTTGATTCCACATTCCATTAGGAATTCCATTCCTTTCCATTTCACTTTCAATTCCACATTCTATTCCTTTCCATTCCAAGTTCCATTCCATTCCATTCCCCTTTCCATTCCACATTGCATTCCGTTCCATTCCACATTCCGTTCCACATTTCTTTCCGTTGCATTCCGCATTCTATTATGCATTCCATTCCATTCCACATTCCTATCCACTTTAATTTCCATTCCATCCCGCATTTTATTCCAAATTCCTTTCCACTTTAATTTCCATTCCATTCCGCATTCTATTACAAATTCCATTCTATTCCATTGCCTATTGCAATCTACATTCCATTGCATTCCATTACACATTCCATTCCATTACATTCCGCATTGCATTCCACATTCCATTCCATTCCATTCCGCACTCTATTCTTCATTCCATTCCAATCCATTCCACATTGCATTCCACTGCATTCCACATTCAATTCCACTCCATTCCACTTTCCATTAAACATTCCATTCCACTCCATTCCATTCCACATTCCATTCCATTCCATTCCACATTCCATTCTACATTCCATTACATTGCATTCCACTTTCCATTTCACATTCCGTTACATTCTATTTCACATTCCTTTCCACTTTTTTCCATTCCAGATTCCATTCCATTCAATTCCACCTGAAATTCCATTCCATTCCACATAGCATTGCATTCAATTCCATTACATATTCCTTTCCACATTCCATTCCTTTGCACGTTCCATTCCACATTCCATTCCACATACCATTCCACGTTCCATTAAACATTCCATTCCACATTCCATTCCACATTACAATCCATTCCATTCTACATTTCGTTCCACATTCCATTTCATTCCATTCCATTCCACATTGAATTACAATCCATTGCATATGCCATTTCATTGAATTCCATATTCCATTCCATTCCAAGTTCCATTCGTGTTTCCATTTCACGTTCCATTCCACATTCCATTCCATTATATTCCACGTTCCATTTCACATTCCTTTCGACATTCCAACCCATTACACGTTCCATTCCACATTCCATTCTACGTTAAATTCCACATTCCATTCCATTCCAATACACGTTCTATTCCACACTCCATTCCATTCAATTCCGCATTCCATTTCATTCCATTCTAAGTTTCATTACACATTCCATTACATTCCATTCCACATTCCACTCCATTAAATTCCATTCCATTCCACATTCCATTCATTTTCATTCCACATTCCATTGCATTCCATTCCAAATCCCGTTCCATTCCTGTCCACATTCTATTCCCCATTCCATTCCACATTGCATTCCACGTTCCATTACACATTCCATTCCACATTCCATTCCACATTCCATTCCATTCCACTCCACATTCCATTCCACATTCCATTCAATTCCTCTCCTTTCCATTCCAATTGCAATTCAACATTCCATTCCATTCCAATAAATTCCATTCCACATCCCATTCCATGCCACTCTATTCCATTCCATTCCACTCTATTCCATTCCATATTCCATTCCACTTTCCATTCCTTTCCATTCCAGATTCCATTCCACATTATATTCCATTCGGTTGCACATTCCATTCAATCCCATTCCATGTTCCATTCCATTCCATTCCACATTCCATTCCACGTTACATTACATTTCTTTCCACATTCCATTCGATATTGCATTCCAATTTCCATTCTACATACCATACCATTCCTTTCTCATACCATTCCAGATTCCATTCAATTCCATTCCACATTTCATTCCATGTTCAATTCCACATTCCTTCCCACATACCATTCAATTACATTACACATTCCATTCCACATTCCATTCCACCTTCCATACCACATTCCATTCCATTCCATTCCACGTTCCATACCACATACCATTCCATTCCATTAGACAATCCATTCCATTCCATTCCAATTTACATTCCACATTCCATTCAATACCCTTACCCATTCCATTCCATTCCACATTCCATACCACAATCCATTCCATTCCTTTACACATTCCATTCCACATTCCATTCCAGTCCATTCCACGTTGCATTTCATGCCATTCCACATTCCATTCCATTAAATTCCACATTGCATTCTCTTCCACATTCCATTCCATTCCAGTCCATTGCATTCCACTTTCCATTACAGATTCCGTTCCATTCCATTCCGCATTCCATACCCTTCCATTCCCTTCCACCTTCCATTACATTCCATTCCACATTCAATTCCACATTCCATTCCATTCCACATTCAATTAAATTCCATTCCGCATTCCATTGCATTCCATTCCATATTCCATTCCATTCCATCCCACACTGCATTCTCTTATATTCCAAATTTGATTCCATTCCATTCCACATTCCATTCCATTCTTTTCCATTCCTTACCACTTTTCATTCCTTTCCATTTCACATTCCATTCCATTCCATTTCACATTACATTCAATTCCATTCCACATTCCATTGCATTCCATTCCGCATTCAATTCCATTGAATTCCAATTTCAATTCCATTACATTCCACAATACATTCCATTGCTTTGCACGTTCTGTTCCATTCCATTCCAAGTTGCATTCCCTTCCATTTCCGGTTACATTCCATTCCATTCCATGTACCATTCTAATCCATTTCACGTTCCATTTCACATTCCCTTCCATTAAATTCCACATTCCTTTCCATTCCACTGCTTTCTACTTTGCATTCTATTCCACTCCACATTGCATTCCATTCCATTCCTTTCCACATTCCATTCAACTTTCCATTCCATTCCACTACACATTCCATTGCATTCCATTCCACGTTCCATTTATCTTACATTTAAACATTCCATTCCATTCCATTCCACATTCCTTTCTGCATTCCTTCCCATTCCATTCCACATTCCATTACACATTCCATTCCATCCCATTCAACATTCCATTCCAATCTACATTCCATTCCACTTACCATTCCACATTCGAATCCATTCCATTCCACATTCCGTTCCATTGCATTACATTCCGCATTCCATTCCATTCGACATTCCATTCCACATTTCATTCCACATTCCATTCAATTCCATTCCACATTCCTTTCCATTCCACATTGCATTCCACATTCCATTCCAGATTCCATTCCACATTCCATTCCACATTCCATTCCATTCCATTCCACATTCCTTTCTACATTCCACTCCAGATTCCATTCCATTCCATTTCACATTCCATTCCAGATTTCATTCCACAATGCATTCAATTCCATTCCATATTCCATTCCATTCCACATTGCATTCTGCATTCCATTCCTCATTTCCTTCCATTGCATTCCACATTCCATTCCATTCCACATACCATTCCGCATTCCATTCCACATTCCATTCCATTCCATTCCACACTCCATTCCATTCGGTTTCACGTTCCATTCCTCATTACATTCCACATTCCAGTCCATTCAATTTCATTCCATTCCATTCAATTCCATATTCCATTCCATTCCATTACGTTCCATTCCACTTTACCTTCTATTCCATTTCACTTTCCACACCCTTCCATTCCACGTTACTTTCCACATTCCATTCCACGTTACATTCCACGTTCCATTCCACGTTCCATTCCACATTCCATTCCATTCCATTCCACATTCCATTCCATTCCATTCCACATTCCATTCTATTCCATTCCATTCCACATTCCATTCCAATCCTTTGCAGATTCCATTCCTTTCCATTCCACATTATATTCCATTCCACGTTCAATTCCATTCCCCATTCCATTCCAGATTCCTTTGGATTCCATTCAATTCCACTTTCCATTCCAATCCAGTCCACATTCCATTCCATTCCATTTTCCGTTCCACATTCCATTCCACATTTCATTGCATTCCATTCCAATCCACATTCCATTGCATTCCATTTCACATACCATTCCATTCCATTGCATTCCCTTCCATTCCACATTTCATTTCATTCCATTCTACATTTCATTCCACGTTCCATTCCACATTCTATTCCACATTGCATTTCATGCCATTCCACATTCCATTCCATTCCATTTCATTGCATTCCACTTTCCACTACAGATACCTTTCCATTCCATTCCACATTTCATTCCCTTCCACTGCATTTCACATTCCATTCCATTCCATTCCTCATTCCATTCCACATTCCATTCCATTCCATCCCACACTGTATGCTATTCCATTCCAAATTCCATTCCATTCCATTCCACATTCCGTTCCATTCCATTCCACTTTCCAGTCTCTTCCATTTCACATTCCATTCCATTCATACTACTGTGCATTCCACATTCCATTCCATTCCATTCCATTCCACATTCCATTCCATTCCATTCTTCATTCCATTCCATTCTAATCCACATTGGTTTCCACTCCATTTCAGACTCCAATCCATTCCATTCCACTCCATTCCATTCCATTCCGCATTCCATTCCATTCCATTCCCCATTCCATTCCTTTCCATTCCACATTCCATTCCATACAATTCCAAATTCATTCCCCATTGCATTCCACATTCGATTCCACATTCCATTCCATTGCATTCCACATTCCCCTCCACAATCCATTCCACATTCCATTTCATTCAAATCCACTTTCCACTCCGCATTCCATTCCACTTTCCATTCCACATTCCATTCCATTCTATTCCACATTCCACTTCACAATCCATTCCACATTCCTCTCCATTCCGTTCCACATTCCATTCCACTTTCCATTCCGTTCCATTCCATTCCATTCCACATTCCATTCCACAATCCATTCCACATTCCACTCCATTCCGTTCCACATTCCATTCTACTTTCCATTCCGTTCCATTCCATTCCATTCCACATTCCATTCCACGTTCCATTCTGCGTTCCTTTCCACTTTCCATTGCATGTTCCATTCCATTCCATTCCATGTTCCATTCCACATTTCATTACTTTCCATTCCACTTTCCATTTAACATTCCATTCCACTTTCCATTCCTTTCCATTGCACATTCCATTGCACTTTCCATTCAATATTCCGTTCCACATTCCATTTCATTCCGTTCCACATTCCATTCCTCATTCCATTTCATTTCATTCCACGTTCCAATCCATTCCACTCCACATTCGATTCCACATTCCATTCCATTCCATTCCACATTGCATTCCATTCCACATTCCATGAAGTTCCATTCCACATTCCATTCCATTCCACTACACATTCCATTCCATTCCATTCCATTGCACATTCCATTCCCTTCCATTATACTTTCAATTTCACTCCATTCCACATTCCATTCCATGTTCCATTCCACATTGTACTCCACGTTCCATTCCGTCGCGCTCCACATTCCTTACCGTTCCAATCCATTTCATTCCGGATTCCATTCCATTCCATTTCACATTCCATACCATTACATTCCATTCCATTCCACATTCCATTCCAATCATTTCCAGATTCCATTTCACATTGCATTCCATTCCATTCCACATTCCATATGATTCCATCCCATTCCATTCCAGAATCCATTCCAATCCATTTCAAATTCCATTCCACACGCCATTCCATTCCAGAATCCATTCCAATCCATTCCAAATTCCATTCCACATGCTATTCCATTCCAGTTTCCTTTGCACATTCCATTCCACAAGCAATTCCATTCCACTTTCCTTTCCACATTGCATTCCACATTACATTCAACGTTACATTCTGTTCCACTCCACATTCCATTCCACATTCCATTCCATTCCATTTCACTTTCCATTGAACATTCCATTCCACCTTCCATTCCATTCCATTCCACCTTGCTTTCCACATTGCATTACATTCCATTGCAAATTGCATTGCACGTCCATTTCTATTCCATTCCACACTCCATTCAACAAGCAATTCCATTCCATTCCACTTTCCATTCCACTCTCCAATCCATATTACATTCCACATACCATTCCAAGTTCCATTCCTTTCCATTCCAGGTTCCATTCAACGTTCCATTCCATTCCATTCAATTTCACCTTCCATTCCATAATACATTCCACATTCCATTCCACATACTATTCCACGTTCTATTCCACGATCCATTCCACGTTGCATTCCATGTTGAACTACATTCCAATTCGCGTTCCATTCCACATTCCATTCCACGTTCCATTTCACAATCCATTCCACATTCAATTTCATTCCACATTCCGTTCCACATTATATTACACATCCCATTCCATTCCATTTCTCATTCCATTCCACATTCCATTCCACATTCCATTCCACATTTTATTCCACATTTTAGTCCACATTTCAGTCCACATTTCATTCCGCTTTCTATTCCACATTCCATTACATTCCATTCCACATTCCATACCACATTCCATTCCATTGCATTCTATTGCATTCCATTCCAATTTCCACTCCATTCTGTTCCATTCCACATACTATTCCATTCCATTCCGCTTTCCGTTCCATTCATTTCCACATTTCATTGCATTCCATTCCATTCCATTCCGCATAGCATTCCATTCCACATTCCATTCCAAGTTCCATTCCACGTTCCATTCCACTACATTCCACATTTCATTCCATTCCATTTCACATTGCATTCCATTCTATTCCACAATGCATTAGATTCCATTCCACATTCCATTCCACTTTTGATACCATTCCATTCCACATTCCATTCCACATTCCATTCCGTTCCATTCCATTCCACATTCAATTCCACATTCCATTCCACATTCCTTTCCAAGTTCCTTTCCATTCCATTACACATTAAATTCCACATTCCATTCCATTCCATTCCATTCCATTAGATTCCATTCCACTCCACTCCATTCCATTCCATTCCATTCCACATTCCATTCCACTTTCCTTTTCATTCCATTCCACATTCCATTCCATTCCACATTCCATTCCATTCCACATTCCTTTCCATATTACATTCCATTCTGTTCGATTCCACATTCTATTCCATTCCATTCCACATTCCATTGGATTCCATTCCACGTTCCATTCCATTCTTTCCACTTTGCATGCCATTCCATTCCCCATTTCATTTCATTCCAGTCCATACCACATTCTATTGCATTCCATCCCACATTCCATTACATTCCATTCCACATTGCTTTCCATTCCATTCCATTACACATTCCTTTCCACATTCATTTCCATTGTATTCCACATTCCTTTCCACCTTCCATTACATTCCATTCCACATTCCATTCCACATTCATTTCCATTCCATTCCAGATTCCATTGCACATTACAATCCATTTCATGCCACATTCCATTCCAAATTCCATCCCATTCCATTCCACATTCCATTCCATGATCCATTCCGTTCCACATTCCATTCCACAGTCCATTCCACTTTCCATTCCATTCCATTCCAGTTTCCATTCCATTCCATTCCACATTCCATTCCATCTGATTCCACGTTCAACTCCATTCCATTAAACTTTCCATCCCATTCCATACCATACCTCATTGCATTCCATTCCATTGCACATTGCATTCCATTCCATTCCATTCCACATTGCATTCCATTCCATTCCATTCCACATTGCATTCCATTCCCTTGCATCCTCATTCCATTCCATTCCATTCCACATTCCTTTCCATTCCATCCCATTCCACATTGCATTCCATTCCATCCACATTCCATTCCGTTCCATTCCACATTCAATTCCTTTCCATTCCACATTCCATTCCATTCCATTCAACATTGCATTGCATTCCATTACACATTGCATTCAATTCAATTACATTCCTCATTTCATTCCATCCTATTTCATTCCTTTGCACATTCCATTCCACATTCCATTCCATTCCACATTCCATTCCATTAAACATTCCATTTCATTCGTTTCCATTGGATTCCAAATTCCATTCCACATTCCATTCTACATTCCATTCCATTCCATTCCTTTCCATTACACATTCCATTCCATTCAATTCCAAATTCATTACCCATTCCATTCCTTTCCTTTCCACATTCCATTCCTTTCAATTCCAAATTCATTCCGCATTCCATTCCACATTCCATTCCACTTTCCATTCCATTCTATTCCACATTCCACTCCACAATCCATTCCACATTCCATTCCATTCCAATCCACATTCCATTCCATTCCATTCCACATTCCATTCTACTTTCCATTGCGTTCCCATTCCATTCCATTCCACATTCCATTCCACGTTCCATTCCGTGTTCCTTTCCAGTTTCCATTGCACGTTCCATTCCATTCCATTGCACGTTCCATTCCACATTTCATTGCATTCCATTCCACTTTCCATTCAACATTACATTCCACCTTCCATTCCTTTCAATTCCACATTCCATTGCACTTCCATTCAATAATCCATTCCACATTCCACTTCATTCCGTTCCACTTTCCATTCCTCATTCCATTTCATTTCATTCCATGGTCCATTCCATTCCACTCCACATTCGATTCCACATTCCGTTCCATTCCATTCCACATTCCATTCCAAATTGCATTGCACATTCCATTCTATTCCATTCAACATACCATTCCACGTTCCATTCCATTCCTTTTCACGTTCCATTTCACGTTCCATTCCACATTCCATTACGCTTTACATTCCGTTCTATTCCACCTTCCATTCCGTAGTCGATTCCACATTCTGTTCCACATTGCATTCCATTCCATTCCACAGTCCATTCTATTCCATTCAGCATTCCATCCCACATTCCATTCCATTCCATTCCCTATTTATTCCACATTACATTCCACTTTCCATTCCAAGTTCCATTCCACCTTCCATTACATTTTCCTTTCCCTTGCATTCCATGTTCCATTCCATTCAACTCCATATTCCTTTCCATTCAATTCCATATTCCATTCCATGCTGTTTCACATTCCATTCCACTTTCCATTTCTCATTCCATTCCACATTCCATTGCACATTCCCTTCAATTCCATTCCATTGCATTCCACATTCCATTCCATTCCATTCCACATTCCATTCCATTCCATTCCATTCTATTCCGCATTCCATTCCATTGCATTCCACATTCCAATCCACATCCCTTTCCATTCCATTCCACATTCCATTCTGCATTCCACTCTACTTTCCATTTCACATTCCGTTCTACATTCCTTTCCAGATTCCCTTTCATATTCCATTCCATTCCATTACACACTACATACCATTCCATTGTGTTCTATTCCAATTTCCATTACATTCCATTCCACATTCCATTCCACATTCCATTCCAGTCTATTCCACATTCCATTCAATTCCATTCCACATTCGATTCCCCTCAATTCCACATTCCATTCCATTCCATTCCACATTCCATTCCATTCCATTACACATTCCATTCTATTCCACATTCCTTTCCATTCTTTCCATTGAAAACCAAATTCCATTCAACACATCATTCCATTCCATTCCACAATCCATTCCATTCCAATCCACGTTCCATTGTATTCCATTGCTAATTCCATTCCATTGCATTTAATTCCACATTCCATTTCATTTAATCCACATTGCATTCCGTTACATTGCACAATGCATTTCATTCCATTCTATTCCACATTCAATTCCATTCCATTCCACGTTCCTTTCCTCATTCCATTCCATTCTATTCAACATTCCATTCCATTCCATTCAACATTCCATTCCTTTCCACATTCCATTCCACATTCCCTTCCATTCCATTTCACATTGATTTCAAACTTCCTTTCCACATACCAGTCCATGCAATTCCACATTACATTCCCGATTCCATTCCATTCAATTCCATTTCAAGTTATTTCCCCATTCCATTCCATTCAATTCCGTTCCACTCCACTCCATTCCACATTCCGTTCAACATTCCATTCAACATTCAATTCCTTTCCATTCCACACTCCATTCCATACCATTCCACATTCCATTCTATTTCCATTTCAGATTCCATTCCATTCCATTCCACATTCCATTTCGTTCCATTCCACATTCCTTTCCATTCCACATTCCATTCCATATTCCATTCCTTTTCATTCGACTTTCCATTCCACATTCCATTCCATATTCCATTCCATTCCATTCCATTTCAAGTTACTTTCCCCATTTCATTCCATTCAATTCCATTCCACTCCATTCCTTTCCACAATCCGTTCAACATTCCATTCAACTTTCAATTTCTTTCCATTCCACACTCCATTTCATACCTTTCCACATTCCATTCTATTTCGATTTGACATTCCATTCCACATTCCATTCCATTCCATTCCACATTAAACTCCATTTAATTCCATTCTATTCCACATTGTACTACATATTCCATTGCATTCTTTTCCAAATTCCATTCCATTCCATTCCACTTTGCTATCCATTCCATTCCACCTTCCATTCCATTATATTCCATATTCCATTCCATTCCATTCCACATACCATTCCCATTCACTCCACATGGCATTCCACATTCCATTACCTTCCAATACACCTTCCATTCCACATTCCATTGCATATTACATTTTATTCCGTTCCATTCCATTCTACGTGACGTTCCACTCTCCATTCCTCTTCCATTCCATTTCATTACACATTCCATTTCATTCCATTCCATTCCATTGCATTTCACATTCCATTCCATTCCATTCTATTCCACATTACATTACATTCCATTCCACATTCCATTCCATTCCATTCCACATTCCATTACATTCTGCTCCAAATTGCATTGCACATTCCATTCCATTCCATTCCACTTTCCATTCCACTTACCATTCCGTTCCATTCTATTCAATTCCATTGCATTCCACAATCCATTACGTCCTATTCCACATTGTGTTCCATTCTATTCCACTTTCCGTTCCAATCTAAATTCCATTCAATTCCATGCCATTCCATTCCACATTCCATTCTATTCCATTCCACTTTCCATTCTGCATTCCATTCCATTCCATTCCATTCCATTCCATTCCAATTTTCAATTCCACATTCCATTCCATTCCATTCCATTCCTTTCCTCATTCCATTTCAAATTCCATTCCACTTTTCATTCCACATTCCCTTCCATTCCATTCAATTCATTTCCATTCCAGTCAATTACGTTCCATAATACATTCCATTCCACATTCCATTGCATTCCATTCCATTCCACATTCTATTACATTCCATTCCACATTCCATTCCATTCCGTTCCATTCCAGAATCCATTCCACATTCCTTTACATTCCTTTCCACATTTCATTCCGCATTCCATTCCATTTCATTCCACATTCCTTTCCATTGCAAATTCCATTCCATTCCATTCCATTCTGTTACACGTTCCATTCAATTCCATTCCACATTCCATTCCATTCCACGTTTCATTCCATTCCATTCCGCGATTAATTCCACGTTCCATTCCACGTACTATTCCACTATACATTCCACTTTCCATTCCATTCCACATTCCATTCCATTCCATTGCACATTCCATTCCACATTCCGTTCCAATCCACATTCCATTCCACATTCCATCAAATTCCATTCTACATTCCATTCCATTCCATTGCATTCCACATTCCTTTACATTCCACATTTCTTTCCATTCCATTACACATTCCATTCAATTACATTCCATTGCAATCCACATTCCGTTCCATTCCCCATTCCATTCCGTATTCCATTCCATTCCATTCTCCTTCCATTGCACATTCCATTAAATTCCATTCCACATTTCATTCCATTCCATTGCACATTCCATTCCATTCCATTCCAAATTCCATTCCACGTTGCATTCCACATTCCATTCCATTCCTTTCCATTCCACAGTCCATTCCCTTCCCTTCCATTCCATTCCATTCCTCATTCCATTCCATTCCATTCCGTATTCCATTCCATTGCTTTCCACATTCCATTCCACGTACCTTTCCATTCCATTCCGCATTCCATTCTGCGTTCCACTCTATGTTCCATTTCACATTCCATTGTACGTTCCTTTCCAGATTCCATTTCATATTCCATTCCATTCCATTCCACACTACTTACTATTCAATCGTGTTCTATTCCACTTTCCATTCCATTCCAATCCACATTCCATTCCATTCAATTCCAAGATCCATTCCACCTTCCATTCCACGTTCTATTCCTCTATCCATTCCACTCCATTCCAGTTTCCATTCCATTCCAAATTCCATTCCATTCCATACCACATTCCATTCCACATTCCATTCCAATCCACATTCCATTCCAACTTCCATCAAATTCCATTCTATATTCCATTCAATTCCACTGCATTCCACATTCCTTTCCATTGCAAATCACATTCCATTCCATTCCCCATTCCATTACGTATTCCATTCCTTTATATTCTCCTTACATTGCACATTCCATTAAATTCCATTCCACATTTCATTCCATTCCATTCCACATTCCATTCCATTCCATCCCAAATTCTGTTCCACATTCCATTCCACTTTCCATTACACTCCATTCCACATTCTGTTCCACATTCCATTCCATTCCATTCCACATTCCATTCCATTCCATTGCACATTCTATTCCATTTCATTCCACATTCCATTCCCTTAAATTCCACATTCCATTCCTTTTTAGTCCATTCCACATTCTGTTCCATTCAATTTCGCATTTCATTCCATTCTAATTCATATTCCATTTAAAATTCCATTCCATTCCATTCCACATTCCATTCCATTCTATTCCACGTTCGAATTCACATTGCATTCCTCCTTCCATTCCATTCTTTTCCATTCCACATTCCATTCCATTCCATTCTATTGCATTCCACTTTCGATTCCATTCCATTCCACATTCCATTGCATTTGATTCCACATTCACTTCCATTCCTTTCTACATTCCATTCCCTTCCATTCCACATTAAATTGAATTCCATTCCATTCCACATTGCATTCCATTGCATTCCACATTCCTTTCAATTCCATTCCACATTGCATTCCATTCCATTACTTTCCCCATTCCATTCCATTATACATTCCATTGCATTTCATTCTTCCTTCAATTCCACATTCCATTGCATTCCATTCCACATTCAATTCCTTTCCAGTTTCCATTCCACATTCCATTCCATTCCACATTCCATTCCGAATTCCATTCCATAACATTATATATACAACTCCACATTCCTTTCCATTTCATACCACATTCCATTCCATTCCATTCCATACAATTCCATTAAATTCCGTTACACAATCCATTCCATTCCACAGTCCATTCCATTCAATTCCACGTTCCATTCAACATTCCATTAAACTCCATTCTATGTTCCATTCCACATTCCATTCCATTCTGTTCCACATCCCTTTCCACATTCCATTCCATTCCATTCCACATTATATTCCACATGCCATTCCACATTCCATTCCACAAAGTGGAATGTAATGGAATGGGATGGGGAATGGAACGAAGTGGAATGTGAAATGGAATGTGGAATGGAAAATAAAAAGGAATGTGTAATGGAATGGAATGCAATGTGGAAAGTAATGGAATAGATTGTGGAATGCAATGCGGAGTGGAATGTGGAATGGAATGAGGAATGGAATGTGGAAAGGAATGTGAAATGGAATGTGGAATGGAATAGAACAGAATGTGAAACTGTATATGGAAAGGAATGTGGAATTGAATGTGGAAATGAATATGGGATGGAACGGAATGGAATGTGAAATTGAATGAAATGGAATGTGGAATGGAAAGTGGAATGAAATGGAATGCAATGTGGAATTTAATGTGGAATGGAACGGAATGCAATGTGGAACGGAATGTGGAATCAACCGCAGAATGGAATAGAATGGAATGTGGAATGGAATGGAATGGAATGGTATGGAACGTGGAATGGAATGGAACGGAAAGTTGAATGGAATGGAATGGAAGTGGAATGGAATTGTATGGAATGTGGAATCGAATGGTATGGAATGTGGAATGGAATTGAATGGAACGCGGAATGGAACGTGCAATGGATGTCGTAGTGGAACGTGCAATGGAAACTGGAATCGAACGTGAAATGGAACATGGAATGCAATGTCAATGGAATGGAATGTAGAATTGAGGGGAATTGAATGTGGAATGGAATGGAATGGATGGATTGGAATGTGGAATGCAGTGGAAATAATGTGGAATGGAATGGAATGGAAGGGAATGTGGAGTGGAATATGGAACGGAATTGAATTGAATGCGGAATGGAAAGAAATGGAATTTGGAATGGAATGCATAGGAATGTGGAATGAAATGGACCGTGCAATGGAATGGAATGGAATGTGGAATGAGAAATGCAATGTGGAATGGAATGTTAAAAGGAATGTGGAAAGGAATGTGGAATGGAATGCGAAATGGAATGGGGAATGGAATTTGAAATGGAACACAGAATGAAATGTGGAATGGAATGAAATGGAGCATGGAATGGAATGGAATGGAAAGTGGAATTTAATAGGAGGAAACGTGGAATGGAAAGTGGAATGGAATGGAATGGATTGCGGAATGGAATGGAATGTGGAAAGGAATGGAATGGAATGGAATGGAAAGTTGAATGGAATGGAATGGAATGTGGAATGGAATGTGGCTTAGAATGGAATGGAATGTGGAACGGAATGTGGAATGGAACATTTAAGGGAAAATGCAATGGAATGTGGAATGGGAAGTAGAATGGATTGAGTAATGGAATGGAATGGAATGTGAAATTGAAGGCAAAGGAATGCGGAATGGAATGTGGAATAGAATGTGGAATGTAATGTGGAATGGAACGGAATGGCACATGGAATGGAATAAATGGAATGCAATGTGGTATGGAACGGAATGGAATGTGAAATGGAATGGAATGGGATGTGGAATGGACTGGAACTGAATGTGGAATTGAATGGAATTGAATGTGGAATGGAATGGAATGGAATGTGGAATGGAATGGAATGGAATAGAATTTGGACTGGAATTTAACGGAATGTAACGGAATTTGGAATGGAAAGCAATGGAATGGAATGCGGAATGATATGTGGAATGTAATGGAATGGATTGTGGAATGGAATGGAATGAAATGTGGAATGGAATATGGAATGGATTATGGAATGGTATGTGGAACGGAATGGAATGGAATGTGGAATGGAATCCAATGGAAAGTGGAATGTAACGGAATTGAATAGAATGTGGACTGAAATGGAATGGAATGAAACAGAAAGTGTAATGGAATGGAATGGAATGTGAACGGAATGGAATGGAATGTGGAATGGAATGGAATGTGGAATTGAATGTGGAATGGAAAGGAATGGAATGCCGATTGGAATGTGGAATGGAATGGAATGTGGAATGGAATGCGGAATGAAATGGAATAGAATCTGTAATGGAGTGTGGAATGAAATGGATTGGAACGTGGAATGGAATGTGGAATGGAAAGTGGAATAGAATTTGGAATGGAATGTGTAAAGGAATGTGGAATTGAATGGAATGGAATGGAATGGAATGAGGAATGGAATTTGGAATGGAATGGAATGGAATGTGGTTTTGAATGTGGAATGGAACGTGGAATGGAATGGAATACGGTGTGGAATATGAAATGGAACGTGGAATAGAATGGAAAGTGGAATGGAATGGAATGGAATATGGAATGGAATGGAATGGCATGGAATGGTATGAGGAATGGAATGGAGTGAAGTGTATTGTGGAATGGAAGGTGGAATGCAATGGAATGGAAAGTGGACGGCAATGGAATGGAATGTGGAATGGAATGGATTGTGGATTGGAATGTAACCAAAAGTAAATGATATGGAATGGAATATTGAAAGGAATTGAATGGATTGTGGAATGGATTGTGGAATGGAATGGAATGCGGAATGGAAGGTGTAATGAAATGGAATGGAATGTGGAATGGAATGGAATGGAAAGTGGAATGGAATGGGAAGTAAAATGGAATGGAATTGAAAGTGAAATGGGATGGAAAGGAATGTGGAATGGAATTTTGAATGCCATAGAATGGAAGGTGAAATGGAATGGAATAGAATGTGGAGTGGAATGTGGAATGGAAAGTGGAATTGAATGGACAGGAATGTGTAATGGAATATAATGGAAAGTGAAACAGAATGTGGAACAGAATGTGAAATAGAAAGGGGAGTGGAATGTGAAATAAAATGAAATGGAACGTGGAATGCAATGGAATGGAACGTTTAAAGGAATGGAATGGAATGGAACGTGGAATGCAAATTGGAATGGAAAATTGAATGGAACGTGTTATGGAATGTGGAATGGAATGTTGAATGGAAAGAAATGGAATTTGGAAATAAATGTGGAAAGGAAAGGAATGGAATGTGGAATGGAATATGGAATGGAATGCAATGGAATGAGAACGGAATGTGAAATGAAATTGAATGGAATGTGGAATGGAATGTGGAATGGGATGTGGAACGGAATGGGGAATGGAACGGAAAGGAATCTGGAATGGAATGCTGCATGTAATGTGCAAAGGAACGTGGAAAGGAACGGAATGGAATGTGGAATGGAATGTGGAATGGAACGGAATGGAATGTGGAAGGGAATGTGGAATGAAATGTGGAATGGAACGTGGAATGGAATGTGGAAAGGAATGGAATGGAATGTGTAATATAATGGAATGGAATGGAATTTAAAGTGAAATAGAAAGTGGAACGGAATGTGAAATGGAATGTGGAATGGAATGTGGAAAGGAATGATTTGGAACATGGAATGGATCGGAATGGAATGGAATGGAAGGTGGAATGGAACATGGAGTGGAATGGAAGGTGGAATGGAACATGGAATGGAACGTGGAATGGAATGTAGTATGAATTGTGGAATTGAATAGAATGGAATGTGGATTGGAAAGCGGAATGGAACGGAATGGTATGTGGAATGGAATATGGAACGTTGAATAGAATGTGGAATGGAATGTGGAATGGAACAGAATGGAATATGGAATGGAATGTGGAATTGATCGTGGAAAGAAAAGTGGAGTGGAATGGAATGGAATGTGGAATGGAATGTGGAATGCAAAGTGAACTGGAAAGGAATGGAATGGAATGTCGAATGGAATGTGGAGTGGAATGAAATGGAATGTGCAATGGAATTTGGATTGGAACGAAATGGAATGTGGAATGCAATGTGGTATCGAATGGAATGGAATGGAATGTGGAATGGAATGGAATTGAATGTGGAATGGAAAGTGGAATGGAATGGAATGGAATGTGGAATGGAATGGAATGGAATGGAATGTGGCATGGAATGGAATGGAATGCGGAATGGAATGGAATGAAATTTCGAATAGAATGTGGAATGCAATGCAATGAAAAGTGGAATTGAATGGAAAGGAAAGTGGAAAGCAATGGAATGGAATGTGGAATAGAATGGAAAGGAATTTGCAATGGTATGTGGAATGGAATGGAATGGAATGGAATGTAGAATAGAGTGTGGAATTGATGGAGTGCAAGGTGCAATTGAAAGGAATGTAGTGTGCAATGAAATGTGCAATGGAATGAAATGGAATGTAATGTGGAACGGAATGTGGAAAGGAATGGAATGTAATGTGTAATGCAAAATCGAATTTAATGGAATAGAATGTGAAACGGAATGTGGAATGGAATGTGGAATGTAATGTGGAATGGAATGTGGAATGGAATGAAATGGAATGTGGAAAGGGAAGTGGAATTTAATGGAATCAAATGTGGAACGGAATGTGGAATTGAATGGAAAGGAATGCGGAATGTTATGGAATGGCATGTGGAATGGAATGGATTGCAATGTGGTATGGAACGGAATGGAATGTGGAATGGAACGTGGAATGGAATGTGGAATGGAATGTGCAATGTAATGGTATGTGGAACAGAATGGAATGGAATACGGAATGGAATGGAATGGAATTAATGAATGGAATGGAATGTGGAATAGAATGGAATGCAATATGGAATGTAATGGAATGGAATGAAATGTGGAATGGAATGGAATAGAATACAGTGGAATGGAATGTGGAATGGAATGCAATGTGGAATGGAATAGAATGGATTGTGAAATGGAATGTGGAATGGAATGTGGAATGGAATCTGGAAAGGAAAGTGGAATGGAACGGAATGGAATGTGGAATGGAAAGTGGAATTGAAACTGGAATGGAAGGAGGAATGTAATGGAATGGAAATTGGAATGGAACTTGGATAGAATGGAATGGAACTTGGATTGGAATGTGAAATGGAATGTGGAATGGAACGTGGAATGGTACGTGGAATGCAATCAATTGCAATATAGAATGGAATGGGAAGGAACTTGGAATGTAATGTGGAATGGAATGTGAAATGGAACGTGGAATGGAAAGTAGAGTGAAATGGAATGTAATGTGGAATGGAATGGAATGTGGAATGGAATGGAATGGAAAGTGAAATGTGTCGTGGAATGGAACAAGGAATGCATCGTGGAATGGAACGTGGAATTGAATGTGGAATGCAATGGAATGGAATGGAATGCAATATGGAATGGAATTGAAAGGAGTGGAATGTGGAATGTAATCGAATAGAAGGGAATGGAAGGCGGAATGCGAAGGAACGGAATCTGGAATGGAATGGAATGGAATGCAATGTGGAATGGAATGGAATGGAATGTGCAATTGAATGGAATGGAATGAGGAATGGAATGGATTGGAATGTGGAATGCAATGGAATGGAACTTGTAATGGAATGAGGAATGGAATGTGGAATGTATTGTGTAATGGAATGGAATGGAATGGGTAATAGAATGGAGTGTAATGGAATGTGGAATGGAATTTGGAAAGGAATGCGGAATGGAATGGAATGGAATGAGGAACGAAATGGAATTGAATGTGTAATGGAATGGAATGGAATGGAATGGATGGTGGAATGGAAAGTGCAATGGAACATTTAATGTAATGCAATGTAACATGATATACAAAGTGGAAGGTAAAGTGGAATTTAATGGTATGGAACGTGGAATGGAAAGTGGAATCGAATGTAATAGAATGTGGAATGGAAAGTGGAATGTCAGGGATTGGAACGTGGAATTCAACGTGGAAAAGAACTTTGAATGGAATGGGGAATGGAACGTGGAATGGAACGTGAAATGAACATGGAATAGAATGGAATCGATTGTGGAATGGTGAGGAATGGCATCTGGAATGGTATGGAATGGAAAGGAATGTGGACTGGTATGGAATGGAATGGAATGGAATGTGGAATGGAATGGAATCGAATGTGGAGTGGAATGGAATGTGCAATGGAATTGAATGGAATGTGGAAGGGAATGTGGAATGAAACGTGGAATGGAGTGGAATGGAACGTGGAATGGAACTTGGAATGGAAGGTGGAGTGGAACGCGGAATAGAACTTGGAATCAAATGGAGTGGAAAGTGGAATTCCATTCCGCTTTCCAATCCACATTCCATTCTATTCAATTCCACAATTCATACTACATTCCATTCCACGTTCCATTCCATGTTCCATTCCACCTTCCATTCCATTCCATGTTCCATTCCACCTTCCATTCCATTCCATTCCATTCCATTCCACGTTCCATTCCAATCCTTTTATCATTCCATTAAATTTCATTCCATTCCATATCATTCCATTCCACATTCTATTCCATTCCACATTGCATTCCATTCCACATTCCATTCCACTGTATTCTATTCCATTCCATTCCACATTTCATTCCATTCCATTACATTCCATATTGCATTCCATTCTATTCCACATTCCATTCCATTCATTAATTCCATTCCATTCCATTCCATTCCGTATTCCATTCCATTCTGTTCCACATACCATTACATTGCACATTCCATTCCACATTCCATTCCACGTTCCATTCCACATTCCATTCCGTTCCATTCCACATTGCAATCCATTCCATTCCACATGCCATTCCATAACATTCCGCATTCCTTTCCATTCAATTCCACATTCCGTTCCACATTTGATTCCATTAAATTCCACTTCCCTTTCCACATTCCATTTCATTCCATTCCACATTCCATTCCACATTACATTCCACATTCCATTCCACATTCCGTTTCACATTCTATTCCATTAAATTCGATTTTGCATTACACATTACATTCCATTCCTTTCCACATTCCGTTCCACATTACATTCCATTTCATTCCATTGCACATTTCATTGCACACTACATTCCTTTCAATTGCACCTTGCACTCCATCAATTCCACACTCTATTCTACATTCCATTCCATTCCATTCCATTCCACATACCATTGCAAATTCCTTTCCATTCTATTCCACATTCCATTCCATTGCTTTCCACTTTCCTTTCCATTCAATTCCACTTTTCATTGCATTGCATTCCACATTCTATTCGAAATTTCATTCCATTCCATTCCGCATTCCATTCCATTCCATGCCACATTCCATTCCATTCCATTCCATTCCACATTCCATTCCATTCCATTCCACTTTCCATTCCACATTCAATTCCATTCCATTCCACATTCCATTCCATTCCATTCGATACCACATTGCATTCCACATTCCATTTCGTTCCAATCCAAATTCCATTGCACATTCCATTTCATTCCACTCCACATTCCATTCGACATTCCATTCCATTCCTTTCCAGTTCACTTTGCATTCCACATTCCATTCCACATTCCATTCCATTCCACTCCACTTTTCTTTCCACGATCAATTCCACATTCCATTCCATATTCCATTCTGTTCCATTCCACATTCCATTCCACATTCTATTCAACGTTCCATATTCCATTCCACATACCATTCCGTTCCATTCCGCTTTCCAATCCACATTCCATTCTATTCAATTCCACAATTCATACTACATTCCATTCCACGTTCCATTCCATGTTCCATTCCACCTTCCATTCCACTCCATGTTCCATTCCACCTTCCATTCCATTCCATTCCGATCCATTCCATGTTCCAAATCATTCCTTTCCACATTCCATTCCACATTCCATTTCACATTCCGTTCCACTTTCTATTTCACTTTAAATTCCATTCCATTCCATTATATTACACATTCCATTCCATTCCTTTCCACATTCCATTCCACGTTCCATTCCACATTTCATTCCACATTCCCTTCCACATTCCATTCCGTTCCATTCCACATTCCATTCCACATTCCATTCCGTTCCTTTCCACGTTCCTTTGCACATTACATGCAGCATTCCATTCCAGATTCCTTTCCGTTCCATTCCCCATTCCGTTCCACATCCCATTCCACATTCCATTCCACATTCCATTCAATTTCATTTCACATTCCGTTCTCATTCCATTGCATTCCATTCCATATTCCATTCCACATTCCATTCCTTTCCTTTCCACATTTATTTCCAAATTCCATTTCTTTCCATTCAACATTCCATTCCACATTCCATAACACGTTCCATTCAATTTTCCATTCCAATTTGCATTCCACGTTCCATTCCATTCCATTCCTTTAAACGTTCCATTCCATTGCATTCCACGTTCCATTTCATTTTATTTCACATTCCACTCCCCTTTCTATTTCACATTCTGTTCCACATTCTGTTTCACTTTCCATTATATTCCATTACACATTCCTGTCCATTCAATTCCACTTTCCATTCCACATTCCACTCCACATTCTATTCCATTCCATTTCACCTTCCATTCTATGGCATTCAAAATTCCATTCCACATTCCTTTCCATCCCATTTCACTTTCAATTCCATTCCATTTTACTTCCCATTCCATTCCACTTTCCATTCCATTCCATTCCACATTCCATTCCATTTCATTACACCTTCCATTCCGCATTCCATTCCATTCCACAATCCATTCCACAATCCATTCAATTCCTTTCAATATTCCATTCCATATCATTTACTTTTGGTTACATTCCAATCCACAATCCATTCCATTCCACATTCCATTCCATTGCCGTCCACTTTCCATTCCATTGCATTCCACCTTCCATTCCACAATACACTTCACTCCATTCCATTCCTCATACCATTCCATGCCATTCCATTCCATTCCATATTCCATTCCATTCCATTCCACTTTCCATTCTATTCCACGTTCCATTTCATATTCCACACCGTATTCCATTCCATTCCACGTTCCATTCCACATTCAAAACCACATTCCATTCCATTCCATTCCAAATTCCATTCCTCATTCCATTCCATTCCATTCCATTCAATTCCACATTCCTTTACACATTCCATTCCAAATTCTATTCCACTTTCCATTCCACATTCCATTCCACGTTCCAATCCATTTCATTCCACACTCCATTACAGATTCTATTCCATTTCATTCCGCATTCCATTCCACATTCCATTCCATTCCACATTCCAATCGGCATTCCATTCCTTTCCATTCCACATTCAATTCCACATTCCATTCCATTCCACATTCCATTCCATTCCGTTCACATTCCATTCCATTCCATTACACTTTCTGTTTCATTCCATTCCATTTCAGTCCACATTCTATTCAATTCCGTTACATTCCACTTTCCATTGGATTCCATTCCACATTCCATTCCATTCCGTTCCACATACCATTCCATAATCCATTCCATATTCCATTCCACATTTCATTCCATTCCATTCCACAATCCATTCCATTACATTCCACATATCATTCCGCATTCCATTCCATTGCTTTCCATTCCAAATTCCGTTACATTCCGTTAAATTCCAGTCCAAATTCTATTCCATTCCATTCCATTCCACATTCCATTCCATTCCATTCCACATTCAATTCCATTCAATTCCACATTCAGTTCCAGTCCATTCCACATCCCATTCCATTCCATTTCACATTCCATTCCGTTCCATACCACATTGCATTCCATTTATTCCATTCCATGTGCCATTCCGTTCCATTCCACATTACATTCCACATTCTATTCCACATTCCATTCCGCATTCCTTTGCCTTCAATTTCACATTCCATTCCATTCCATTACTCAATCCATTCTACTTCCCATTCCACATTCCATTGCATTTTCCCTTAAATGTTCCATTCCACATTCCGTTCCACATTCCATTCCATTCTAAGCCACATTCCATTCCACATTCCATTCCATTCCATTCAACTTTCCATTCCATTCCATTCCATTCCTTTCCACATTCCATTCCATTCCGCAATCCATTCCATTCCATTCCACTTTCCATTCCACGTTTCCTCCTATTAAATTCCACTTTCCATTCCATTCCATTCCATGCTCCATTTCATTCCATTCCACATTTCATTCTGTGTTCCATTTCAAATTCCATTCCCCATTCCATTTCGCATTCCATTCCACATTCCTTTCCACATTCCTTTTAACATTCCATTCCACATTGCATTTCTCATTCCACATTCCATTCCATTCCATTGCACGGTCCATTTCATTCCACATTCCTATGCATTCCATTCCAAATTCCATTTCTTTCCATTCCGCATTCAATTCAATTCCGTTCCATATTCCACTCCACATTCCCTTCCATTCCATTCCATTCCACATTATTTCCACTGCATTCCACATTCCAATCCATCCATTCCATTCCATTCCACATTCAATTCCCCTCAATTCTACATTCCATTCCATTGACATTGCATTCCATGTTCCATTTCACGTTCGATTCCAGTTTCCATTGCACGTTCCACTACGACATCCATTGCACGTTCCATTCCGCGTTCCATTCAATTCCATTCCACATTCCATACCATTCGATTCCACATTCCATACAATTCCATTCCACTTCCATTCCATTCCATTCAACTTTCCGTTCCATTCCATTCCACGTTCCATACCATTCCATTCCATTCCATTCCACATTCCATTCTATTCCATTCTGCGGTTGATTCCACATTCCGTTCCACATTGCATTCCGTTCCATTCCACATTAAATTCCACATTGCATTCCATTTCATTCCACTTTCCATTCCACATTCCATTTCATTCAATTTCACATTCCATTCCGTTCCATCCCATATTCATTTCCACATTCAATTCCACATTCCTTTCCATATACAGTTTCACATTCTGTTCTATTCCATTCCACATTCCATTTCACATTCCTTTCCACATTCCATTCCTCATTCCATTCCACATTCCACTCCGCATTGCATTCCACAATCTATTCCATTACTTTCCACATTGCATTCCATTCCATTACACATTCCTTTTTATTTTCCATTCCACATTCCATTTCACATTCCACTTCGTTCCATTCCCCATCCCATTCCATTACATTCCACTTTGTGGAATGGAATGTGGAATGGCATGTGGAATATAATGTGGAATGGAATGGAATGGAATGTGGAAAGGGATGTGGAACAGAATGGAATGGAATGTGGAATGGAACATAGAATGGAGTTTAATGGAATGTTGAATGGAACGTGGAATTGAATGGAATGGACTGTGGAATGGAATGGATTGTGTAACGGAATTTAATGGAATTGTATGGAATGGAATGGAATGGAATGTGGTATGAAATGGAAAGGAATGTGGAGTTGTATATATAATGTTATGGAATGGAATTCGGAATGGAATGTGGAATGGAATGGAATGTGGAATGGAAACTGGAAAGGAATTGAATGTGGAATGGAATGCAATGGAATGTGGAATTGAAGGAAGAATGAAATGCAATGGAATGTATAATGGAATGGAATGGGGAAAGTAATGGAATGGAATGCAATGTGGAATGGAATTGAAAGGAATGTGGAATGCAATGGAATGCAATGTGGAATGGAATGGAATTCAATTTAATGTGGAATGGAAGGGAATGGAATGTAGAAAGGAATGGAAGTGAATGTGGAATCAAATGCAATGGAATGTGGAATGGAATGGAATCGAAAGTGGAATGCAATAGAATGGAATGGAATGGAATGTGGAATGGAAAAGAATGGAATGGAAGGAGGAATGCAATGTGAATTCGAACGTGGAATAGAATGGAATGGAATGTGGAATGGAATGGAATGGAATTTTAAATGGAATATGAATTAGAATGGAATGAAATGCGAAATTGAATGGAACAGAATGTGGAATGGACTAAAAAGGAATGGAATGTGGAATTTAAGGGAATGGAATGTGGAATGAAATGGAATAGAATGTGCAATGGAATGGAATGGAATGTGGAATGGAATGGAATGGAATGTGGAACAGAATGTGGAATGGAGTGTAATGGAAAGTGGAATGGAATGTGGAACAGAATTTGGGATGGAATGGAATGGAATGTGGAATGGAATGGAATGAAATGTGGAATGGAATTTAATGGAATGTGCAATGTAAGGAGAATATAAAGGAATGGAATACGTAATGGAATGGGGAATGGAATGGAATGTGATTTGCAATGGAAAGGAATGTGGAATGCAGTGGAATTGAATGGAATATAGAATGGAATTTGATGGAAGTTGGAATGGAATGTGGATTGGAATGGAATGTGGAATGGAATGTGGTATGGAATGGAATGGAATTTGGAATGGAATGGAAACTGGAATGGAGTGGAATGGATAGAGGAATAGAACGTGGAATGGAAGGTGGAATGGATCTTGGAATTGAATGGAATGGAATGTGGATTGGAATGGAATGGAAAGTGGAATAGAACACGATTGAATAGTAAGTAGTGTGGAATGGAATGGAATGGAATATGAAATGGAATCTGGAAAGGAACGTACAATGGAATGTGAAATGGAACATAGAGTGGAACGCAGAATGGAATGCGGAATGGAATGGAAAGGTACGTGGAATGGAATGTGGAAAGCAATGGAATGGAATACGGAATGGAATGGAATGGAATGAGGAATGGAATGGAATGGAAGGGAAGGGAATGGACTGTGGAATGGAAAGGAATGGAATGGAATGTGGAATGCAACGTGGAATGGAATTTGGAATGGAATGGAATGGAATGTGCAATGGAATGGAATGAAATGTGGAATGGAATTTAATGGAATGTGCAATGGAAGGAGAATGGAATGGAATGGAATACGGAATGGAATGGGGAATGGAACGGAATGTGGATTGCAATGGAATGTAATTGAATGGAATGTGTAATGGAATGGAAAGAAATGTGGAATGTAAAGGAATGTGGAATGCAATGGAATGGAATGGAATGTAGAATGGAATTTGATGGAATGTGGAATGGAATGTGGATTGGAACGGAATGTGGAATGGAATGTGCAATGGAATGGAATGGAATGTGGAATGGAATGGAAAGTGGAATGTATAGTGGAATAGTACGTGGAATGGAACGTGGAATTAATCGCGGAATGGAATGGAATGAAACGTGGAATGGAATGGAATGTGGAATGGAATTGAATGGAACGTGTAACAGAATGGAATGGAATGGAATGGAATTTGCAATGGAAAGGAATGTGGAATGAAATGGAATGGAATGCGGAATGAAATGTGGAAAGGAATGTAAAGGAATGTGGAATGGATTCTGGAATGGAACGGAATGGAATGGAATGTGGAATGGAATGTAATAGAATGTGGAATGGAATGGAATGCAATGGAATGTGGAATGGAATGTATTATGGAACGTAATTGACTGGAATGGAAATGAATTGAATGGAATGGAAGGGAATGTGGAATGAAAAGTGGAATGGAATTTGAAATGGAATGAGGAAAGGAATGGAATGGAATGGAATGGAATGTGGAATTGAAAATTGGAATGGAATGGAATGGAATGGAATGGAATGGAATGCAGAATGGAAAGTGGAATGGAATAGAATGGAATGTGGAATGGAATGGCATGGAATTGAATGGAATTTAGATTGGAACGGAAAGTGGAATAGAATGGAACACAATGTGGAATAGGACGTAATGGATTGTGGAATGCAATGGAATTGAATAGAATGGAACGGAATGGTAAGTGGAATGGAAAGTGGAATGGAATGGAATGGAATGTGCAATGCAATTTGGAGCAGAATGTAATGGAATGTGGAATGGAATGGAATGGAATGTGGAATGGAATGTAATGTAATGTGGAATAGAATGGAATGGAATGGAATGTGAAATGCAATGGAATGGAATGGAATGAAATGGAATGTGTAATGAAATGGAATGGAAGAGGAATGGAGAGTGGAACGTCACGTAGAATGGAATGGAACGGAATAAAATGTAATATGCAATGGAATGTGGAATGGAAGGTGTATTGGAAGGTAATGGAATGTGGAATGCCATGTGGAGTGAATGGGAATGGTATGTGGAATGGAATGGAATGGAATATGGAATATAATGGAATGGAAGGTGGAATGGAATGGATAGCAAAGTGGAATGGAATGGAATGGAATTTGGAAAAGAATGCAATGGAATATGTAGTACAATGTGGAATAGAATGGAATTAAATGGAGTTTAATGTGGAATGGAATGGAATGGAATGTGGAATGGAATGTCAAATCGAAATAGAATGGAATGTGGAAAGGTATGAAATGGAGTGTGGAATGGAAAGAAATTGAAAGTTGAATGGAATGTTGAACGGATTGTGGAAAGGAATGGAGTGGAATGGAATTGAATGGAATGAAATGGGGAAAGTAACTTGAAATGGAATGGAATGGAATGGAATATGGAATGGAATGTGGAATGGAAAGTCGAATGAAAAGGAATGGAATATGGAATGGAATGTGGAATGGAAAGGAATGTGGAATGGAACGAAATGGAATGTGGAATGGAATGGAATGGAATCTGAAATGGAAATAGAATGGAATGTGGAATGGTATGGAATGGAGTGTGGAATGGAAAGGAATTGAATGTTGAATGGAATGTTGAACGGAATGTGGAATGGAGTGGAGTGGAACGGAATTGAATGGAATGGAATGGGGAAATAACTTGAAATGGAATTGAATGGAATGGAATCGGGAATGTAATGTGGAATTGCATGGACTGGTATGTGGAAAGGAAGTTTGAAATCAATGTGAAATGGAATGGAAGGGAATGTGGAATGGAATGTGGAAAGGAATGGAATGTTGAATGGAATGGAATGGAATGTTGAATAGAATGGAATGGAATGAGGAAAGGAACGTGGAATGGAATGGAATTGAATGTGGAATAGAATGGAATGAAATGCATTGTGCAATGTAACGGAATGCAATGTGGATTAAATGAAATGGAATGTGGAATTAAATGCAATGGAATGGAATTAGCAATGGAATACAATGGAACGTGGATTGGAATGGAATGGATTGTGGAATGGAATGGAATGATGTGTTGAATGGAATTTGGTTTTCAATGGAAAGAATGGAAAGGAATGTGGAATAGAATGGAATGTGTAATGGAATGGAATGGAATGTGGAATGGAATGGAATGGAATGTGGAATTGAGGGGAATCGAATGTGGAATGGAATTGAATGGAATGTGGAATAGACTGGAATGGAATGTGGAATGGAATGTGGAATGGAATGTAATGGAAATTGGAATAGAACACAATGGAATGGTATGTAGTGTGTAATGGAATGGAATGGAATATGAAAGGGAATCTGGAAAGGAATGTAGAACGGAATGTGAAATGGAAAGTAGAGTGGAATGCAGAATGGAATGTGGAATGGAATGGAAAGGGATGTGGATTGGAATGTGGAATGCAATGGAATGGAATGCGGAATAGAATGGAATGGAATGGAATGGAATGTGGAATGGAATGGAATGGAATGTGGAATGCAATGGAATGGAATTGAAGGGAATGTGCAATGGAATGTGGAATGGAATGAGAAATGGAAAGTGGAATGGAATGTGAAACAGCATGGAATGGAATATGGAATTGAATGGAAAGGAATATGGAGTTGAATGGAATGGAACATGGAATGCAAGGGAAAGGAAAATGTAATGGAAGGTGGAATGGAACTTGGAATGGAAAGTGGAATGTAATGTGGAATAAATAGGGAATGGAATGGAATGGAATGTGGGATGGAATGCTGAATGGAATAGAATGGACTGTGGAATGGAATGGAATGCAATGTGGAACAGAATGTGGAATCGACTACGGAATGGAAGGTGGAATAGAACGGAATGTAAAGCGTAATGGAATGTGGAATGGAACGTGAAATGGAACGTGAAAAGGAATGGAATGGAACGTGGAATGGTATGTTGAATGGAATAGAATGGAATGTGCAATGCAATTTGGAATGGAATGTGGAATGGAATGGAACGGAATGTGGAATCGAATGTGGAGTGGAATGGAATGGACCATGGAATGAAATGAAATGGAATGAGGAATGGAAAGTGGAACGGAATGAAGTGGAATGTGGAATGGATTATTGAATGGAAGTGCAATGGAATGTGGAATTGAAAGGAATGGAAGGTGGAATGTAATGTTGAATGGAAAGTGGAATGGAATGCAATGAAATGTGGAATGGAACGTGCAATGGAATGGAATGGAACGTGCAATGGAAACTGGAAAGGAACACGGAATGGAACGTGGAATGGAATGTGGAATGGAATGGAATGGGAACGCAATGGAAAGTAGAATGGAATGTGGAATGGAATGGAATGGAATGTGGATTGGAATGGAATGGAATGTGGAATGGATTGTGGAGTGGAATGTGGAATAGAATGGAATGGAAAGTGGAATGGAATGTGGAATGGAATGCGGAATGAATTTGGAATTGAAAGGAATGGAATGTGGAAAGGAAAGGAATGGAATGGGTAATGAATTTGGAATTGAATGGAATGGAATGTGTAATGGAAAGGAATGGAATGGAATGGAATGTAGAATGGAATGTGGAATGGAATTTGGAATCCAATGGAAACGAATGAAATGGAATGTTTAATGGAATGGAATGTGGAATGGAATGGAATGTGGAATGGAATGTGCAAAGGAATGAAATAGGATGGAATGAAATGAGGAATGTAATTGAATTGAATGCAATGTGTAATGGAATGCAATGCAATGTTGAATGGAATGGAATGGAATGTGGAATGGAAAGGAATTGAATGTGGAATGGAACGGAATGGAATGTGGATGGAATGGAATGCAATGTGGAATGGGATGGAATGGAAAGGAATGTGGAATGGAATGGAATGGAATGAGGATGCAAGGGAATGGAATGCAATGTGGAATGGAATGGAATGGAATGCAATGTGGAATGGAATGGAATGGAATGCAATGTGCAATGGAATGGAATGCAATGAGGTATGGTATGGAATGGGATGGAAAGTTTAATGGAATGGAGTTGAACGTGGAATCAGATGGAATGGAATGTGGAATGGAATGGAATGGAAACTGGAATGGAATGGAATGGAAAGTGGAATGGACTGTGGAATGGAATGTGGAACGGAATGGATCATGGAATGGAATGTGGAATGGAATGGGATGGAATTTGGAATGGAATGTGGCATGAAATGGATTGTAATGTGCAATGGAATCTGGAATGGAATGGAAATGAATGTGGAATGGAATGTGGAATGGAATGTAATGGAAGGTGGAAAGGAATGTGGAATACAATGGAAATGAATGTGGAAAGGAATGTGTAATGGAATGGAATGGAAAGCAATGTGGAATGGAATGTAATGGAATGTGGGATGGAATGCAATAGAATGTGGTATGGACTGGAATGAAATGAAATGGGGAATGGAATGGCATGCAAAGTGGAAAGAATGGAATGGAACGTGGAATGGAATCCAATGGAATGTGGAATGGAATGGAATAGAATGTGGAATCGAACAGAATGGAATGTAATATGGAAAGGAATGTGGAATGGAATGGAATGTGGAATGGAATGGAATGTGGAATGGAATGAAAAGGAAAGTGGAATGGAATGTGGAATGGAATGGAATGGAATGGAGTGGAGTGGAATGGAATCTAATGGAATGGAATGGAATGGAATGGAATGTGGAATTTAATGTGTAATGGAATGGAAAGGAACTTGGAAAGGAATGTGGAATGGAATGTGGAATTGAATGTGGAATGGAATGGAACGGAATGGAATGTGGAATGGAATGTGGAATGGAATGGTATCAAAAGTGGAATGGAATGTGGAATGGAATCTAATGCATTGTGGAATAGAATGGAATGCAATGTGAAATGGAATGGAATGAAATGTGGAATGTAGTGGAATGGAACGTGGAATGGAACTTGGAATGGAATGTGGAATGGAATGCTATGCGGAATGGAATGGAATGGAATGCAATGAAATGTGGAAATGAATGGAACGGAAAGCGGAATGGAATGGAATAGTATGTGGAATGGAACAGAATGGAGTGGAAATTGGAATGGAATGCAATAGAATGCAATGGAATGGAATGTGGTATGGAATGTGGAATGGAATGTAATGGAATGTGGAATAGAAAGCGGAATGAAATGTGGACTGAAATGTGGACTAAAATGTGGAATAAAATGTGGAATGGAATGTGGAATGGAATGTGGAATGGAATGAGAAATGGAATGGAATGGGATGTGTAATATAATGTGGAACGGAATGTGGAATGAAATTGAATGTGGAATGGATTGTGAAATGGAACGTGGAATGGAATGTGGAATGGAACGCGAATTGGAATGTAGTTCAACATGGAATGCAACGTGGAATGGATCGTGGAATAGAACGTGGAATAGTATGTGGAATGGAATGTGGAATGTATTATGGAATGGAAGGTGAAATTGAATGGAATGGAATGGAACGTTGAATGGAACCTGGAATGGAAAGGAATGGAACTTGGAATGGTATGTGGAATGTAATATGGATTGGAGAGTGGAATGGAAAGTGGAATGGAATGGAATTGCTTGTTGAATGGAGTGTGGAATGGAATAGAAATGGACGTGCAATGCAATTTGCAATGGAATGTAATGCAATGTGGAAAGCAAGGTGGAATGGAATGGAATGGAAGGTGGAATGGAATGTTCAATGGAAAGTGAAATGGAATGGAATGGAATGTGGAATGGAATGTGGAGTGGAACAGAATGTAACGTTGAATGTAATGTGGAATGCAATGTGGAAAGGAAAGTGGAATGGAATTGCTTGTGGAATGGAATGTGCAAAGGAAACTGGAATGGAATAGCATGTGGAATGGAATTTGGAATGGATTGGAATGGATTCTGGAATGGAATGGCGTGTGGAATGGAATTTGAAATGGATTGGAATGGATTCTGGAATGGAATGGGATGGAATCATATGGAATGTGGAATGGAATGGAATGCAATGTGAAATGGAATCTGGAAATGATTGGAATGGAATGTGGAATGGAATGGAATGTAATGGTATGGAATGTGAAATGGAATGGAATGGAATCCGGAATGAAATGGATTGGAACGGTAAGGAATGTGGAGCGCGACGGAATGGAACGTGGAGTACAATGTGGAATGGAACATGGAATGGAATGTGGAATGGAGTGAAATTGAAAGTATAATGGAAGGGAATGGAATGTGCAATGGAATGGAATGGAATGGAATGTGTAGTGGAATGGAATGGAATGTGGAATGGAACTTCATGGAATGTGGAATGGAATGCAATGTGGAATGGAATGGAATGGAATGTGGAATCGAATGTGGAGTGGAATGGATTGGAACGTGGAATGAAATGAAATGGAATGAGGAATGGAATGTGGAACGGAATGAAATGGAATGTGGAACGGAATATTGAATGGAAAGTGCAATGGAATGTGCAATGGAAAGGAATGGAAAGTGGAATGGAATGTTAAATGGAAAGTGGAATGGAAAGTAATGAAATGTGGAATGGAACATGGAATGGAATGGAATGGAACATGCAATGGAAAGTGGAAAGGAACGCAGAATGGAACGTGGAATGGAATGTGGAATGGAATGGAATGGAACGGAATGGAAAGTAGAATGGAATGTGGAACGGAATGGAGTGGAATGTGGAATGGATTGTGGAATGGAATGTGGAATGGAATGGAATGGAACGGAATGGAAAGTGGAATGGAATGTGGAACGGAATGGAGAGGAATGTGGAATGGATTGTGAAGTGGAATGTGGAATAGAATGGAATGGAATGTGGAATGGAAAGTGGAATGGAATGCGGAGTGGAAAGTGGATTTGAATGAAATGGAATGTGGAATGGATTGTGGAGGGGAATGTGGAATGCAATGGAATGGAATGTGGAATCGAATGTGGAATGCAATGGGGAATGAATTTGGAATTGTATGGAATGGAATGTGGAATGGAAAGGAATGGAATGGGGAATGGAATGGAATGGAATGCGGAATGGAATGGAATGGAGTGGAATGGAATGGATTGGAGTCTGAAATGGAGTGGAAACCAATGTGGATTAGAATGGAATGGAATGAAGAATGGAATGGAATGGAATGTGGAATGGAATGGAATGGAATGGAATGTGGAATGCACAGTAGTATGAATGGAATGGAATGTGAAATGGAAGAGACTGGAAAGTGGAATGGAATGGAACGGAATGTGGAATGGAATGGAATGGAATTTGGAATGGAATAGCATACAGTGTGGGATGGAATGGAATGGAATGTGGAATGGAATGAGGAATGGAATGGAATGGAATGTGAAATGCAGTGGAAGGGAATGAAATGTGGAATGGAATGGAAAGGTATCTGTAGTGGAAAGTGGAATGCAATGAAATGGAATGGAATGGAATGTGGAATGGCATGAAATGCAATGTGGAATAGAATGTGGAATGGAACGTGGAATGAAATGTAGAATGGAATGAAATGAAATGTGGAATGGAAGGGAATGCAATGGAATGGAATGGTATGTGAAATGGAATGCAATGGAATGTGGATTGGAATGGAATGCAATGAAATGTGGAATGGAATGTGGAACGGAAAATGGAATGGAATGGAATGTGGACTGGATTGGAATGGAAAGTGGAATTGAATGGAATCCAAAGGAATCTGGAATGGAATGGGGAATGGAATTGAACGTGGAATGGAATATAATGTGGAATGGAAAGGAATGGAATCTGCAAAGGATTGGAATGGAATGTGGAATGGAATGGAATAGAATGGAATGTGGAATGGAATGGAATGGAATGTGGAATGGAATGGAATGGAATGTGGAATGGAACGTGGAATGGAACGTGGAATGTAACGTGGAATGGAATGTGGAAAGTAACGTGGAATGGAAGGGTGTGGAAAGTGAAATGGAATAGAAGGTAAAGTGGAATGGAACGTAATGGAATGGAATGGAATATGGAATTGAATGGAATGGAATGAAATTGAATGGACTGGAATGTGGAATGTAATGAGGAATGGAACGTGAAACCGAATGGAATGGAGTGTGGAATGGAATGGAATGGAATGTGGAATGGAATGCGGAATGGTATGTGGAATGGAATGGAATGTGGAATGCAATGGAAGGAAATGAGGAATGGAATGCAGAATGCAATGTGGAATGGAATGGAATATGGAATGGAATTGAATGCATTGTGGAATGAAATCTGGAATGGAATGTGAAATGGAATGGAATGGAATCTGGAGTGGAATGTAGAAAGGAATGTGGAATGGAATGGAATGGAATGTGGAATGGAATGTGGAATGGAATCTGGAATGGAATGTGGAATGCAATGTGGAATGGAAAGGAATGTGGAATGGAATTGAATGGAATGTGGAATGAAATGTGGAATGGAATGTCGAATGGAATGGAATGCGGAATGTAATGCAATGGAACGGAATGTGGAATGGAATGGATTCGAATGTGGAATGGTAAGTGGAATGGAATGTAGATTGGAATGGAATGTTGAATGGGATGGAATGGAATGTGTAATGGAATGTGGAATGGAATGGGAAGGAATGCAGAAAGGAATGTGGAATGGAATGGAATGGAATGTTTAAATGTAAGATAAATGGAACGTGGAATGGAATGCAATGGAATGTGTAGTGGAATGGAATGGAAAGTTGAATGGAATGTGGAAAGGAATGGAATGGAATGCAATGTGGAGTGGAATAGAATGCAAAGTAGAAAGCAGTGGAATGGAAAGGAATGTGGAATTTAATGGAAGGGAATGTGAAATGGAACGTGAAATGGATTAGAATGGTACATGGAATGGAATGGAATGTAACCGGAAATGGAAGGGAATGCAACTTGGAATGGAATGGAACAGAACGTGCAAAGCAATGGAATGTATTGTGGAATGTAATGGAATTGAAATTGGAATTCAATGGAATTGAATGCGGAATGGAATGCAATGGAATGTGGAATGGAATTGAATGTAATGTGAAACGGAATGGAATGGAATGTGAAATGGAAAGGAATGAAAAGTGGTAAGGAATGGAAAAGAATGGAATGGAATGTGGAATGGAATGGAATCAAATTTGGAATATAAGAGAATGCAGTGTGGGATGGAATGGAATGGAATATGGAATGGAATGCAATGGAATGCGGAATGGAATTTAATTGAATGTGGAATGGAATGGAATGTGGAATTGAATGTGGAATGGAATGTAATGGAAGGTGGAAGGGAATGGAAGGGTATGGAATGCGGAATGGAATGGAACGGAATCTGTAATGGAAAGTGGAATGCAATGGACTGGAATGGAATGGAATGTGGAAGAGAATGCAATGTGGAATTTAATGGAATGGAATGTGGAATGGCATGAAATGCAACGTGGAATGGACTGGAATGGAATGTGGAATGGAATGTGTAAAGGAATGGAATGGATTGTGGTATGGAATGTGGAATGGAATGGAATGGGTAAGGGTATTGAATGGAATGTGGAATGTAAATTGGAATGGAATGGAATGGATTGTCTAATGGAATGGAATGGTATGTGGTATGGAACGTGGAATGGAATGGAATGGAATGTGGTATGGAAGGTGGAATGGAATGTGGAATGGAATGTGTAATGTAATTGAATGGTATGTGGGAAGGAATGTGGAATTGAACATGGAATGAAATGTGGAATGGAATTGAATGGAATCTGGAATGGTATGAGAAAGGAATGGTATGGTATGTAGAATGGAAATTGGAATGCAATATCGAATGGAATGTGGAAAGAAATGTAATGTAACGTGGAATGGAATGTGGAATGGAATGGAATGGAACATGGAATGGGATTGAATGGAATGTGCAACCGAATGGAATATAATGTGGAATGGAATCTGGAATGGAAAGGAATGGAAAGTGGAATGGAATATGGAATGGAATAGAGTGGAATGGAATGGAATAGAGTGGCATGGAATGGGATGTGGAATGGAATTTATTGGAATGGAATGGAATGTTGAATTGCAATTGGAATGGAAAGGAGAGGAATTGAATGGAATGTGGAATGGAATGTGGAGTGGAATGGAATGGAATGTGGAATGGAATGTGGAATGGAATGTGTAATGGAACGTGGAATGCAATGTGGAATGGAATGGGGAATAGAATGTGGACAGGAATGGAACGGGATTTGGAATGGAATGCAATGGAATGTGGAATGAAAATGAATGGAATGTGGAATGGAATGGAATTTAATGGAGTGGAATGTGGAATGGAATGTAATGGAATGTGTAATGAAACTTAGAATGGAATGAAATGGAATGCGGAATTGAATGGAATGGAGTGTGGAATAGAACGTGTATTGGAATGGAATGGAATGTGGAATTTAACGTAGAATGGAATGTGGAATGGAACGTGTAATGGGTTGGAATGTCGAAAGGAATGTGAAATGGAACGTGGAATATTCCATTCCATTCCACATTTCATTCCATTCCATTACATTCCATATTGCATTCCATTCTATTCCACATTCCATTCCATTCATTAATTCCATTCCATTCCATTCCATTCCGTATTCCATTCCATTCTGTTCCACATACCATTACATTGCACATTCCATTCCACATTCCATTCCACGTTCCATTCCACATTCCATTCCGTTCCATACCACATTGCAATCCATTCCATTCCACATGCCATTCCATAACATTCCGCATTCCTTTCCATTCAATTCCACATTCCGTTCCACATTTGATTCCATTAAATTCCACTTCCCTTTCCACATTCCATTTCATTCCATTCCACATTCCATTCCACATTACATTCCACATTCCATTCCACATTCCGTTTCACATTCTATTCCATTAAATTCGATTTTGCATTACACATTACATTCCATTCCTTTCCACATTCCGTTCCACATTACATTCCATTTCATTCCATTGCACATTTCATTGCACACTACATTCCTTTCAATTGCACCTTGCACTCCATCAATTCCACACTCTATTCTACATTCCATTCCATTCCATTCCATTCCACATACCATTGCAAATTCCTTTCCATTCTATTCCACATTCCATTCCATTGCTTTCCACTTTCCTTTCCATTCAATTCCACTTTTCATTGCATTGCATTCCACATTCTATTCGAAATTTCATTCCATTCCATTCCGCATTCCATTCCATTCCATGCCACATTCCATTCCATTCCATTCCATTCCACATTCCATTCCATTCCATTCCACTTTCCATTCCACATTCAATTCCATTCCATTCCACATTCCATTCCATTCCATTCGATACCACATTGCATTCCACATTCCATTTCGTTCCAATCCAAATTCCATTGCACATTCCATTTCATTCCACTCCACATTCCATTCGACATTCCATTCCATTCCTTTCCAGTTCACTTTGCATTCCACATTCCATTCCACATTCCATTCCATTCCACTCCACTTTTCTTTCCACGATCAATTCCACATTCCATTCCATATTCCATTCTGTTCCATTCCACATTCCATTCCACATTCTATTCAACGTTCCATATTCCATTCCACATACCATTCCGTTCCATTCCGCTTTCCAATCCACATTCCATTCTATTCAATTCCACAATTCATACTACATTCCATTCCACGTTCCATTCCATGTTCCATTCCACCTTCCATTCCACTCCATGTTCCATTCCACCTTCCATTCCATTCCATTCCGATCCATTCCATGTTCCAAATCATTCCTTTCCACATTCCATTCCACATTCCATTTCACATTCCGTTCCACTTTCTATTTCACTTTAAATTCCATTCCATTCCATTATATTACACATTCCATTCCATTCCTTTCCACATTCCATTCCACGTTCCATTCCACATTTCATTCCACATTCCCTTCCACATTCCATTCCGTTCCATTCCACATTCCATTCCACATTCCATTCCGTTCCTTTCCACGTTCCTTTGCACATTACATGCAGCATTCCATTCCAGATTCCTTTCCGTTCCATTCCCCATTCCGTTCCACATCCCATTCCACATTCCATTCCACATTCCATTCAATTTCATTTCACATTCCGTTCTCATTCCATTGCATTCCATTCCATATTCCATTCCACATTCCATTCCTTTCCTTTCCACATTTATTTCCAAATTCCATTTCTTTCCATTCAACATTCCATTCCACATTCCATAACACGTTCCATTCAATTTTCCATTCCAATTTGCATTCCACGTTCCATTCCATTCCATTCCTTTAAACGTTCCATTCCATTGCATTCCACGTTCCATTTCATTTTATTTCACATTCCACTCCCCTTTCTATTTCACATTCTGTTCCACATTCTGTTTCACTTTCCATTATATTCCATTACACATTCCTGTCCATTCAATTCCACTTTCCATTCCACATTCCACTCCACATTCTATTCCATTCCATTTCACCTTCCATTCTATGGCATTCAAAATTCCATTCCACATTCCTTTCCATCCCATTTCACTTTCAATTCCATTCCATTTTACTTCCCATTCCATTCCACTTTCCATTCCATTCCATTCCACATTCCATTCCATTTCATTACACCTTCCATTCCGCATTCCATTCCATTCCACAATCCATTCCACAATCCATTCAATTCCTTTCAATATTCCATTCCATATCATTTACTTTTGGTTACATTCCAATCCACAATCCATTCCATTCCACATTCCATTCCATTGCCGTCCACTTTCCATTCCATTGCATTCCACCTTCCATTCCACAATACACTTCACTCCATTCCATTCCTCATACCATTCCATGCCATTCCATTCCATTCCATATTCCATTCCATTCCATTCCACTTTCCATTCTATTCCACGTTCCATTTCATATTCCACACCGTATTCCATTCCATTCCACGTTCCATTCCACATTCAAAACCACATTCCATTCCATTCCATTCCAAATTCCATTCCTCATTCCATTCCATTCCATTCCATTCAATTCCACATTCCTTTACACTTTCCATTCCAAATTCTATTCCACTTTCCATTCCACATTCCATTCCACGTTCCAATCCATTTCATTCCACACTCCATTACAGATTCTATTCCATTTCATTCCGCATTCCATTCCACATTCCATTCCATTCCACATTCCAATCGGCATTCCATTCCTTTCCATTCCACATTCAATTCCACATTCCATTCCATTCCACATTCCATTCCATTCCGTTCACATTCCATTCCATTCCATTACACTTTCTGTTTCATTCCATTCCATTTCAGTCCACATTCTATTCAATTCCGTTACATTCCACTTTCCATTGGATTCCATTCCACATTCCATTCCATTCCGTTCCACATACCATTCCATAATCCATTCCATATTCCATTCCACATTTCATTCCATTCCATTCCACAATCCATTCCATTACATTCCACATATCATTCCGCATTCCATTCCATTGCTTTCCATTCCAAATTCCGTTACATTCCGTTAAATTCCAGTCCAAATTCTATTCCATTCCATTCCATTCCACATTCCATTCCATTCCATTCCACATTCAATTCCATTCAATTCCACATTCAGTTCCAGTCCATTCCACATCCCATTCCATTCCATTTCACATTCCATTCCGTTCCATACCACATTGCATTCCATTTATTCCATTCCATGTGCCATTCCGTTCCATTCCACATTACATTCCACATTCTATTCCACATTCCATTCCGCATTCCTTTGCCTTCAATTTCACATTCCATTCCATTCCATTACTCAATCCATTCTACTTCCCATTCCACATTCCATTGCATTTTCCCTTAAATGTTCCATTCCACATTCCGTTCCACATTCCATTCCATTCTAAGCCACATTCCATTCCACATTCCATTCCATTCCATTCAACTTTCCATTCCATTCCATTCCATTCCTTTCCACATTCCATTCCATTCCGCAATCCATTCCATTCCATTCCACTTTCCATTCCACGTTTCCTCCTATTAAATTCCACTTTCCATTCCATTCCATTCCATGCTCCATTTCATTCCATTCCACATTTCATTCTGTGTTCCATTTCAAATTCCATTCCCCATTCCATTTCGCATTCCATTCCACATTCCTTTCCACATTCCTTTTAACATTCCATTCCACATTGCATTTCTCATTCCACATTCCATTCCATTCCATTGCACGGTCCATTTCATTCCACATTCCTATGCATTCCATTCCAAATTCCATTTCTTTCCATTCCGCATTCAATTCAATTCCGTTCCATATTCCACTCCACATTCCCTTCCATTCCATTCCATTCCACATTATTTCCACTGCATTCCACATTCCAATCCATCCATTCCATTCCATTCCACATTCAATTCCCCTCAATTCTACATTCCATTCCATTGACATTGCATTCCATGTTCCATTTCACGTTCGATTCCAGTTTCCATTGCACGTTCCACTACGACATCCATTGCACGTTCCATTCCGCGTTCCATTCAATTCCATTCCACATTCCATACCATTCGATTCCACATTCCATACAATTCCATTCCACTTCCATTCCATTCCATTCAACTTTCCGTTCCATTCCATTCCACGTTCCATACCATTCCATTCCATTCCATTCCACATTCCATTCTATTCCATTCTGCGGTTGATTCCACATTCCGTTCCACATTGCATTCCGTTCCATTCCACATTAAATTCCACATTGCATTCCATTTCATTCCACTTTCCATTCCACATTCCATTTCATTCAATTTCACATTCCATTCCGTTCCATCCCATATTCATTTCCACATTCAATTCCACATTCCTTTCCATATACAGTTTCACATTCTGTTCTATTCCATTCCACATTCCATTTCACATTCCTTTCCACATTCCATTCCTCATTCCATTCCACATTCCACTCCGCATTGCATTCCACAATCTATTCCATTACTTTCCACATTGCATTCCATTCCATTACACATTCCTTTTTATTTTCCATTCCACATTCCATTTCACATTCCACTTCGTTCCATTCCCCATCCCATTCCATTACATTCCACTTTGTGGAATGGAATGTGGAATGGCATGTGGAATATAATGTGGAATGGAATGGAATGGAATGTGGAAAGGGATGTGGAACAGAATGGAATGGAATGTGGAATGGAACATAGAATGGAGTTTAATGGAATGTTGAATGGAACGTGGAATTGAATGGAATGGACTGTGGAATGGAATGGATTGTGTAACGGAATTTAATGGAATTGTATGGAATGGAATGGAATGGAATGTGGTATGAAATGGAAAGGAATGTGGAGTTGTATATATAATGTTATGGAATGGAATTCGGAATGGAATGTGGAATGGAATGGAATGTGGAATGGAAACTGGAAAGGAATTGAATGTGGAATGGAATGCAATGGAATGTGGAATTGAAGGAAGAATGAAATGCAATGGAATGTATAATGGAATGGAATGGGGAAAGTAATGGAATGGAATGCAATGTGGAATGGAATTGAAAGGAATGTGGAATGCAATGGAATGCAATGTGGAATGGAATGGAATTCAATTTAATGTGGAATGGAAGGGAATGGAATGTAGAAAGGAATGGAAGTGAATGTGGAATCAAATGCAATGGAATGTGGAATGGAATGGAATCGAAAGTGGAATGCAATAGAATGGAATGGAATGGAATGTGGAATGGAAAAGAATGGAATGGAAGGAGGAATGCAATGTGAATTCGAACGTGGAATAGAATGGAATGGAATGTGGAATGGAATGGAATGGAATTTTAAATGGAATATGAATTAGAATGGAATGAAATGCGAAATTGAATGGAACAGAATGTGGAATGGACTAAAAAGGAATGGAATGTGGAATTTAAGGGAATGGAATGTGGAATGAAATGGAATAGAATGTGCAATGGAATGGAATGGAATGTGGAATGGAATGGAATGGAATGTGGAACAGAATGTGGAATGGAGTGTAATGGAAAGTGGAATGGAATGTGGAACAGAATTTGGGATGGAATGGAATGGAATGTGGAATGGAATGGAATGAAATGTGGAATGGAATTTAATGGAATGTGCAATGTAAGGAGAATATAAAGGAATGGAATACGTAATGGAATGGGGAATGGAATGGAATGTGATTTGCAATGGAAAGGAATGTGGAATGCAGTGGAATTGAATGGAATATAGAATGGAATTTGATGGAAGTTGGAATGGAATGTGGATTGGAATGGAATGTGGAATGGAATGTGGTATGGAATGGAATGGAATTTGGAATGGAATGGAAACTGGAATGGAGTGGAATGGATAGAGGAATAGAACGTGGAATGGAAGGTGGAATGGATCTTGGAATTGAATGGAATGGAATGTGGATTGGAATGGAATGGAAAGTGGAATAGAACACGATTGAATAGTAAGTAGTGTGGAATGGAATGGAATGGAATATGAAATGGAATCTGGAAAGGAACGTACAATGGAATGTGAAATGGAACATAGAGTGGAACGCAGAATGGAATGCGGAATGGAATGGAAAGGTACGTGGAATGGAATGTGGAAAGCAATGGAATGGAATACGGAATGGAATGGAATGGAATGAGGAATGGAATGGAATGGAAGGGAAGGGAATGGACTGTGGAATGGAAAGGAATGGAATGGAATGTGGAATGCAACGTGGAATGGAATTTGGAATGGAATGGAATGGAATGTGCAATGGAATGGAATGAAATGTGGAATGGAATTTAATGGAATGTGCAATGGAAGGAGAATGGAATGGAATGGAATACGGAATGGAATGGGGAATGGAACGGAATGTGGATTGCAATGGAATGTAATTGAATGGAATGTGTAATGGAATGGAAAGAAATGTGGAATGTAAAGGAATGTGGAATGCAATGGAATGGAATGGAATGTAGAATGGAATTTGATGGAATGTGGAATGGAATGTGGATTGGAACGGAATGTGGAATGGAATGTGCAATGGAATGGAATGGAATGTGGAATGGAATGGAAAGTGGAATGTATAGTGGAATAGTACGTGGAATGGAACGTGGAATTAATCGCGGAATGGAATGGAATGAAACGTGGAATGGAATGGAATGTGGAATGGAATTGAATGGAACGTGTAACAGAATGGAATGGAATGGAATGGAATTTGCAATGGAAAGGAATGTGGAATGAAATGGAATGGAATGCGGAATGAAATGTGGAAAGGAATGTAAAGGAATGTGGAATGGATTCTGGAATGGAACGGAATGGAATGGAATGTGGAATGGAATGTAATAGAATGTGGAATGGAATGGAATGCAATGGAATGTGGAATGGAATGTATTATGGAACGTAATTGACTGGAATGGAAATGAATTGAATGGAATGGAAGGGAATGTGGAATGAAAAGTGGAATGGAATTTGAAATGGAATGAGGAAAGGAATGGAATGGAATGGAATGGAATGTGGAATTGAAAATTGGAATGGAATGGAATGGAATGGAATGGAATGGAATGCAGAATGGAAAGTGGAATGGAATAGAATGGAATGTGGAATGGAATGGCATGGAATTGAATGGAATTTAGATTGGAACGGAAAGTGGAATAGAATGGAACACAATGTGGAATAGGACGTAATGGATTGTGGAATGCAATGGAATTGAATAGAATGGAACGGAATGGTAAGTGGAATGGAAAGTGGAATGGAATGGAATGGAATGTGCAATGCAATTTGGAGCAGAATGTAATGGAATGTGGAATGGAATGGAATGGAATGTGGAATGGAATGTAATGTAATGTGGAATAGAATGGAATGGAATGGAATGTGAAATGCAATGGAATGGAATGGAATGAAATGGAATGTGTAATGAAATGGAATGGAAGAGGAATGGAGAGTGGAACGTCACGTAGAATGGAATGGAACGGAATAAAATGTAATATGCAATGGAATGTGGAATGGAAGGTGTATTGGAAGGTAATGGAATGTGGAATGCCATGTGGAGTGAATGGGAATGGTATGTGGAATGGAATGGAATGGAATATGGAATATAATGGAATGGAAGGTGGAATGGAATGGATAGCAAAGTGGAATGGAATGGAATGGAATTTGGAAAAGAATGCAATGGAATATGTAGTACAATGTGGAATAGAATGGAATTAAATGGAGTTTAATGTGGAATGGAATGGAATGGAATGTGGAATGGAATGTCAAATCGAAATAGAATGGAATGTGGAAAGGTATGAAATGGAGTGTGGAATGGAAAGAAATTGAAAGTTGAATGGAATGTTGAACGGATTGTGGAAAGGAATGGAGTGGAATGGAATTGAATGGAATGAAATGGGGAAAGTAACTTGAAATGGAATGGAATGGAATGGAATATGGAATGGAATGTGGAATGGAAAGTCGGATGAAAAGGAATGGAATATGGAATGGAATGTGGAATGGAAAGGAATGTGGAATGGAACGAAATGGAATGTGGAATGGAATGGAATGGAATCTGAAATGGAAATAGAATGGAATGTGGAATGGTATGGAATGGAGTGTGGAATGGAAAGGAATTGAATGTTGAATGGAATGTTGAACGGAATGTGGAATGGAGTGGAGTGGAACGGAATTGAATGGAATGGAATGGGGAAATAACTTGAAATGGAATTGAATGGAATGGAATCGGGAATGTAATGTGGAATTGCATGGACTGGTATGTGGAAAGGAAGTTTGAAATCAATGTGAAATGGAATGGAAGGGAATGTGGAATGGAATGTGGAAAGGAATGGAATGTTGAATGGAATGGAATGGAATGTTGAATAGAATGGAATGGAATGAGGAAAGGAACGTGGAATGGAATGGAATTGAATGTGGAATAGAATGGAATGAAATGCATTGTGCAATGTAACGGAATGCAATGTGGATTAAATGAAATGGAATGTGGAATTAAATGCAATGGAATGGAATTAGCAATGGAATACAATGGAACGTGGATTGGAATGGAATGGATTGTGGAATGGAATGGAATGATGTGTTGAATGGAATTTGGTTTTCAATGGAAAGAATGGAAAGGAATGTGGAATAGAATGGAATGTGTAATGGAATGGAATGGAATGTGGAATGGAATGGAATGGAATGTGGAATTGAGGGGAATCGAATGTGGAATGGAATTGAATGGAATGTGGAATAGACTGGAATGGAATGTGGAATGGAATGTGGAATGGAATGTAATGGAAATTGGAATAGAACACAATGGAATGGTATGTAGTGTGTAATGGAATGGAATGGAATATGAAAGGGAATCTGGAAAGGAATGTAGAACGGAATGTGAAATGGAAAGTAGAGTGGAATGCAGAATGGAATGTGGAATGGAATGGAAAGGGATGTGGATTGGAATGTGGAATGCAATGGAATGGAATGCGGAATAGAATGGAATGGAATGGAATGGAATGTGGAATGGAATGGAATGGAATGTGGAATGCAATGGAATGGAATTGAAGGGAATGTGCAATGGAATGTGGAATGGAATGAGAAATGGAAAGTGGAATGGAATGTGAAACAGCATGGAATGGAATATGGAATTGAATGGAAAGGAATATGGAGTTGAATGGAATGGAACATGGAATGCAAGGGAAAGGAAAATGTAATGGAAGGTGGAATGGAACTTGGAATGGAAAGTGGAATGTAATGTGGAATAAATAGGGAATGGAATGGAATGGAATGTGGGATGGAATGCTGAATGGAATAGAATGGACTGTGGAATGGAATGGAATGCAATGTGGAACAGAATGTGGAATCGACTACGGAATGGAAGGTGGAATAGAACGGAATGTAAAGCGTAATGGAATGTGGAATGGAACGTGAAATGGAACGTGAAAAGGAATGGAATGGAACGTGGAATGGTATGTTGAATGGAATAGAATGGAATGTGCAATGCAATTTGGAATGGAATGTGGAATGGAATGGAACGGAATGTGGAATCGAATGTGGAGTGGAATGGAATGGACCATGGAATGAAATGAAATGGAATGAGGAATGGAAAGTGGAACGGAATGAAGTGGAATGTGGAATGGATTATTGAATGGAAGTGCAATGGAATGTGGAATTGAAAGGAATGGAAGGTGGAATGTAATGTTGAATGGAAAGTGGAATGGAATGCAATGAAATGTGGAATGGAACGTGCAATGGAATGGAATGGAACGTGCAATGGAAACTGGAAAGGAACACGGAATGGAACGTGGAATGGAATGTGGAATGGAATGGAATGGGAACGCAATGGAAAGTAGAATGGAATGTGGAATGGAATGGAATGGAATGTGGATTGGAATGGAATGGAATGTGGAATGGATTGTGGAGTGGAATGTGGAATAGAATGGAATGGAAAGTGGAATGGAATGTGGAATGGAATGCGGAATGAATTTGGAATTGAAAGGAATGGAATGTGGAAAGGAAAGGAATGGAATGGGTAATGAATTTGGAATTGAATGGAATGGAATGTGTAATGGAAAGGAATGGAATGGAATGGAATGTAGAATGGAATGTGGAATGGAATTTGGAATTCAATGGAAACGAATGAAATGGAATGTTTAATGGAATGGAATGTGGAATGGAATGGAATGTGGAATGGAATGTGCAAAGGAATGAAATAGGATGGAATGAAATGAGGAATGTAATTGAATTGAATGCAATGTGTAATGGAATGCAATGCAATGTTGAATGGAATGGAATGGAATGTGGAATGGAAAGGAATTGAATGTGGAATGGAACGGAATGGAATGTGGATGGAATGGAATGCAATGTGGAATGGGATGGAATGGAAAGGAATGTAAAATGGAATGGAATGGAATGAGGATGCAAGGGAATGGAATGCAATGTGGAATGGAATGGAATGGAATGCAATGTGGAATGGAATGGAATGGAATGCAATGTGCAATGGAATGGAATGCAATGAGGTATGGTATGGAATGGGATGGAAAGTTTAATGGAATGGAGTTGAACGTGGAATCAGATGGAATGGAATGTGGAATGGAATGGAATGGAAACTGGAATGGAATGGAATAGAAAGTGGAATGGACTGTGGAATGGAATGTGGAACGGAATGGATCATGGAATGGAATGTGGAATGGAATGGGATGGAATTTGGAATGGAATGTGGCATGAAATGGATTGTAATGTGCAATGGAATCTGGAATGGAATGGAAATGAATGTGGAATGGAATGTGGAATGGAATGTAATGGAAGGTGGAAAGGAATGTGGAATAGAATGGAAATGAATGTGGAAAGGAATGTGTAATGGAATGGAATGGAAAGCAATGTGGAATGGAATGTAATGGAACGTGGGATGGAATGCAATAGAATGTGGTATGGACTGGAATGAAATGAAATGGGGAATGGAATGGCATGCAAAGTGGAAAGAATGGAATGGAACGTGGAATGGAATCCAATGGAATGTGGAATGGAATGGAATGGAATGTGGAATCGAACAGAATGGAATGTAATATGAAAGGAATGTGGAATGGAATGGAATGTGGAATGGAATGGAATGTGGAATGGAATGAAAAGGAAAGTGGAATGGAATGTGGAATGGAATGGAATGGAATGGAGTGGAGTGGAATGGAATCTAATGGAATGGAATGGAATGGAATGGAATGTGGAATTTAATGTGTAATGGAATGGAAAGGAACTTGGAAAGGAATGTGGAATGGAATGTGGAATTGAATGTGGAATGGAATGGAACGGAATGGAATGTGGAATGGAATGGTATCAAAAGTGGAATGGAATGTGGAATGGAATCTAATGCATTGTGGAATAGAATGGAATGCAATGTGAAATGGAATGGAATGAAATGTGGAATGTAGTGGAATGGAACGTGGAATGGAACTTGGAATGGAATGTGGAATGGAATGCTATGCGGAATGGAATGGAATGGAATGCAATGAAATGTGGAAATGAATGGAACGGAAAGCGGAATGGAATGGAATAGTATGTGGAATGGAACAGAATGGAGTGGAAATTGGAATGGAATGCAATAGAATGCAATGGAATGGAATGTGGTATGGAATGTGGAATGGAATGTAATGGAATGTGGAATAGAAAGCGGAATGAAATGTGGACTGAAATGTGGACTAAAATGTGGAATAAAATGTGGAATGGAATGTGGAATGGAATGTGGAATGGAATGAGAAATGGAATGGAATGGGATGTGTAATATAATGTGGAACGGAATGTGGAATGAAATTGAATGTGGAATGGATTGTGAAATGGAACGTGGAATGGAATGTGGAATGGAACGCGAATTGGAATGTAGTTCAACATGGAATGCAATGTGGAATGGATCGTGGAATAGAACGTGGAATAGTATGTGGAATGGAATGTGGAATGTATTATGGAATGGAAGGTGAAATTGAATGGAATGGAATGGAACGTTGAATGGAACCTGGAATGGAAAGGAATGGAACTTGGAATGGTATGTGGAATGTAATATGGATTGGAGAGTGGAATGGAAAGTGGAATGGAATGGAATTGCTTGTTGAATGGAGTGTGGAATGGAATAGAAATGGACGTGCAATGCAATTTGCAATGGAATGTAATGCAATGTGGAAAGCAAGGTGGAATGGAATGGAATGGAAGGTGGAATGGAATGTTCAATGGAAAGTGAAATGGAATGGAATGGAATGTGGAATGGAATGTGGAGTGGAACAGAATGTAACGTTGAATGTAATGTGGAATGCAATGTGGAAAGGAAAGTGGAATGGAATTGCTTGTGGAATGGAATGTGCAAAGGAAACTGGAATGGAATAGCATGTGGAATGGAATTTGGAATGGATTGGAATGGATTCTGGAATGGAATGGCGTGTGGAATGGAATTTGAAATGGATTGGAATGGATTCTGGAATGGAATGGGATGGAATCATATGGAATGTGGAATGGAATGGAATGCAATGTGAAATGGAATCTGGAAATGATTGGAATGGAATGTGGAATGGAATGGAATGTAACGGTATGGAATGTGAAATGGAATGGAATGGAATCCGGAATGAAATGGAATGGAACGGTAAGGAATGTGGAGCGCGACGGAATGGAACGTGGAGTTCAATGTGGAATGGAACATGGAATGGAATGTGGAATGGAATAAAATTGAAAGTATAATGGAAGGGAATGGAATGTGCAATGGAATGGAATGGAATGGAATGTGTAGTGGAATGGAATGGAATGTGGAATGGAACTTCATGGAATGTGGAATGGAATGCAATGTGGAATGGAATGGAATGGAATGTGGAATCGAATGTGGAGTGGAATGGATTGGAACGTGGAATGAAATGAAATGGAATGAGGAATGGAATGTGGAACGGAATGAAATGGAATGTGGAACGGAATATTGAATGGAAAGTGCAATGGAATGTGCAATGGAAAGGAATGGAAAGTGGAATGGAATGTTAAATGGAAAGTGGAATGGAAAGTAATGAAATGTGGAATGGAACATGGAATGGAATGGAATGGAACATGCAATGGAAAGTGGAAAGGAACGCAGAATGGAACGTGGAATGGAATGTGGAATGGAATGGAATGGAACGGAATGGAAAGTAGAATGGAATGTGGAACGGAATGGAGTGGAATGTGGAATGGATTGTGGAATGGAATGTGGAATGGAATGGAATGGAACGGAATGGAAAGTAGAATGGAATGTGGAACGGAATGGAGAGGAATGTGGAATGGATTGTGAAGTGGAATGTGGAATAGAATGGAATGGAATGTGGAATGGAAAGTGGAATGGAATGCGGAGTGGAAAGTGGATTTGAATGAAATGGAATGTGGAATGGATTGTGGAGGGGAATGTGGAATGCAATGGAATGGAATGTGGAATCGAATGTGGAATGCAATGGGGAATGAATTTGGAATTGTATGGAATGGAATGTGGAATGGAAAGGAATGGAATGGGGAATAAATTTGGAATTGAATGGAATGGAAAGTGGAATGGAAAGGAATGGAATGGAATGGAATGTAGAATGGAATCTGGAATGGAATTTGGAATTCAATTGAAAGGAATGAAATGGATTGTTTAATGGAATGGAATGTGGAATGGAATGGAATGAAATGTAGAATTGAATGGAAAGGAATGTGGAATGGAATGTGCAATGGAATGAAATTGGATGGAAAGAAATGAGGAATGTAATTGAATTGAATGCAATGTGGAATGGAATGTGGAATGGAATGGAATGGAATGTGGAATATAATGGAATTGAATATGGAATGGAATGGAATGGAATGTGGATGGAGTGGAATGCACTGTGGAATGTGATGGAATGGAATGGAATGCGGAATGGAATGGAATGGAAGGTGGATTGAATGGAATGGAATGCAACGTGGAATGGAATGGAATGCAATGCAATGTGGAAGGGAATGGAATGGAATGAGGAATGGAATGGAATGGAATGAAATATTTAAAGGAATGGAGTTGAATGTGGAATCAGATGGAATGGAATATGGAATGGAATGAAATGGAATGGAAACTAGAATGGAATGGAATGGAAAGTGGAATGGACTGTGGAATGGAATGGAAAGGTATGTGGAATGGAATGTGGAATGGAATGGATCGTGGAATGGAATGTGGAATGGAATGGGATGGAGTTTGGAATGGAATGTGTCATGAATGGATTGGAATGTGCAATGGAATTTGGAATGGAATGGAAATGAATGTGTAACGGAATGTGGAATGGAATGGAATGGAAGGTGGAATGGAATGTGGAATAGAATGCAAATGAATGTGGAAAGGAATGTGTAATGGAATGGAAAGGAAAGCAATGTGGAATGGAATGGAATGGAACGTGGAATGGAATGGAATGGAATGTGGAAAGGACTGGAATGAAATGAAATGTGGAATGGAATGGAATGTCAGGCAAAGTGGAATGGAATGGAATGGTATGTGGAATGGAATCCAATGGAAAGTGGAATGGAATGGAATGGAATGGAATGGAATGGAATGGAATTTGCAATGGAATAGTATGGAATATAATGTGGAATGGAATGTGGAATGGAATGGAATGTGGAATAGAATGGAAGGGAAAGTGGAATGGAATGTGGAATGGAATGGAATGGAAGGGAATGAAATGTGGAACGCAGTCTGGAATGGAATGGAATGGATTGTGGAATGGAATGTGGAATGGAATGGAATGGAACGGAATGGAAAGTAGAATGGAATGTGGAACAGAATGGAGTGGAATGTGGAATGGATTGTGAAGAGGAATGTGGAATAGAATGGAATGTAATGTGGAATGGAAAGTGGAATGGAACGTGGAGTGGAAAGTGGAATTGAATGAAATGGAATGTGGAATGGATTGCGGAGGGGAATGTGGAATGCAATGGAATGGAATGTGGAATGGAATGGGGAATGGAATGGGGAATGAATTTGGAATTGTATGGAATGGAATGTGGAATGGCAAGGAATGGAATGGGGAATAAATTTGGAATTGAATGGAATGGAAGGTGGAATGGAAAGGAATGGAATGGAATGGAATGTAGAATGGAATCTGGAATGGAATTTGGAATTCAATTGAAAGGAATGAAATGGATTGTTTAATGGAATGGAATGTGGAATGGAATGGAATGGAATGTAGAATGGAATGGAAAGGAATGTGGAATGGAATGTGCAACGGAATGAAATTGGATGGAAAGAAATGAGGAATGTAATTGAATTGAATGCAATGTGGAATGGAATGCAATGGAATGTTGAATGGAATGGAATGGAATGGAATGTGGAATGTAATGGAATTGAATATGGAATGGAATGGAATGGAATGTGGATGGAGTGGAATGCAATGTGGAATGGGATGGAATGGAATGGAATGTGGAATGGAATGCAATGGAATGTGGATTGAATGGAATGGAATGCAATGTGGAATGGAATGGCATGCAATGTAATGTGGAATGGAATGGAATGAGGAATGGAATGGAATGGAATATTTAATGGAATGGAGTTGAATGTGGAATCAGATAGAATGGAATATGGAATGGAATGAAATGGAATGGAAACTGGAATGGAATGGAATGGAAAGTGGAATGGATTGTGGAATGGAATGGAAAGCTATGTGGAATGGAATGTGGAATGGAATGGATTGTGGAAAGGAATGTGTAATGGAATGGAAAGGAAAGCAATGTGGAATGGAATGGAATGGAACATGGAATGGAATGGAATGGAATGTGGAATGGACTGGAATGAAATGAAATGTGGAATGGAATGGAATGGCATGCAAAGTGGAATGGAATGGAATGGTATGAGGAGTGGAATCCAATGGAAAGTGGAATGGAATGGAATGGAATGGAATGTGGAATATAATAGAATGGAATATAATGTGGAATGGAATGTGGAATGGAATGGAATGTGGAAGAGAATGGAAGGGAAAGTGGAATGGAATGTGGAATGGAATGGAATGTGGAAAGCAGTCTGGAATTGAATGGAATGGAATGTGGAATGGAATGTGTAATAGAATGGAAAAGAATGTTGAAAGGAATGTGGAATGGAATGGAAAGGAATGGAATGTGCAATGGAATGGAATGTGGAATGGAATGAAATTGAATGTATAATGGAAGGGAAAGGAATGTGCAATGGAATTGAATGGAATGGATTGTGTAATGGAATGGAATGGAATGTGGAATGGAAGTTAACTGAATGTGCAATGGAATGGTATGCGGAATGGAATGGAATCTAATGTGTAATGGAATGTAATTGAATGGAAAGAATGCAAAATTGAGTGGAACGGGAAGTGGAATGGAATGGAATGGAATGGGGATTAGAATGGGGAATGAAAAGAATGGAAGTTGGAATGGAATGTGAAATGGAATCTGCAATAGAAGATGAAATGGAATGAAGCAGAACGTGGAATAGAACATGGAATGGAAAGTGGAATGCCATGTGGAATGGATCTTACAATGTAATGTGGAATTGAATATGGAATGGAATGTGAAACGGAATGTGGAATGGAAAGGAATGGAATGTGGAATTGAATGCAGAACGGAATGGAGTGAAATGGAATGTACAATGGAATGTGGAATGGAATGGAAAGGAATGTGGAATGGAATGTGGAATGGAACGTGGAATGGAATGTCGAATGGAATGTGAAATGGAAAGCAAAGCAATGTGGAATGTAATGGAATGGAATGTAGAACAGAATGGAATGGAATGGATTGTGGAATAGAATGTGGAATGGAATGTGGAATGGAATGGAATGGAATGTGGAATGAAATGGAATGGAATGTGAAATGGAATGTGAATTGGACTGTGAAATGGAATGTGGAATTGAATGTAGAACGGAAAGAAATGCAACGTGGAATGGAATGGAATGCAATGGAAAGTGGAATGGAATGTGGAATGGAATGTGGAATGGAACATGGAATGGAACGCAGAATGGAGTGGAATCCTATGTGTAATGGAAAGTGAAATGGAATGGAATGAAATGTGGAATGTAACTTGGAATGGAATGGGAAGTGGAATGCAATGTGGAATGGAATGGAATGGAATGTTAACTGGAATGTTGAATGGAATGGAATGAATTGTGGAATGGAATGCAGAGGAATGTGGAATGGATTGAATGGAAAGTGGAATTGAATGTGGAATGGAATGTGGAATGGAACATGGAATGGAACGCGGAATGGAGTGGAATCCTATGTATAATGGAATGTGAAATGGAATGGAATGAAAAGTGGAATGCAACTTGGAATGGAATGGAATGGGAAGTGGAATGCAATGTGGAATGGATTGAATGGAATGTGAAATGGAATGTGGAATGGAATGGAATGGAATGTGGAATAGAATCTGGAATGGAATGTAATGGAATCCGGAATGCAATGGAATGGAATGAAATGCAACGTGATTTGCAACGTGGAATGGAATGTGGAATGGAATGTGAAATGGAATGGAAAGGAATGAGAAGATAAGGTAAAGGAATGAAGAATGGAAAGTGGAATGGAATGGAATGCAATGTGTAATGGAATGGAAAAGAATGTGGAATGGAAGGCCAGGGAATGTGGAATGGAATGTGGAATGGAATGTGGAATGGAATGGAAAAAATGTGGAAAGGAAGGTAATGGAAATGAAATGGAAGGTAACAGAACGTGGAATGGAATGGAATGGAACGTAGAATGGACCGTGGAATGGAATGTGGAATGGACAGGAATGGAATGTGGAATCGAATGGAATGGAAAGTGGAATGGAATCGAATGGAAAGTGGAATATAATTTGGAATGGAATGAAAAGGAATCCAGAATGGAATAGAATGGAATGGAATGGAATGGAACGTGGAAAGGATCGTGGAATGGAATGTGGAATGGAATGGAATGGAATATGGAATGGAAGGGAATGGAATGTGGAATGGAATGTGCAATGGAATGTAATGGAATGTAAGGTGGAATGGAACGTGAAATATAATGTGAAATGAAACCTGTAATACAATGAAATTGAACGTGGAATGGAATGCAACGGAACGTATAATGGAACGGAATGAAACCTGGAATGGAACGAGGAATGGAAAGTGGAATGGAACGTGGAATGCAATGGAATGGAATGTTGAATATAGTGGATTGGAATGTGGAATGGAATGGAATAGAATATGGAATGTAACGTGGAATTTAATGGAATGGAACGTGGAATGGAATGCGGAATGGAACCTCTAACTGAACGTAGAATGGAAATGGGAATGGAATGGAATGAAACGTGTAATGGAATGTAGAACGGAACGTGGAATGGAATGGAATGGAACGTGGAATGGAATGTGGAATGAAATATGAAATGGAATGTGGAATGGGATGTGGAATGGAATGTGAAAGGGAATGTCGAATGCAATGTGGAATGCAAAGTGGAATAAAACGTGGAATAGAATGGAATGGAATGCGGAATGGAATGTGGAATGGAATGGAATGTGGAATGGCATGTGGAATGGAATGGAAAGGAATGTGGAATGGGATGTGGAAAGGAATGTGGAAAGGAATGTGGAATGGAATGTGGAATGAAACGTGGAATGGAATGGAAAGGAATGTGGAATGGAATGTACAATGCAACGTGGAATAGAATGCAAAGAGGAATGGACCGTGGAATGGAATGGAATGGAACGTGGAATGGAACATGGAATGAAACGTGGAATGGTATGTAGAATGAAAAGTGGAATGGAATGGAAGGGAATGAGGAATGGATCATGAAATGGAATGAAATGGAACGTGCAATGGAAAGAGAAATGGAACGTGGAATGGAATGTGGAATGGATCGTGGAATGGAATGTGGAATGGAATGGCATCTGGAGTGGAACGCAATGGAATGTGGAATGGAATGGAATCTGGATTGGAATGGAATGGAATGTGGAAAGGAATGGAAGGGAATGTGAAATGGAATGGAATGGAATGTGGAAAGGAATGTTATGTGGAATGGAATGGAATCTGTAGTAGATTGCAATGTAATGTGGAATGGAATGGAATGGAATGTGGAGGGGAATGAGGAATGGAATGGGTAATCTAATCTGGAGTGGAATGGAAACGAATGTGGAATGGAATGTGTAAAGGAATGGAATGGAATGTGGAATGGAATGTGGAACTGTGTGTGGAATGGAACGTGGAATGGAACGTGGAATGGAATGGAATGTGGAATGGAACGTGGAATGGAATGGAATGGAATGGAATGGAATGTGGAATTGAATCGAATGGAATGTGGAAAGGAATGTGGAATGGAATGGAAAGGAATGTGGAAGGGAATGTGAATGGAATGTGTAATGGAATGTGGAATATAACGTGGAAAAGAATGGAATGAAATGTGGATTTGAATGTACTGGAATGTGGAATGGAATGGACAAGAATGTGGAATGTAATGTGGAATGGAATGTGGAAAGGAATGCGGAATGGAACGGAGTGGAAAGTGGTTTGGAAGGTGGAATGCAACATGGAATGGGATGGTATGTAATGTGGAAGGGAATGGAATGGAATGTGGAATAGAGTGGCTGGAATGTGGAATGGAATGTGGAAGAGAATTTGGAATGAAATGTGGAATAGAATGTGGATTGGAATGTGGAATGGAATGGAATGGAATAGAATGGAATGTGGAATGGTATGTGGAATGGAATGGAAAGGAATGACGAATGGAATGTGGAATGAAACATGGAATGAAATGGAATGGAAAGTGGAATGGAAAGTGGAATGGAATTTGGAATCGAATGGATTGGAATGTGCAATGGAAGGGAGTGGAATGTGGAATGGGATGTGGAATGGAATGTGGAATGGAATGGAAAGGTATCGAATGTGGAATGGAAAGGAATGGAATAGAATGGAATGAGAAATTGAATGGAATGGAATTTGGAAAGGAATGTAATTGAATATGGAACGTATTGGAATGGAATGGAATATTGAATGGAATGGAATTGAATGGAATGCGGAATGCTATGGAATGGAATATGGAATGGAATATAGTGGAATGGAATGGAACGGAATTGAATGGAATGGAAGGTGGATTTGAATGGAATGGGAAGTGGAATGGAATGCAATGGATAGTGGAATGGAAGGAATGGAATGGGATGGAAGGTGGAATGGAATGTGAAATGGAATGTCAAATGGAATGTGGAATAGAATGAAATGGAACGTGGAAAGGAATGGAATGGAACGTGGAATGGCATGGAATGGAACGTGGAATGGAACATGGAATGGACCGTGGAATGGAATGTGGAATGGAAAAGAATGGAACGTTGAATGGAATGGAAAGGATTTTGGAATGGAACGTGGAATGGAATGGAACGAAACGTGGAATGGAAAGTGGAATGGAACATCCAATGGAAAGTGGAATTGAGGTGGAATGGGATGGAATGGCACGTGGAAAGGAATGTGGAATGAAATGTGGAATGGAATACAATGGAATATGGAATGGAATGGAATGGAATGTGCACTGGAATGGAATGGAATATGGACTGGAATGGAATGGAATGTGAATAGTATGTCGAATGGAATGGAATGGAATCCGGAAAGGAATGGAATCGAATGGTAAGGAATGTGGAAAGGAACAGAATGGATCATGGAATGGAATGAGGAATGGAAAGTGGAATGGAATGTGGAGTGGAATGGAATGTAATGTGGAATGTGGAATGGAATGTGGAATGTAATGTAACGGAATGTGGAATGGAATGGAATGGATTGTGGTACAGAATGTGGAAGGGAATGGAATGGATTGTGGAAGGAATGTGGAATGGAATGGAATGGAATGTGGAAGGGAATGTGGAATGGAATGTGTAATTGAATGGAATGGAATGTGGAAGCAATGTGGAGTGGAATGAAATGGAATGTTGACTGGAATCTGGAGTGGAATGTGTAATGCAATGGAACGGAATGTGGAATGGAATATGGAATGGAATGGAAAGGAATGTAATGTGGAATGCAATGGAATGTGGAATGCAATGGAATGTGGAATGGAATGGAATCGAATGGAATGGATTGGAATGTGAAATGTAATGGAATGTAATGTGGAATTTGTTGGTAGAGAACGGAATGAGGTATGGAATGCATTCAAATGGAATCTAACGTGGAATCGAAGGGCAAGGAATGTGGAATTCAACTTGCATTTGAATGGAATGGAATGTGGAAAGGAATGCAATGTAATGTGGAATGCAATGCAATGGAATCTGGAATAGAATGGAAAGTGGAGTGGAATGGAATGGAATGTGAAATGGAATGGGATGGAAAGTGGAATGGAATGGAATGGAATGTGGAATGGAATGGAATGTGCAATGGAAAGGAATGTGCAATGGAATGTGGAAAGGAGTGGAATGGAATGTGGAATGGAATGGAATATGGACTGGAGTGGAACTTGGAATGGAATTGAATGTGGAATGGGATGTGGAATGGAAAGAAATGGAATATGGAATGGAATGTGGAATGCAATGCTGAATGGAATCTGGAATGGAACGGGGAACGGAAAGTAGTATTCAATGTGAAATGGAATGGAACGAAATGTGGAATGGAGCATAGAATGTGGAACAGATCGGAATGGAATGTGGAATGTGGAATGGAATGTGGAATGGAATGGAATGGAATGTGGTACAGAATGTGGAAGGGAATGGAATGGATTGTGGAAGGAATGTGGAATGCAATGGAATGGAATGTGGAAGGGAATGTGGAATGGAATGTGTAATTGAATGGAATGCAATGTGGAAGCAATGTGGAGTGGAATGAAAGGGAATGTTGACTGAAATCTGGAGTGGAATGTGGAATGGAATGGAATGTGGAATGGAATGTGGAATGGAAAGGAAAGGAATGGAATGTGGAATGCCATGGAATGTGCAAAGGAATGGAATCGAATGGAATAAAATGGAATGTGAAATGGAATGGAACGGAATGTGGAATTTGTCATTATAAAATGGAATATGGTATGGAACGGATTGAAATGGAATCTAATGTGGAATGGAAGGGAATGGAATGTGGAATTCAATGTGCAAATTAATGGAATGGAATGTGGAATGGAACGTGCAATTTAATGGAATGGAATTTGGAATGGAATGTTGAATGGAATGTCCAATTGAATGGAATGGAATTTGGAATGGAATGGAATGGAATGTGGAATGCAACGCAATGGAATCTGGAATGGAATGGAAAGTGGAGTGGAATGGATTGGAAAGTGAAATGGAACGGGATGGAATGTGGAATGAAATGGAATGGAATATGGAACAGAATGGAATGCGAAATGGAATGGAATGTGCAATGGAATGTGGAATGGAATGGAATGGAATGTGGAATGGAATGGAATATGGAATGGAATGGAACGTTGAATGGAATGGAATGTGGAAAGGAACGAAATGGAATATGGAATGGAATGTGGAATGCAATGATGAATGGAATCTGGAATGGAATGTGGAATTCAATGTGAAATGGAAAGGAAATGAATGTGGAATTGAACGTGGAATGGAACGTGGAAAGGAACATGGAATTTGGAATTGAGTGGAATGCAATGTGGAATTGAATGGAATGCAGTGTGGAACGGAATATGCAATGGAATGGAATGGAATGGAATGGGACATGGAATGGAACGTTGAATAGAACGTGGAATGGAATGGAATGGAAAGTGTACTGGAACGTTGAATGGAACGCGGAACTGAATGTGGAAAGGAATGGAATGGAATGAGGAATGGAAGGGAAGGGAATGTGGAATGGAATGTGGAATGGAATGGAATGGAAAGTGGAATTTATAGTGGAATGGAATGTGGAATGGAACGTGGAATGGAATGGAATGGAATGTGGAATGGAATGGAATCGAATGTGGAATGGAATGGAATGCAATAGAAAGCAGAATGGTATGCAATGGAATGCAGAATTGAATGGAATGGAATTTAAGGTGGAATTGAATGGAATGGAAAGTGGAATGGGCTGGACTGCAATGTAGAAAGGAATGGAATGGAATGTAAGGTGGAAAGGAATGTGAAATTGAATGAGGAATGGAACGTGAAGTGGAATGAAATGGAACGTGAAATGGAAAGGAATGGAACGTGCAATGGAAAGGAATGGAACATGGAATGGAACGTGGAATGGAACGTGGAAAGTAACATGGAATGGAACGTGGAATTGAATGAAATGGAATGTTGAATTGAATGGAATGGCTTGGGGAATGGAATGGAATGGAGTATGGAATGGAACGTTGAATAGAATGGAATGAAACTTGGAATGGAATGCGGAATGGAACCTCTAATGGAACGTAGATTGGAAAGTGGAATGGAATGGAATGGAATGTCTAATGCAAACTAGAATGGAACGTGGAATGGAATGGAATGGAACGTGGAATGGAATGTGGAATGGAATGGAATGGAACGTGGAATGGAATGGAATGGAACGTGGAATGGAATGGAATGGAATACGTTATGGAATGTGGAATGGAATGGAATGGAATGTGGAATCGAATGTGGTATGGAATGTGGAATGGAATGTGAAAGGGAATGTGGAATGCAGTGTGGAATGGAATGTGGATTGGAACGTGGAATGAAATGCAATGGAATGTGGAATGAAAGGTGGAATTGATTAGAAAGGAATGTGGAATGGAAAGTAGAATGAATGGAATGGAATGTTGAGTGATATCTGGAATGAGATGGAATGGAATGTGGAATGTTATGTGGAATTGAATGGAATGGAATTTGAAATGGAAATTGGAATGGAATGGAATGGATTGTGGAACAGAATGTGAAATGGAATGCAATGCAATGGAATGTGGAATGGAATGTGGAATGGATTGTGGATTGAGATGTGGAATGGAACGTGGAATGGAGTGGAATCGAAAGTTGAATGGAACCCGGAATGGAATGTGGAATGGAACGTGGAACTGAATGTGCAATGAAATGTTTAATGGAATGTGTAATGGAATGGAACGGAATGCGGAATGGAACTTGAATGGAATGGTACGTGGAATGGAACGTGGAATGGATCGTGGAATGGAAGGTGGAATGCAATGAGGGATGGAACTTGGAATGGAATGTACAATGGAATGTGGAATGGAAAGTGGATTGGAATGGAATGGAAAGTGGAATGGAACCTGGAATGGAATGGAATATAACGTGTAATGGAACGTGGAATGGAATGTGGAATGGAATATGAAATGGAAAGTGGAATGTAGTGGAATGGAATGTGGAATGGAATGTGGAATGGAATGTGGTATGGAATGTGGAATGGAATGGAAGCTGGAATGGAATGTGGAATTTAGTGGAATGGAATGTTTAAATGGAATGGAATAGAATGTGGAATGGAATGTGGGCTGCAATGGAATACAATGTGGAATGGAATGTAATGGAAAGTGGAACGGAATGTTTAATGGAATGTGGAATGAAATCTGGACAGGAAAGTGGAATGTATCATGGAATGGAGTGGAATGTATCGTGGAATAGAACATGGAATGGAATGGAATGGAACGTGGAATGGAATGCGGAATGAAATGTGGAATGGAATGGAATGGAATGGAATGGAATGGAACGTCGAATGGAATGCGGAATGAAATGTGGAATGGAATGGAATGGAATGGGTAATGGAATGCGCAATGAAATAGAACGGAAATTGGAATGGAATGTGGAATGGAATGCAATGGAATGTTGAACGAAATGGAATGGAATGTGGAATGGAATTGAATGGAATGCGGAAAGGAATGTGGAATGGTATGTGCAATGGAATGTGGAATGGAACGTAGAATGGAATGGAATGGAAAGTGGAATGGAAAGTGAAATGGAATGTAAAGGAACGTGGAATGGAATGCGGAAGGGAACGTGGAATGGAACGTGTAAAGGAGTGGAATGGAATATGGAAAGGAATGTAGAATGGAAAGTGGAATGGAATCGAATTTAATGGAATGGAATATGAAATGGAATGTGGAATTGTATGTGGAATGGAATGTGGAAAGGAACATGGAATGGAATGAAATGGAATGCGGAATGGAATGTGGAATGCTATTGAATGGGTTGTGGAATGGTATGTGCAATGGAATGTTGAATGGAATCTGGAATGGAATGCAATGTGGAGTGGATTGTGGAATGGAATGGAATGGAAAGTGGAATGGAATATTCAATGGAATGTGGCATGAAATCTGGAATGGAACGTGGAAAGGATTGTGGAATGGAATGGAATGGATCGTGGAATGGAACGTGGAATGGAACGTGGAATGGAACGTGGAATGGAGCCTGGAATGGAATGGAATGGAATGTGGAATGGAATGGAATAGAAGGTGGAATGGAATGGATTGGAATGTGGAATGGAATGTGGAATGGAACAGAATGGAATGTGGAATGGAATGCAATTGAATGTGGAATGAAATGGAATGGAATGTCGAATGAAATGGAATGGAATGTGGAATGTAAAGTGGAATGGTATGTGGAGTGGCAGGTGGAATGGAGCGGAGTGCAATGTGGAGTTGAAAGTGGAATGGAATGTGAAATGGAACGTGGAATGGAATGCAATGTTAAATGGAACGGAGAATGGAATGGAATGGAACGTGGAATGGAACGTGGCATGGAACATGGAGTGGAATGTGGAATGGAAAGTGAAATGGAATGGAATGGAATGTCGAATGGATTGTGAAATAGAATGAAATGGAACGTGGAATGGAACATGGAATGGAAAGTGCAATGGAATGTGGAATGCAATGAGCAATGGAATGTGGAATGGAACGTGGAAAGGAATGGAATGGAAAGTGGAATGAAAAGTTGAATGGAATGGAAAGGATCATGGAATGGAATGTGGAATGGATGGTGGAATGAAAGCAGGAATGGAATGGAATGGAATGAGGAAAGGACTGTGGAATGGAATGTTGAATGGAATGTGGCATGGAATGTGGAATGGAATGGAATGGAACTTAATGGAATAGAATGGAATATGGACTGGAATTGAATGGAATGAGGAATAGAATGTGGAATGCAATGGAATGAAATGCGGAATGGAATGTAATGGAAAGGAATGGAATGGAATGGAATGTGGCATGGAATGAGAAAAGGAATGTGGAATGGAATGTGGAATGGAACGGAATCGAATGAGGAATAGAATGTGCAATGGAATGTTGAATGGAACGTGGAATGGAATGGAATGGAATGTATTGTATAATGGAATGTGGAATGGTATGTGGAAGGGAACGTGGAATGGAATGGAATGGAAAGCGGAATGGATCATGGAATGGAATGGGATGGAACGTGGAATGGCACATGGAATGGAACGTGGAATGGTATGCAGAATGGAACATGGAATGGAGTGTGCAATGCAATGTGGAATGGAACTTGGAATGGAACGTGAAATGGAAAGTGGAATGTATTGGAATGGAATGCGGAACGGAATGTGGAATGGAATGTGGAGTGGAATGCAAGGCAATGTGGAATGGAATGTGGATTGGAGTGGAATGGAATGTGTATTGGTATGCGGAATGGAATGTAATGGAATTTGGAATGTAACAGAATGGTATGGTAAATAGAAATTGGAGTGGAATGGAATGGAATGTGCAATGGAACGTTGAATGGAATTGAATGGAAGATGGAATGGAACTTGGAATGGAACGTGGAATGGAAAGTGGAATGGAATGGGGACTGCAGAGTGGAATGGAATGTAGAATGGAAAGTGAAATGGAAGGGAATGGAATGTGGAATGGAAAGGAATGGAATGTGGAATGGAATGTGGAATGGAATTGAATGGAATGTGGAATAGAATGCAGAATAGAATGGAATGGAACGTGGAATGGAATGAGAAATGGAATGTGGAATGGAAAGGAATGCCATGTGCAATGGAAAGTGGAATGGAATGGAACGGAACTTTTAATGGAACGTGGAATGGAACATTAATTGGAATGTGGCATGGAACATGAAATGGCATGGGCAATGAAATTTGGAATGGAAAGTGGAATTTAATGGAATGGAAAGTGGAATGGAAAGTGGGATGGAAAGGAAAGGAATTTAGAATGCATTGCAATGGAATGTGTAATGAAAGGTGGAATGGAATGTGGAATGTAACGTGGAATGGAATGTGGAATGTATCGTAGAATGGAAAGGAATGGAATGTGGAATTGAACGTAGTGGAATATGGAATAGAATGGAAAGGAATGTGGAAAGTAATGTGGAATCGAATGGAAAGTATTGTGGAATAGAATCTGGAATGGAATGGAACGGAATTCGGAATGGAATGCAATGGAATGGAATGGAATGGAATGGAATGGAATTGAACGCGAAATGGAACGTGGAATGGAACATGGAAAGGCATGTAGAATGGAATGGAAAACAATGTGGAATAGTTGATGCAGTCTCTTCCTAGTCTCAATGGTCTTTACATTTCGGTATGATTTTGCAGTGGCTGGTACCGGTTGTGCCTTTCCATGTTTAGCACTTCCTTCAAGAGCTCTTTTAGGGCAGGCCTGGTATTGACAAAATCTCTCAGCATTTGCTTGTCTGTGAAGTATTTTATTTCTCCTTCACTTATGAAGCTTAGTTTGGCAGGATATGAAATTCTGGGTTGAAAATTCTTTTCTTTAAGAATGTTGAATATTGGCCCCCACTCTCTTCTGGCTTGTAGGGTTTCTGCTGAGAAATCCGCTGTTAGTCTGATGGGCTTCCCTTTGATGGTAACCCGTCCTTTCTCTCTGGCTGCCCTTAACATTTTTTCCTTCATTTCAACTTTGGTGAATCTCACAATTATGTGTCTTGGAGTTGCTCTTCTCGAGGAGTATCTTTGTGGCATTCTCTGTATTTCCTGAATCTGAATGTTGGCCTGCTTTGCTAGATTGGGGAAGTTCTCCTGGATAATATCCTGCAGAGTGTTTTCCAACTTGTTTCCATTCTCCCCATCACTTTCAGGTACACCAATCAGACGTAGATTTGGTCTTTTCACATAGTCCCACATTTCTTGAAGGCTTTGCTCATTTCTTTTTATTCTTTTTTCCCAAATTCATAAAGCAAGTCCTCAGTGACCTACAAAGAGACTTAGACTCCCACATATTAATAATGGGAGACTTTAACACCCCACTGTCAACATTAGACAGATCAACGAGACAGAAAGTCAACAAGGATACCCAGGAATTGAACTCAGCTCTGCACCAAGCGGACCTAATAGACATCTACAGAACTCTCCACCCCAAATCAACAGAATATACATTTTTTTCAGCACCACACCACACCTATTCCAAAATTGACCATATACTTGGAAGTAAAGCTCTCCTCAATAAATGTAAAAGAACAGAAATTGTAACAAACTGTCTCAGATCACAGTGCAATCAAGCTAGAACTCAGGATTAAGAATCTCACTCAAAACCGCTCAACTACGTGGAAACTGAACAACCTGCTCCTGAATGACTACTGGGTACATAACGAAATGAAGGCAGAAATAAAGATGTTCTTTGAAACCAACGAGAACCAAGACACAACATACCAGAATCTCTGGGATGCATTCAAAGCAGTGTGTAGAGGGAAATTTATAGCACTAAATGCCCACAAGTGAAAGCAGGAAAGATCCAAAATTGACACCCTAACATCACAATTAAAAGAACTAGAAAAGCAAGAGCAAACACATTCAAAAGCTAGCAGAAGGCAAGAAATAACTAAAATCAGAGCAGAACTGAAGGAAATAGATACGCAAAAAACCCTTCAAAAAATAAGTGAATCCAGGAGCTGGTTTTTTGAAAGGATCAACAAAATTGATAGACCGCTAGCAAGATTAATAAAGAAAAAAAGAGAGAAGAATCAAATAGATGCAATAAAAAATGATAAAGGGGATATCACCACCGATCCCACAGAAATACAAACTACCATCAGAGAATATTACAAACACCTCTATGCAAATAAACTAGAAAATCTAGAAGAAATGGATAAATTCCTGAACACATACACCCTCCCAAGACTAAACCAAGAAGAAGTTGAATCTCTGAATAGACCAATAACAGGAGCTGAAATTGTGGCAATAATCAATAGCTTACCAACCAAAAAAAGTCCAGGACCAGATGGGTTCACAGCCGAATTCTACCAGAGGTACAAGGAGGAGCTGGTACCATTCCTTCTGAAACTATTCCAATCAATAGAAAAAGAGGAAATCCTCCCTAACTCATTTTATGAGGCCAGCATCATCCTGATACCAAAGCCTGGCAGAGACACAACAAAAAAAGAGAATTTTAGACCAATATCCTTGATGAACATTGATGCAAAAATCCTCAATAAAATACTGGCAAACAGAATCCAGCAGCACATCAAAAAGCTTATCCACCATGATCAAGTGGGCTTCATCCCTGGGATGCAAGGCTCGTTCAATATATGCAAATCAATAAATGTAATCCAGCATATAAACAGAACCAAAGACAAAAACCACATGATTATCTCAATAGATGCAGAAAAGGCCTTTGACAAAATTCAACAACCCTTCATGCTAAAAACTCTCAATAAATTAGGAATTGATGGGACATATCTCAAAATAATAAGAGCTATTTATGACAAACCCACAGCCAATATCATACTGAATGGGCAAAAACTGGAAGCATTCCCTTTGAAAACTGGCACAAGACAGGGATGCCCTCTCTCACCACTTCTATTCAACATAGTGTTGGAAGTTCTGGCCAGGGCAATTAGGGAGGAGAAGGAAATCAAGGGTATTCAATTAGGAAAAGAGGAAGTCAAATTGTCCCTGTTTGCAAATGACATGATAGTATATCTAGAAAACCCCATTGTCTCAGCCCAAAATTTCCTTAAGCTGATAAGCAACTTCAGCAAAGTCTCAGGATACAAAATCAATGTGCAAAAATCACAAGCATTCTCATACATCAATAATAGACAGAGAGCCAAATCATGGGTGAACTCCCATTCACAATTGCTTCAAAGAGAATAAAATACCTAGGAATCCAACTTACAAGGGACGTGAAAGACCTCTTCAAGGAGAACTACAAACCACTGCTCAAGGAAATAAAAGAGGATGCAAATAAATGGAAGAACATTCCATGCTCATGGGTAGGAAGAATCAATATCATGAAAATGGCCATCCTTCCCAAGGTAATTTACAGATTCAAAGCCATCCCCATCAAGCTACCAATGACTTTCTTCACAGAATTGGAAAAAACTACTTTAAAGTTCATATGGAACCAAAACAGAGCCCACATCACCAAGTCAATCCTAAGCCAAAAGAACAAAGCTGGAGGCATCACACTACCTGACTTCAAACTATACTACAAGGCTACAGTAACCAAAACCGCATGGTACTGCTACCAAAACAGAGATATAGATCAATGGAACAGAACAGAGCCGTCAGAAATAATGCCACATGTCTACAACCATCTGATGTTTGACAAACCTGAGAAAAACAAGAAATGGGGAAAGGATTCCCTATTTAATAAATGGTGCTGGGAAAACTGGCTAGCCGTATGTAGAAAGCTGGAACTGGATCCCTTCCTTACACCTTATACAAAAATCAATTCAAGATGGATTAAAGACTTAAATGTTAGACCTAAAACCATAAAAACCCTAGAAGAAAACCTAGGCAATACAATTCAGGACATAGGCATGGGCAAGGACTTCATGTCTAAAACACCAAAAGCAATGGAAACAAAAGCCAAAATTGACAAATGGGATCTAATTAAACTAAAGAGCTTCTGCACAGCAAAGGAAACTACCATCAGAGTGAACAGGCAACCTACAAAATGGGAGAAAATTTTCGCAACCTACTCATCTGACAAAGGGCTAATATCCAGAATCTACAATGAAGTCCAACAAATTTACAAGAAAAAAACAAACAACCCCATCAAAAAGTGGGTGAAGGACATGAACAGACACTTCTCAAAGAAGACATTTATGCAGCCAAAAAACACATGAAAAAATGCTCACCATCACTGGCCATCAGAGAAATGCAAATCAAAACCACAATGAGATACCATCTCACACCAGTTAGAATGGCAATCATTAAAAAGTCAGGAAACAACAGGTGCTGGAGAGGATGTGGAGAAATAGGAACACTTTGACACTGTTGGTGGGACTGTAAACTAGTTCAACCCTTGTGGAAGTCAGTGTGGCGATTCCTCAGGGATCTAGAACTAGAAATTCCATTCGACCCAGCCATCCCATTACTGGGTATATACCCAAAGGACTATAAATCATGCTGCTATAAAGACACATGCACACGTATGTTTATTGCCGCATTATTCACAACAGCAAAGACTTGGAACCAAGCCAAATGTCCAACAATGATAGACTGGATTAAGAAAATGTCGCACATATACACCATGGAATACTATGCAGCCATAAAAAATGATGAGTTCATGTCCTTTGTAGGGACATGGATGAAATTGGAAATCATCATTCTCAGTAAACTGTCGCAAGAACAAAAAACCGAACACTGCATATTCTCACTCATAGGTGGGAATTGAACAATGAGAACACATGGACACAGGAACGGGAACATCACACTTCGGGGACTGTTGTGGGTTGGGGGGAGGGGGGAGGGATAGCATTGGGAGATATACCTAATGCTAGATGACGAGTTGCTGGTTGCAGCACACCAGCATGGCACATGTATACATATGTAACTTACCTGCACATTGGGCACATGTGCCATAAAACCTAAAGTATAATAATAATAATAATAATAATAATAATACTAATAAAAGAAAAAAAAAGAATGTGGAATAGAAGGTAATGAAATGTGGAATGGAATTTGGAATGCAATGGAATGGAATGTGGAATGGAATGGAAAAGTATGTGGAAAGGAAGGCAATGGAATGTGGAATGGAATGTGGAATGGAATGGAAAAGTATGTGGAAAGGAAGGCAATGGAATGTGGAATGGAATGTGGAATGGAATAGAATGTAATGTAATGTGGAATGTTATGGAATGGAACGTGGAATCGAAGATGGAATGGAAGGTGGAATGGGCCGTGGAATAGCACGGAACAGAATGTGGAATGGAACGTGGAATGGAATGTGCAATGCAACGTGGAATGGTACGTGGAATGGAATGGAACGGAATGTTGAATATAATTCGGAATGGAATGGAAAGGAATCCAGAATGGAATGGAATGGAATGGAATGGAAATTGGAATGGAACGTGGAATGGAACATGGAATGGATTCGAGTATGGCGTGGAATGGAATGGAATGGAATGCAGAATGGTATGGAAAGGAAAGTGGAATGCAATGGAACGGAATGGAATGGAATTTGGAAATGAAAGGAATGGAAAGTGGAAAGGAACGGAATGGAATGTAGAATGGAATGGAATGGAATGGAATTGAAATTGGAAAGGAATGGAATGGAATGTGGAATGGAATGTGAAATGGAATGTGGAATGGAAAGTGGAGTAGAATGAAATGGAACTTGGAATGGAATGGTATGGAACGAGGAATGGAATGGAATGGAACATGAAGTGGAACGTGGAATGGCAACACTAATGCAACGTAGAAAGGAATGTGGAATGGAATGGCAGGTCTAATGGAAAGTAGAATGGAATGTGGAATGGAATGGAATGCAACCTGGAATGGAATGGAAGGGAAAATAGAATGGAACGTGAAGTGGAACGTAGAATGGAAAGTGGAATGGAATGTGGAATGGAACGTTGAATGTAATGTGGAATGGAAAGTAATGGAATGTGGAACGGAATGGAATGGAACGTGGAATGCAATGAATGGAATGTCGAGTATAATTTGGAATGGAATGGAAAGGAATTCAGAATGGAATGGAATGGAATGGAATGGAATGTGGAATGGAACGTGTAATGGAATGGAATGGAACGTGGAATGGATTGTTGAATGGAATGTGGAATGGAATGTGGAATTGAACGTGGCATGGAATGTGGAATGCAACGTGTCGTGGAACGGAATGGAACGTGGAATGGAATGTGTAATTGAGTGTGGAATGCAACGTGGAATGGAATGGAATGCAATGTGTAATGGAAAGTGGAATGGAATGGAATGGAATGTGGAATGCAATGAATGGAATGTCGAGTATAATTTGGAATGGAATGGAAAGGAATTCAGAATGGAATGGAATGGAATGGAATGGAATGGAATGCAATGTACTGGAAAGTAACGTTGAATGGAACTTGCAAAGGAACATGGAATGGAATGTAGAATGGAATGGAATGGAATGTGGAATGGAAGGGAAAGGGATGTGGAATGGAATGTGGAATGGAATGGAATGGAATAGAATGGAAAGTGAAATGGAATGGAATGGAATGTGGAATGGAATGTGGAATGAAAAGTGTAATGGAACGGAATGGTATGGAATGTGGAATGGAATGGAATGGAATGCAATGGAATGTGGAATGAAATGGAATGGAATGAGGAATGGAATTGAATCAAATGTGTAACAGAATGGAAGGGAATGAAATGTGGAAGGGAATGGAATGTGGAATTGAATGGAATGGAATGGAATGGAATGGAAATTGTAAAGGAACGGAATGTGGAATGGACTGGAATGAATTGGAAGGGAATGGAATGTGGAATGAAATGGAATAGAATGTGGAATGGAATGCAATGTTATGGAATGTGGAATGGAAAGGAATGGAATGTGTAATGCAACGGAGAGTAATATGGCATGGAACTTAATGGAAATTGGAATGGAATGGAATAGAATGGAATGTGGAATGGAATGTAATGGAATGTGGAATGGAATATAATGGAATGTAGAATGGAATTTAATGGAATGGAAAGGAATGTGGAATTGAATGCAATTGGAAGTGGAATAGAATGGAATGAAAAGGGGAATAGAATGGGGAAACGGAATCTGGAATGGAACATGGAATAGAATGAAACACAACGTGGAATGGATTGGAATGGAACGTGGAAAGGAATGGTAACGAACGTGGAATGCAATGTGGAATGGAATGTGGAATGTATTGTGGAATGTTACGGGGAATGAAATGTGGAATGGAATGTGGAATGGGATATGGAATGGAATGTGGAATGTATTGTGGAATATTACGGGGAATGAAATGTGGAATGGAATGTGGAATGGGATATGGAATGGAATGTGGAATGCAATGGAAAGGAATGTGGGATGGAAGGTGCAATGGAAAGCAGTGGAAAGGAATATGAAGTGGAATATGGAATTGAATGTAATGGAAAGCGGAATGGAATGGTATGCAATGTGGAATAGAATGGAAAGGAATGGAACGTCGAAAGGAATGTGGAATGGAATGTGGAATGGAATGTAATGGAACGTGGAATGTAATGCAATGGAATGCGGAATAGAATGGAAAGGAATGTGGAATGGAATAGAATGGAATGCAATGGAATGGAAGGTGAAAGTGAATGTGGAATGGAATGTGGAATGGAATGTGGAAGGGAATGAAATGTAACGTGGAATGGAATGGAATGAAAGGTGAAAAAGAATGAAATGGAAAGTGGAATGGAAAATGGAATGGAACATGGAATGGAACGTGTAATGGAATGTGGAAAGGAATGAGGAATGGAATGGAATGGCACCTGGAATGAAATGTCGAATTGAATGGAATGGAATGTGAAATGGAATGTGGAAAGGAATGGAATAGAATGTGGAATGGAGAGCAATGGATTGTAGAATTGAACGTGGAATGGAATTTAATAGAATGAGAAATGGAATGGAATGGAATGTGGAATGGAAGGGAATGGAATGTGGAACAGAATGGAAGGGAATGGAATTTGGAAAGGAATGGAATTGAAAGGAATGGGATGCGGAATTGAAGGGAATGTAATGTGGAATGGAATGTGCAATTGAATGGAAAGAAATTGAATGGAAACTGGAATGGAATGGAATTGAATGCAATTTGGAATGGAATAGAATTTAATGTGGAATGGAATGGAATGAAATGTGTAATGCAATGGAATGGAATGGAATAATTAATGGAATGGAATGGAATGTGGAATGGAAAGTGGAATGGAATGGAATGGAAAGTGGAATGGAACGTGGAATGTAATAGAATGTAATGTGGAGCAGAATGGAATCGAATGTGGTATGGATTATGTAATGGAATGGAAAGTAATGTGGAATAGAATGTGGAATGGAATGTAATGGAATGTAGAAGGGAATGTGCAATTGAATGAGGAATGAAATGTGTAATGAAATGGAATATAATGTGGAATGGAATGGAATGGAATGGAAAGGAATTTGGAAGGGAATGAGCAATGGAATATGGAATGGAATGTGGAATGAAATGAAATGGAATTTGGAATGGAATGTGGAATGTAATGGAAAGGAATGTGGAATGGAATGTGGAATGCAATGTGGAATGGAATGGAATGGAATGTGGAATGAAATGTGCAATGGAAAGTGGAATGTAATGTGGAAGGGAAAGTGAAACGGAAGTTTTAATGGAAAGGAATGGAATGTGGAATGGAATGTGGAAAGGAATGGTGTGGAATGTGGCCTGGAATGTGGAATGGAATGTAGAATGGAATTTGCAAAGGAATGGAATGTAATGTAGAATGGAATGTAGAACGCAATGTGGAATGGAACGTGGAATGCAAAGGAATGGCGTGTGGAACGGAATAGAATGTGGAATGGAATGAAATGGAATGCAAAGTGAAATGGAATGGAATGGAATGTGGAATGGATTGTGGAATGGAAAGTGGAATGGAATGTGGAATATAAAGTTAAATGGAATGTGCAATGGAAAGGAATGGAATGTGGAATGGAATCTGGAATGGAAGGGTATGGAATGTGGAATGGAATCTGGACTGTAATGTGGAATGGAATATGGAATGGAATGGAATGGGAAGTGCAATGCACTGGAATGTGGAATGGAATGCAACGTTGAATGGAATGGAATGGAATACTGATTGAAATGGAATGGAACGTGGAATGAAATGAAATGGAATGGAATGCGAAATGGAATGTGGAATGGAGTGTGGAATGCAATGTGGAACGGAACGGAATGGAATGTGGAATGGAATGTGGAATGGAGTGTGGAATGGAATGTGGAAAGGAACGAAATGGAATGTGGAACGGAATGTGAATGGTATGTCAAATGGAATGGAATGAATTGTGGAATGGAGTTGAATGGAATGGTATGGAATATGTGATAGAAAGGAACGGAATGTGGAATCGAACGTGGAAAGGAACGTGGCTTGGAACTTGCAATGGATAGTGGAATGGAAAGTGGCATGGAATGGAATGTGGAATGGAATGGAATGGAACGTGTAATGAAATGTGGGATGAAATGGAATGGAATGTGTAATGGAAGATTGAATGGATCGTGGAAAAGAAAGTAGAATGGAATGCAGAGTGGAATGTGGAATGTAATTGAATGGAATGTGGAATGGGACGGAATGGGAAGTAGAATATAATAGAATGGAATGGAAAGTGGAATACAATGGAATGGAATGTGGAATGCAATGTAATTGAATGGAATGTGAAATTGAATGAAATGCAATTTGGAATGGAATGGAATGGAAAATGGAATGGAATGGAAAGCAATGTGGAATGGAATGGAAAAGAATGTGGAATGGAATGTAGAAAGGAGTGGAATGGAATGTGGAATCGAATGGAATGGAATGTGGAATGGAATGTGGAATGGAACGGAATGCAATGTAGAATGGAATGTGGAGAGGAATAGAATGAAATTTGGCATGGAAGGGAAAGTGGAATGCAAGGTGGAATGGAATGGGATGGAATGTGCAACGGAATGGAATGCAATGTGGAAGAATGCAATGTGGAATGGAATGGAATGGAATGTGGAATGGAATGCAGTGGAATGTGGAATGGAATGGAATGCAGTGGAATGGAATGTGGAACTGAATGGAATGGAAAGGGGAATGGAATGTTGAATGGAATGTGGAATTGTATGTGGAATGGAATGGAATGCAATGTGGAAAGGAAAGTGTAATGGAATGTATAATGGAATGTGGAATGGAATGGAATGCAATGGGGAAAGAAATGTGGAACGGAATGCCGAATGGAATGTGCAATGGAATGGAATGGAATGTGGAATCGAGTTTAATGGAATGTTGAATGGAATGTGGAATGAAATGGACTGGAATGTGGAATGGCATTTGGAATGTGAAGTGGAATGGAATGTCGAATGGCATGTGGAAAACAATGTAGAATAGAAAGTAATGGAATGTGGAATGGAGTGTGGAATGGAATGTGGAATGGAAAGTGGAATGGAACGTAAATTGGAACGGAATGGAACGTGGGATGGAATGTGGAATGAATGGAATGGAGTGTGGAATGGAATGTGGAATGGAAAGTGGAATGGAACGTAAATTGGAATGGAATGGAACGTGGGATGGAATGTGGAATGGAATGGAATGGAATGTGGAATGGAATGTGGAGCGGGATGGAATGGAATGTGGAATGGAATGAATCGGAATGTGGAATGGAATGGGGAACGGAATTGACTGGAATCTGGAATGGAATGTTGAATGGAATGTGGAATGGAATTTGGAATGGAACGTGGAATGGAAAGTGGAATGGAACGTGGAATGGAACGTGGAATGTAATTTGGAATGGAATAGAATGGAATGTAGAAGGGAATGGAATGGAATGTGGAACTGAAGTTGGAATGGAATGGAATGGAATGGAATGTGGAACGGAATGGAATGGTATGCGGAATTGAATGGAATGGAATGTCGCATGGAATGTGGAATGTAATGTAATGTAGTGCAATGAGGAATTGAAGTTAGAATGGAATATAATGGAAAGTGGAATGGAATGGAGTGGAATGTTGAATGGATTGTGGAATGGAATGGAATGCAATGTGTAATAGAATGGAATGGAAGGGGATGTGGAATGGAAGTTGGAATGGAGTGGAATGGAATGTGGAAAGGAATGTGGAATGGAATGGAATGGAATGTGGAATGGAAGGTGGAATGGAATGGAATGGAATGTGGAATGGGATGGAATGAAACGTGGAATAGAACATGGAATGGAATGTGGAACAGAACATGGAATGGAAATTAGAATGGAACTTTTAATTGAAGGTGGAATGGAATGGAAGTGAAAGTGGAATGGAACTTCGAATTGAAGGTGGAATGAAACGTCGAATGAGAGGTGGAATGTAATGTGGATTAGAATGTAATGTAATGTGGAATAGAATGAACTGGAAGGTGGAATGGAATGGAATGGAACGTGGAATGGAAAGGAATGGATTGTGTAATGGAAAGGAATGGAATGTGGAATGCAACGGAATGGTATGGAAGGTGGAATGGATTGGAATGGAACGGAATGGAAGGTGCAATGGAAAGGAGTGGAATGTGGAACGTAATACAATTGAATGTGGAATGGAATGGAATGGAAAGGAATGTGTAATGGAATGAAATGCAATAAAATGGAGTGGAATGAATTTGGAATGGAAGGTGGATTTGAATGGAATGGAAAGTGGAATGGAACGTGGAATAGAATGTCGAATGGAAGATGGTATGGAATGTGGAATGGAGATGGTATGGAATGCGGAATGGAACGTGAAATGAAATGTGAAATGGAATGTGGAATGGAACATTGAATGGAACCTGGAAAGGAATGTAGAATGAAACGTGGAATGTAACATGGAATGGAATGGAATGGAATGTGGAATGGAATGTGCAATGGAATGGAATGGATTGCTGAATGGAATGTGAAATTGAATGGGCAATAGGATGGAATGGAATGTGGATTGGAATGTAATGGAATGTGGAATTTAATGGAATGGAATGTGGAATGGAATGTAGACTGGAAATCAGTGGGATGTCTAATGGAATGTGGAGTGGAATTTAATGCAATATGGAATGGAATGATATGGAATGTGGAATGCAATTGAATGGAATGGAATGGAATGTGTAATGGAATGGAATGGAATGTGGAATAGAATGGAATGGGACGTGGAATGGAATGTGACATGGAATGTGGAATGGAACGTGGAATTGAATGTGGAATGGAATGTTGAATGGAAAATTATGGGATGTGGAATGGAATGTAATGGAATGTGGAATAGAAGGGAATCTAATGTGGAATGGAATGCAACGGAATGTGGAATGCAATGTTTAATGGAATGGAAAGGAATGTTGAATGGAATGGAATTTAGAGGTATGGAATGCGGAATGGAATGGAATGGAATGTGGAATGGAATGAGGAATGGAATGCAAATGAACGTGGAATGGAAATTTGAATTGAACGTGGAATGGAACGTGGAATGGAACGAAGAATGGAAGATGGAATGATAGGTGGAATGGAATCGAATGGAACGTGGAATGGAATGAAGAATGGAACATGGAATGATATGTGGAATGGAATGGAATGGAATGTGGAATAGAAGGGAATGGAATGGAAAGAAACGTGGAATGCAATGGAATGGATTGAGTAATGGAATGAATGGAATTTGGAATGGAATGGGAAGGTATGGAAACTGGAATGGAATGGAACGGAATGGAATGTGGAATGGAATGTAACGGAATGAGGAATAGAATGGAATGGAATGTGGAATGGAATGGAATGGAATTTGGAACGGAATGTAAAGTAACAGAACGTGGCATGGAATGTGGAATCGAAAGTGGAATGGAATGGAATGGAAAGTGGAACGGAATTGAATGGAATGTGGAATGGAATGTGAAATATAATGGAATGGAAAGTGGAATGGAATGGAATGCAATAGAACGTGGAATGGAATGTGGAATGGCATGGAAAGGAATGTGGAGTGGAATGTGGAATGGAATGTAATGGAAAGTGGAATGGATTGGAATGGAATGTGGAAAGGAATGTGAATGTAATGGAATGGAATGTCGAATGGATTGGAATGGAAAGTGGAATTGAATGGAATGGAATGCGGAATTGAACCTGGGATGTAGTGGATTGTAAGGTGGATTGAAATGTCTATTGGAACGTGGAATGGAACGTGGAATGTAATGCAATGTATTGGAGAGTGGAATGATAAGTAATGAAAAGGAATGTGGAATAGAATGGAATGGAATGTGCAATGGAACGTGTAATGGAACGTGGAATGGAATGGAATGTGAAATGGAACGTGGAATGGAACGTGGAATGGAATGTGGAGTGGAAAGGTATGTGGAATGGAATGGAAAAAGGAATGTAATGGAATAGAATGGAATGTGGAATTGAAGGGAATGAAACGTGGAATGGATGGGAATGTGGAATGGATTGGAGTGGAAAGGGAATGGAATGGAATGGAATGGAATGTGGAATAGAATGGAATGTGGAATGGAGTGGAATGGAATGTAATTGAAAGGGAAAGGAAAGGAATGGAATGGAATGTGGAATGGAATGGAATGTAGAATGGAATGGAATGGAATGCAAAGTGGAAAGGAATTGAATGGAATGTGGAATGGAATAGAATGCAAAGTGGAGTTGAATGGAATGGGATGTGAAATGGAATTGAATGGAATGTAATTTCGAATGGATGGAAAGCAAAGTGAAACTGAATGGAAAGGAATGTTGAATGGAATGTGGAATGGAATGGAAAGTTATGTGGAATGCAATGTGAAATTGAATGGAATGGAATTTGCAGTGGAATACAGAATAGAATGGAATGGAATGTGGAATAGAATCTGGAATGGGATGTGGAATAGAATGGAATGGAAATTGTATGGAATGCGGAATGGCATGTGGATTGGAATGGTATGGAATATGGAATGGAAGGTGGAATGGAATAGAATGGAAATGGAATGGACTGTGGAATGGAATTTGGAATGGATTGGAATGGAATGTGGAAAGGAAGGTGGAACGGAATGGAATGGAATGTGGAATGGAATGGAATGGAATGGAATAGGAAAGGAATGTTGAATGGAATAGGAATGGAATGGAATAGGAAAGGAATGTGGAATGGAATAGGAATGGAATGTGGAATGGAATGGAATGGAATTGAATGGAATGTGGAATGGAATGGAATCGAATAGGAAGGGAATGTGGAATGGAATGGAATGGAATGTGGAATGGATTGCGGAAATGTAAGTGGAATGGAATGTGGCATGGAAATTGGAATGGAATGGAATGGAATGGAATTTGGAAAGCAATGGAATGGAATCTGGAATGGAATGGAATGGAATGTAGAATGGAAAGGAAAGGAAGGTGGAATTCAATGGAACGTAAAGTGGTATGGAATGGAAAGTGGAATCAAATCGAATGGAATGAAATGTATTAACGAATGGAATGTGGAATGGATTGGAATGGAATGGAATGTGGAATGGTAAGGAATGTGTAATGGAATTGAATGTGGAAAGGAATGGAATGTGTAATGGAAAGTGGAATAGAATGGAATGGAATGTGGAATGGAATGGAATGGAATGTGGAATGGAATGGAATGGAATGTGGAATGGAATGGAATGTGGAATGGAATGGAATGTGGAATGGAATGGTATGGAATGATGTGTGGAAAGAAATGCGGAATGGAATGTGTAATGGAATGGAATGGATCGTGGAATGGAAGGGGGAATGGAATTTAAGGGAATGTGGAATGGAATGGAATGGAAAGTGGAATGGAATGGAATGTGGAATGGAATGTGGAACGCAATGTGGAATGGAATGGAAGAGAATGTGGAATGGAATGTGGAATGGAACGTGTAGTGGAACGTGGAAAGGAATGGAATGGAATGTGGAATGGAAGGTGGAATGGGATTTGGAATGTAATGTGGAATGGAAAGTAATGGAATGTGGAAGGGAATAGTGTGGAATGTGAAATTTAATGGAATTGAATGTGGAATGGAATGTGGAATTGAAAGGAATGGAATGTGGAGTAGAATGTGGAATGGAATGGAATGGAATCCGGAAAGGAAAGGAATGGAATGGAATGGAACGCGAAATGGAACGTGGATTGGAACGTGGAATGGAATGTGATATGGAATGGAAAGAGGTATTGAATGGAATGGAAAGTGGAATGGAGTGAAATGGAATGTGGAATGGAATGAGAAATTGAATGAAATGGAACGTGAAAAGGAATGGAATGGAAAGTGCAATGGAATGGAATGGAAATTGGAATGGAACGTGGAATGGAACGTGGAATGGAATGGAAAGGAATGTTGAATGGAAAGGAATGCAATGCGGAATGGATTGGAATGCAACATGGAATGGAACATGGAATGGAATGGAATGGAATGTGGAATGGAACGCGGAATGGAACCTCAAAAGGAACGTAGAATGGAACGTGGAATGGAAAGGAATAGAATTTCTAATGGAAAGTAGAATGGAACGTGGAATGGAATGCAATGGAACATGGAATGCAATGTGGAATGTAATGTGGAATGTAATTTAATATAGTGTGCAATGGAATGGAATGGAATGTGTTATGGAATGTGGAAAAAAATGGAATGGAAAGTGAAATGGAATGTGGTATGGGATGTCGAATGGAATGTGAAAGGGTATGTGGAATGCAAAGTGGAATGGAATGTGGAATGGAATGTGGATTGGAATGTGGAATAAAATGGAAAGGAATGTGGAATGGAAGGTGGAATGGAATGAAATGGAATGTGGAATGATATCTGGAATGGAATGGAATGCAATGTGTAATGTTATGTGGAATGAAATGGAATGGAATGTGGAAAGGAATGTGGAAAAGAATGTGGAGTGGAATGGAATGTGGAACGGAATGTGGAATGGAATGTAATGTGGAGTGGAATGTTTAATGGAATATGGAATGGGATGTGGAATGGAACATGGAAAGGAGTGGAATGGAATATGGAATGGCACGTGGAATTGAATGGAATGGAACACGGAATGGAATGTGGAATGCAACTTGGATTGGAATGTGGAATGTTACGTCGAATGGAATGTGCAATGGAATGTGGAATGCAAAGTGGAAGGGAATGTGTAATGGAATGTTGAATGGAAAGTTTAATCGAATGGAATAGAATGTGAAATGGAACTTGAATGGAATGGAACGTGGAAAGTAATGTGGAATTAAACGTGGAATGGAACGTGGAATGGAATGTGGAGTGGAACATGGAATGGAATGTACAACGGAAGTTGGAATGGAACGTGGAATGAAATGCAATGGAAAGTGGAATGGAACGTGGAATGAATTGGAATGTAACGTGGAATGGAACGTGGAATGGAATGTGGAATGGAACGTGGAATTTAACGTGGAGTGGAATGGAATGAAATGTGGAATGGAATGTGGAATGGAATGTGGAATGCAATAGAATGCAATCTGGAATGGAATGTGGAATGTAATGGAAAGTAATGGAAAGGAATGTGGAACTGAATGTGGAATGATATGGAATGGAGTGTGGAATGGAATGTGTAATGCATGGAATGGAGGAAGGAATGGAACGTGGAATGGAATGCTGAATGGAATGTTGAAAGGAATGAAAGGTGGAATGGAATGTGGAATGGAATGGAAAGGAATGTGAAATGGAATGTAATGGCATGTGGAATGGTATGTTTAATGGAATGTGGAATGAAATGTGGACTGGAACGTGGAATGGTTCATGGAATGGAATGGAATGGATCGTGGAATGCAACGTGGAATGGAAGGGGGAATGGAGCATGTAAGTGAATGGAATGGAACGTGGAATGGAATGTGAAATGGAATGTGGAATGGAATGTGGAATGGAATGCAATGGAATGTGGAATGGAATGTGGAATGTAATGGAATGGAATGTGAAATGAATTGCAATGGAATATGGAATGGAATGCAATGGAAATTGGAATGGAATGGAATGGAACGTGGAATGGAATGGAATGCAATGTGGAATGGAATGTGCAATAGGATGCGCAATGGAATGTGGAATGCAAAGCGGAATGGAATGGAATGGAATTTGGAATTTAAAGTGGAATGGAATGGAAAGGAACGTGGAATGGAATGTGGAATGGAATGGAATGGAATGGAATGGAATGTTTTAATGAATGTGGAATGGAAAGTGGAATGGAATGGAATGGAATGGAAAGTGGAATGGAATGTGGAATGGAATGTAGTGGAATGTGTAAAGGAATGCAGATTAGAAAGGAATGTGGAATGGAATCTGTAATGGAGTGCAATGGAATGTGGAATGGAATGGAATGGAAAGTGGAATGGACTGGAATGGAATGTGGAATGGAATGTGGAATAGATTGTGGAATGGAAGGGAATGGAACGTTGAATGGAACGTGCAATGGATGTGGAATGCAACGAGGAATGGAACGTGGAATGGAATGTAGACTGGAATGGAAAGGAATGTGGACTGGAAAGTGGAATGGAACGTGGACAGGAATGTGGAATTGAATGTGGAATGGAATGTGCAATGGAAAGTGGATTGGAATTGAACGTGGAATAAAATGGAATGGAATGTGGAAAGGAATGGAATGGAATGAGAAAGGGAATTATGAATGGAAAGGCATGTGCAATGGAATGGAATCTAATGGAATGTGGAATAGAATGGAATTTGGAATTGAATGGAATGAAATGAGGAAGGCAATGTGGAATGGAATGCAATGTGGAATGGAATGGATTGGAATGTGGAAAGGAATGGAATGGAATGAGGAAAGGAATGTGGAAAGGAATGGAATGTGGAATGGGATTTAATGGAATGGAATCAAACGGAATTGAATGGAATAGATGTGGAATGGAACGTTGAATGGAAGGGAATGGAATGTGGAATGTAGTGTGGAATAGAATGGAGTGGAAAGTGGAATGGAATGTGGAATTGAATGGAGTCGGATGTGTAATGGAATGTGAAATGGAATGGAATGGAATCTGTAATGTAAAGTGGAATGAAACGTGGAGTAGAACGTGGAATGTAATATGGAATGAAATGTGGAATGGAATGTGTAATGGAATGGAATGTAAAGTGGATTGGAATGGAATGGAATCTGGTAAGGAATGGAATGGAATGCGGAAAGGAATCTGGAATGGAATGCAATGTGGAATGGAATGGAATGGATAGGAATGTGGAAACGACTGGAACGTGGATGGAATGTGGAATTGAACGAAATGGAACGTCTAATGGGAAGGAAAGTGGAATGGAATGGAATGTGGAAGGGAATGGAAAGTGGAATGGAATGTAATGTGGAATGGAATGGAATGGAACGTGGAATGAAATGAAATGGAGTGGAATGTGGAATGGATTGGAATGGAATGGAATGGAACTTGGAATGGAATGGAATGGAAAGTGGAATGGAATGCAGTGCAACATGGAATGGAATGGGTTGGAATTGAATGTCGAATGCAATGGAACGTCGAAAGGACAGGAATGGAACGTCGGGTGGAATGGAATGGAAAGTGTAATGCAATGGAATGGAATGGAATGGAATGCGAAAGGGAATGTGGAATGGAATGTGAAATGGAATGAGAAATGTAATGTTTAATGGAATGAAATGGAACGTGGAATGCAAAGGAGTGGAACGTGGAATATAAAGGAATGGAAACTCAAATGGAAAGTGGAATGGAACGTGGAATGGAATGTGGAATGGAACGTGCAATGGAATGTAGAATGGAATGGAATGGAACATGGAAAGGAATGTGGAATTTTATGGAATGGAATGGAATAGAATGGAATGGAACGTGGAAAGGAATGTGGAATTTTATGGAACGGAATGGAATAGAATGGAATGTGGAATGGTAAGTACGGGAATGTGGAATGGAATGGAATGGAGTGAGGAATGGAGTGGAAATTGGAAAGGAATGGAATGGAATGTGGATTGGAATGGAATGGAATGTGGAATGGAATGTAATGGAATGCAATGGAACGTGGAAGTGAATGGAATGGAAAGTGGAATGTTATGGAATGGAACGTGGAATGGAATGTGGAAGGTAACGTGGAATGGAAGGCAATGGAATGTGGAATACAATGTGGAATGGAATGGAATGTGGAATTGAATGGAATTGAATGTGGAATAGAATGTGGAATGGAACGTTGAACAGAATGAAATGGAACGTGGAAGTGAATGGAATGGAAAGTGGAATGTTATGGAATAGAACGTGGAATGGAATGTGGAATGGAATGGCATGGAATGTGGAATGGAAAGGAATGGAATTTGGAATGGAATAGAATGTGGAATGTAATCAAATGCAATGGAATGTGAAATGGAATTGGATGGAATGTGGAATGGATTGGAATCGCATGTGGAATGGAATGGAAGGTGGACTGGAATGTGGAATGGAATGTGGAGAGCAATGTGGAGTGGATTGGAAATGAACATGTAATGAAACGTGGAACAGAATGGAATGGCTTGTGAATTAGAACCTGGAATGGAGCGAGGAATGGAATGTGGAATGGAAGGTGGAATGGACTAGAATGGAGCGTGGAATGCAAGGGAATTGAATGTGGATTGGAGTGGAATGGAATACGGAATGGAATGTGGAACGCTATGGAATGCGGAGTGGAATGTGGAATTGAATGGAATGCCGAAAGGAATGTGAAAAGGAATGGAATGGAATGTGGAATGGAATGTGGAAAAGGTTGAGGAATGGAATGGAATGCAATGTGGAATGGAACGGAATGGAATGCAATGTGGAATGGAATGGAATGGAATGGAATGTGGAAAAGAATGGAATGGAATGGAAAGTGGAATGGAATGGAATGGAATGTGGAATGGAATGGGTTGGAATGTGGAATGGAATGGGTTGGAATGTGGAATGGAATGTGGAAAGTAATGGAATGGAATGTGGAATGGAATGGAATGGAATGAAGTTGGAATGGAAAATTGGAAAGGAATGTAATGGAAAGAGAAATGGAATGTGGAATGGAAAGGAAAGAATGGAATGGAATGTGGCATCGAATGGAATGGAATGTGAAATGGATAGTGGAATGGAATGGGTAATGGAAAGTGGAATGGAAAGTCGAATGGAATGTGGAATGGAATGGAATGCAATGGAATGTGGAATGGAATGGAATTGAATGGAATGGAATGTGAAATTGAATGGAATGCAATGTTGGCTGGAAGGTGGAATGGAATGGAATGGAATGGAATGTGGAATGGAATGTGAAATGAAAAATGGAGTGGAATGTAGAATGGAAAGTGGAATGGAATGGAATGGAATGGAATGCAAAGGTACGCAAAGGAATGTGGAGTGAAATGTTAAATGAAAAATGGAATGGAATGTGGAATGGAATGTGTAATTGCATAGAATGGAACGGAATGGAATGTGGAATGGAATCTGGAATGGAAATGAATTTGGAGTGGAATGGAATTGAATGTGGAATGGAATGGAATGGAATGTGTAATGCAATGGAATGGAATGGAAGATGGAAAGGAAAGTGGAATGGAACGAGGAATGGAAAATGGAATGTAACGTGGAGTGGAACGTGGAATGGAACGTGGAATCGAATATAATGGAATGTGGAATGGAATGGAATGGAATGTGGAATGGAATGCAATGGAATGTAATGTGAAATGGAGTGGTATGTAATGTGGAATGGAACGGAATGGAATGGAATGTGGAATGGAACGGAATGGAATGGAATGTGGAATGGAATGCAACGGAATGGAATCTGTAATGCAACGGAATGGAATGTTGAATAATGGAATGTAATGTGGAATGAAATATGGAATGGAATGTGGAATGGAATGAAACGGAATGTGGAATGGAAAGTGGAATGGTACGTGTAATAGAATGTTTAAAGGAATGTGGAATGGAATGGAAACAAATATGGAAAGGAATGGAATGGAATGGAAAGGAATGTGGTATGGAATGTGGAATGGAAAGTGGAAAGGAATGTGTTATGGAATGTGGAATGGAATGTGGAAAGGAATGGAATGTGGAATGGAATGTGGAATGCAATGTGGAATGGAATGGAAAGGAATGGAGTGGACTGTTTAATGGAATGGAATGGAATGTGGAATGGAATGGAAAGGAATGCAATGAGTAATGGAATGTGGAATGGCAAGTGGTAGGGTATGTGGAATGGAATTGAATGGAAAGTGCAATTGAATTGAATGGAATGTGCAATGGAGTGGAATAGAATGCGGAATGTAACGTGGAAAGCAATGGAATGGAATGTGGAATGAAAGGTGGAATGGAATTGAATGAAATGTGGAATGGAAAGTGGAATGTAATGGAAAGGTATCTGGAATGGAAAATAATAGAATGTGAAATAGAATGTGGAATGGAATGTGGAATGGAATGGAATGGAATGTGGAATGGAATGGAATGGAATGTGAAATGGAATGTGGAATGGAAAGCAATGGTAAGTGGAATGCAAAGGAATGGAATGGAATGTGGAATGGAATGGAATGTTTAATGGAATGTGTAATGGAATGGAATGGAATATGGAATGGAATGGAATGGAATGAAATGTGGAATTGAATGGAAGGGAATGTGGAATGGAATGGAATGGAAAGTAATATGGAATGGAATGAAGAATGCAATGCAATGGAATGTAGAATGGAAAGAAATCGAATGGGGAAAGTAATGGAATGGAATGCAATGTGGAATGGAATTGAATAGAATGTGGAATGCAATGGAATGCAATGTGGAATGGGATGGATTTCAATTTAATGTGGAATGGAAGGGAATGGAATGAGGAATGGAATGGAAGGGAATGTGGAATCAAATGCAATGGAATGTGGAATGGAATGGAATCGAAAGTGGAATGCAACAGAATGGAATGGAATGGAATGTGGAATGGAATGGAATGCAATGCAAGGAGTAATGCAATGTGAAATAGAACGTGGAATAGAATGGAATGGAACGTGGAATGGAATGGAATGGAATTTCGAATGGAATGGAGCAGGATGTGGAATGGAATGGAATGTCGAATGTGGAATGGAATGGAAAACAGAATGTAAAGGAATGGCATTCGGAATGGAATGGAATGGAAGGAAATGGAATGTGGAATGGAATGGAATGGAATGGAATGTCGAATGCAATGGAATGTAATGGAATGGAATCGAATGGAATGGAATGTGGAATGGAATGGAATGGAGTGTGGAATGGAATGGAATGGAATATGGAAAGGAATGGAGTGGAATGCTGAATGGAATGTGGAATGGAATGTAATCTAATGTGGAATGGAATGGAGTGGATTGGAATGGAATTTGGAATGGAATGGAATGGAATATGGAATGGAGTGGAACAGAGAATAGTGTCACCCGGAATGAAATGGAATTCGGAATGGAATGGAACGGAGTGGAATAGAAAGCGAAATGGTATGGAATGGAATGTTAAATTGAATGCAATGGAATGTGGAATCGAAATGAATGGAATTTTAAATGGAATATACAACAGAATGGAATGGAATGCGAACTGGAATGGAATAGAATGTGGAATGGAATGAAATGGAATAGAATGTGGAACGGAATGAAATGGAATGGAATGTGGAATTTAAGGGGATGGAATGTGGAATGAAATGGAATAGAATGTGGAATGGAATGGAATGGAATCTTGAATGGAATGGAATGTGGAATGGAATGGAATGGAATGTCTAACAGAATGTGGAATGGAATGTAATGGAAAGTGGAGTGGAAAGCGGAATGGATTTTGGAATGGAATGGAATGGAATATGGAATGGAATGGAATGGAAAGCAAAGTCAAAGGGAACGGAATGGAATGTGGTATGGAATGGAAAGGAATGGAATGAAATCGAATGTGGAATGGAACGGAGCGGAATGTGGAAAGGAATGGAACGGAATGTTTAATGGAATGGAATGGAATGGATTGTGGAATGGAATGGAATGGATTGTGGAATGGAATGGAACGGACGGGAATGGAGTGGAATGTGGAATGGATTCTGCAATTGAAATTGGAATGGGATGGAATGTGGGATGGCATGGAATGTAATGGAATGGGAGTTGGAATGCAACGTGGAATGGAATGTGGAATGGAATGGAAAGGAACATCGAATGGAACATAGAATGGAATGTGGAATGAAATGGAATGGAATGTAACACGGAATGGAATGTGGAATAGAATGGAATGTAACATGGAATGGAATGGAATGGAATGGAATGGAATGGAATGGAATGGAATGGAATAGAATGGAATTTGGAATGCAACGGAATTGAATGGCATGGAATGTGGAATGCAAAATGGAATGGAATGGAATGGAATATGGAATGGAATGTCAAATGAAATGGAATGTGGAATGTAATGGAATGGAATCGAATGAAATGTGGAATGGAATGGAATGGAATGTGGAATGGAATGGAATGGAGAATGGAATGTGTTGGAATGTGGAATGGAATGTGGAATGGAATGTAACGGAATGTAGACTGGAATGTGTAATGGAATGCCAAATGGAATGGAATGGAATGTTGGAATGGAATTAGTAATGGAACGTGGAATGGAATGGAATGGGACGTGCACTGGTAAGTGGAATGCATCATGGAATGGAAGGTGTAATGTATCGTTCAATGGAATGGAATGGTACGTGGAATGGAATGGAATGTGGAATAGAATGGAATGGAAATTGGAATGAAATGTGGAATGGAATGGATAGGAATGTGGAATGGATTGAGGAATGGAAAGTGGAATGGAATGGAATGGAACATGGAATAGAACGTGGAATGAGCCATGGAATAGAACATGGAATGGGTCATAGAATAGAACGTGGAATGGAACGTGAAATGTAACGGGGAATGGATCGTGGAATGGAATGGAATGGAACATGTAATGCAAAGGAACATGGAATTGAATGCAATTGAACGTGGAATGGAATGGTATGGAAAGTGGAATGGAGTGGAATGGAACGTGCAATGGAATGTGGAACGGAATGGAATGGAATGGAATGCAAAGTGGAATAGAATGGAACGTGGAGTGGAATGGAATGGAATGTGGAATGGAATGTAGAATGGAAGGGAATGGAAAGTGAAATGGAAAGTGGAATGGAATGTGGAATGGAACGTGGTATGGAATGTGCAATGCAATGTGGAATGGAATGGAATGGAATGTGTAATGGAATCTGGAATGGAATATAATGGAATGTGGAATGGAATGGAATGGAATGTAGAAAGGAATATGGAATGGAATGGAATGGAATGTTGAAAGAAATTTGGAATGGAATGTGGAATGGGAAGGAATGGAAGGTGGATAAGAAATAGAATGGAATGTAGAATGGAATGGAATGGAAAGTGAAATGGAAATAGAATGGAATGTAGAATGGAATGCATTGGAATGTGGAATGGAGTGGAATGTGGAATGGAAAGTGGAATGGAATGGAATAGAATGTGTAATGAAATGTTTATTGACAGGTGTAATGGAATGGAATGGAATGGAATGGAATGTGGATTGGAACGTGCAATGGAATGGAATGGAAAGGAAAGCCAAGTGGAATGAAATGCGACATGGAACGTGGAATGGAATGGAATGGAACGGATTGGAATGTGGAATGGATTGTGGAATGGAACGTCGAATGGCATGGAATGTGGAATGGAATGTATAATACAAAGGAATGGAATGCATTGCAATGGAATATGGAAAGTAACGGAATGGAGTGTGGAATGGAATGGAAAGTGGAATCAAATGGAATTGAATGGAATGTAAAGGAATGGAATGTGGAATGGAAGGGAATGGAATTGAATGTAATGGAAGGGAATGTGGAATGGAATACGGAATGGAGTCTGCAATGGAATGTGGAATGGAATGGAATGTGGAATGGAATGGAATGGAATGGAATGTGGAATGGAATGGAATGGAATATGGAATGGAATGGAATGGAATGGATTGTGGAATGGAAAGGAATTCAATGGAATGTGGAATGCAACGTGGAATGGAATTTGGAATGGAATGGAATGGAATGCAATGTAATGTGGAATGGAATGGAATGAGAAATGGAATGGAATTGAACGTGGAATGGAATGGAATGAAATGTGGTATGGAAATTAATGGAATGTGCAATGGAAGGAGCATGGATTCGAATGGAATATGGAATGGAATGTGGAATTGAACGGAATGTGGATTGCAATGGAATCTAATCGAATAGACTGTGTAATGGAATGGAATGGAATGTGGAATGCAATGGAATGGAATGGGATGTAGAATGGAATTTAATTGAATGTGGAATGGAATGTGGATTGGAATGGAATGTGGAATGGAATGTGGAATGGAATGGAAAGTGGAATGGAGTGGAATGGATACTGGAATACAACGTGGAATGGAACGTGGAATGGATCGTGGAATGGAATGGAATGGAACGTGGAATGGAATGGAACATGGAATGGAATTGAATGGAACGTGTAATCGAATGGAATGGAATGAAATGGAATTTGCAGTGGAAAGGAATGTGGAATGGAATGGAATGGAATGTGGAATGAAATGTGGAATGGAATGTAAAGGAATGTGGAATGGAATGTGGAATGAAATGTGGAATGGAATGTAAAGGAATGTGGAATGGAATGTGGAATGGAATGGAATGGAATGGAATGTGGAATGGAATGGAACAGAATGTGGAATGGAATGAAATGGAATGGAACGGAATCTGGAATGGAATGTATAATGGAATGGAATTGAATGGAATGGAAATGAAATGAATGGAAATGAAATGAGTGGAATATGAATGGAATAATGTGGAATGGAATGGAAAGGAAACTGTCTTGGAATGGAATGGATTGTGCAATGGAATGTGGAATTTAATGGAATGGAAAGTGCAACGGAAGGTGGAATGGAATGGAATAGATGGTGGAATGGAGCATGCTATGGAACGTGGGATGTAATGCAATTACATTCCAAAAGTGGAATGTAACGTGGAATTTAATGGAATGGAACGTGGAATGGAACGTGGAATTCAACGTGGAATGGAATGTAATGGAACGTGGAATGGAATGTGGAATGGAAAGTGGAATGTCAGGGATTGGAACATGGAATTCAACATGGAAAGGAACGTTGAATGGAACGGGGAATGGAACGTGGAATGGAAAGTGAAAGGAACATGGAATAGAATGGAATCGATTGTGGAATGGTGAGGAATGGCATCTGGAATGGTATGGAATGGAATGGAATGTGGACTGGTGTGGAATGGAATGGAATGGAATGTGGGATGGAATGGAATCGAATGTGGAGTGGAATGGAATGTGTAATGGAAATGAATGGAATGTGGAAGGGAATGTGGAATGAAACGTGGAATGGAGTGGAATGTGGAATGTATTGTGTGAATGGATTGAAATGGAATGGAATGTGGAATGGAATGGAATGCAATGTTGAACGGAACATCAAATGGAAAGAGGAATGGAACGTGGAATGGAATAGAATGTGGAATGGAATGTGGAATGGAACACGGAATAGAATGCAATGTGGAATGGAACGTGGAATAGAATGCACTGGAATGTGGAATGGAAAGGAATGGAATGTGTAATTGAACATGGAATGGAATGAAATGGAATGTGGAATGAAAAGTGGAATGGAATGGAATGGGGAATGGAATGTGAAATGGAACATGTAATGGAATGGAATGTGGAAATTATTGTGGAATGGAATGTGGAATTCAATGCGGAATGGAATGGAATGGAATGTGCAATGGAACGTGGAATGAAATAGAATAGAATGTGGAATGGAACGTGGAATGGAAAGTGTACTGTAACGTGAAGTGGAATGGAATAAGGAATGGAATGTGGAATGAAAATTGGAATGAAATGGAATGTGGAATGGATTTTGGAAAGGAATGGAATGGAATAGATTGTGGAATGGATTGGTATCAAATGTGGAATGGATTGGAATGGAATGCCGAATGGAATGGAATGGAATGTGGAATGGAATGGAGTGGAATAGAATGTGGAATGGAATGGAATGCAAAGTGGAATGGAATGGAATGGAATGTGGAATGGAATGTGGAAAGGAGAGGAACGGAATGTCGAATGAAATGGAATGAAATGTGGAATGGGATGTGGAATGGAAGGGAATGGAAAGTGTAATGGAATGTGTAATGGAATGTGGAATGGAATGGAATGTGGAATGGAATGGAATGAAATGGAAAGGAAAGAGGAATGGAATGGAATAGAATGGAATGGTATTAACGTGAAATGTAATGGAGTGGAATGTGGAATGAAATGTGGAATAGAATGGAATAGAATGTGGAATGAATGTGGAATGGAATGGAAAGGAATGTGGAATGCAATGGAATGCAATGTTGAACGGAACGTCAAATGGAAAGAGGAATGGAACGTGGAATGGAATAGAATGTGGAATGGAATGTGGAATGGAACACGGAATGGAATGGAATGTGGAATGGAATGTGGAATGGAATGGAATGGAAAGTAATATGAAATGGAATGGAATGGAAAATAATGTGGAATGGAATTGAATGGAATGTGAAATGGAATGGAGAGTGGAATGGAATTGAATGGAATGTTGAATGGAACAGGATGGAATGGAATGTGGAACGGAATGGAGTGGAATATGGAATGGAATGGAATGCAATGTGGAATGGAATGGAATGCAATGTGGAAGGGAACGGAATGGAATGCAATGTGGAATTCAATGGACTGCAGGGCGTAATGGAATAAGAAATGAAATGGAATGAAATGTGGAATGGAACGCGGAATGGAACGTGGAATGGAACTTGGAATGGAATTTGGAATAGAAAGTGAAATGCAATTGGAATGGAATGTGGAATGGAATGGAGTGGAATTTAAGGGAATGTGAAATGCAGTGGAATGGAATGTGGAATGCAATGTGGAATGGAATGGAAATGAATGTGGAATGGAATGTAGAATGGAATGTAATGAAATGGAAAGGAATGTGCAATGGAATGGAATGGATTGGAATGGAATGAATGTGAAATGTAATTGAGTGGAATGTGCAATGAAATGTGGAATAGAATGGAATGGAAAGTGGAATGAATGTGGACTGGAAAGGAATGGAATGTGAAATGCAAAGGAATGAAATGTGGAATGGATCATGGAATGAAATGGAATGCAATGTGGAATGGAACGTGGAATAGAATGCACTGGAATGTGGAATGGAAAGGAATGGAATGTGTAATTGAACATGGAATGGAATGAAATGGAATGTGGAATGAAAAGTGGAATGGAATGGAATGGGGAATGGAATGTGAAATGGAACATGTAATGGAATGGAATGTGGAAATTATTGTGGAATGGAATGTGGAATTCAATGCGGAATGGAATGGAATGGAATGTGCAGTGGAACGTGGAATGAAATAGAATGGAATGTGGAATGGAACGTGGAATGGAAAGTGTACTGTAACGTGAAGTGCAATGGAATAAGGAATGGAATGTGGAATGAAAATTGGAATGAAATGGAATGTGGAATGGATTTTGGAAAGGAATGGAATGGAATAGATTGTGGAATGGATTGGTATCGAATGTGGAATGGATTGGAATGGAATGCCGAATGGAATGGAATGGAATGTGGAATGGAATGGAGTGGAATAGAATGTGGAATGGAATGGAATGCAAAGTGGAATGGAATGGAATGGAATGTGTAATGGAATGTGGAAAAGAGAGGAACGGAATGTCGAATGAAATGGAAAGAAATGTGGAATGGAATGTGGAATGGAATGCAATGCAATGTGGAATGAAATACAATGGAATTTGGAACGCAATGTAGAATGGAATGGAATGTGGAATAGAAAAGAAAGAAATTTGGAATGCAATGTGGAATGGAATGGATTGGAATGGAATGTGGAATGTAATATGGAATGGAATGGAATGGAATATAGAATAGAATGTGGAATGGAAGGGAATGGAATGTGTAATGGAATGTGTAATGGAATGGAATGTGGAATGGAACGGAATAAAATGGAAAGGAATGAGGAATGGAATGGAATAGAATGGAATGGTATTAACGTGAAATGTAATGGAGTGGAATGTGGAATGGAATGTGGAATAGAATGGAATAGAATGTGGAATGAATGTGGAATGGAATGGAATGGAATGTGGAATGCAATGGTATGAAATGTGGAATGGAACATGGAATGGAAAGTAGACTGGAACGTGGATTGGAATGGAATGTGGAATGAAAATTGGAATGGAATGGAATGTGGAATGGATGGTGGAATGGAATGGACTGGAATAGAAGTTGGAATGGATTCGAATCGAATGTGGAATGGAATGGAATGCAATGCCAAATGGAACGGAATGGAATGTGGAATGGAATGGAGTGTAATGGAACGTGGAATGGAATGGAATGGAATGTGGAATTGATTGGAAATGAATGTGAAATGGAAAGTGGAAAGCAGTGGAATTGAATGCCGAATGAAATGGAATGGAATGTGGAATGGAATGGAATTGATTGGAATGTGGACTGAAAAGGAATGGAATGTGGAATGGAATGTGGAAAGCAATGCAATGGAATGTGGAAGGGAATGTAGAATGGAATGGAATGTGGAATGGAAATGAAAGGAATGTGGAATGCAATGTGGAATGGAATGGAATGGAATGGAATGTGGAATGGAATATGTAATAGAATGGAATGGAATGTGGAATGGAATTTTTAATGGAATGTGGAAAGGAAGGGATTGGAATGTGGAATGGAATGTGGAATGGAATAGAATGGAATGTGGAATCGGAGGTGGAATGGAATGGAATGGAATGTGGATACAATGTGGAATGGAATGGAATGGAATGTGGAATGGAATATGGAATAGATTGTGCAATGGAATGTAGTATGGAATGTGGAATGGAATGGAAAGGAAAGTGCAATGAAATGTACAATGGAACAGAACGGAATGTGGAATGAAATGGAATGGAATGTGGAATGGATTGGAATGGAACGTGAAATGGAAATTGGAATGGAAAGTGGAATGCAATGTGAAATGGAACGGAATGGAATGTGGAATGTAATGTGTAACGGAATGGAATGGAATGGGTAATGGAATGGAATGGAATGTGGAATGGAATGGATTGCAATGGAAAGTGGAATGGAATGTGGAACTGAATGTGGAATGGAATGGAATGGAATCTTGAATGGAACGTGGAATGAAATGTAATGTAATTTGGAATGGAATGCAGTGGAAAGTGGAATGCAACGTGGAATGAGATGGAATGGAATGTGGAATGGAAGGTGGAAAGGAAGCTGGAATGGAATGTGGAATGCAATGGAATGTGGAATGGAATGTGGAGCAGAACTTGGAACGGAATGGAATGTGGAATAGATTGTGGAGTGAAATGTGGAATGCTATGTGGAATGCTATGTGGAAAGGTATGGAATGGAATGTGGAATGGAAAGTGAAATGTGATGGAATAGAATCTGGAATGCAATGGAAAGGAATATGGAATGGAACATGGAATGGAAAGCGGAATGGAACGTGGAATGGAAATTGGACTGAAACGTGGAAAGGAATGAAATGGAATACAATGTGGAATGGAACGTGGAATGGAATGTGGAATGGAAAGTGGAATGGAAAGGAATATGGAATGGAATGGAATGCAATGTGGAATGGAATGGAATGGAACATACAGTGGAATGTGGAATGGAATGGAATTCCATGTGGAAAGGAAGGTGCAATAGAATGGAATGTTGAATGGAGTAGAATGTGGAAGGTAATGTGTAATGGAACGTGGAATGCAATGGAATGTGGAATGGATTGTGGAATGCAATGGTACAGAATGCCTAATGGAATGGAATGGAATGTGGAATGGAATGGAATGGAATGTGGAATGGAATTGAATGGAATGAAATACTGAATGGAACGGAATGGAATGCGGAATGGAATGGATTGGAATGTAGAATGAAAGGTGGAAAGGGATGGAATGCAATGTCGAATGGATTGTGGAATGCAGTGGAATGTAGAATGGAAAGGAATGAAATGCGGAATGGAATGGAATGGAATATACAATGGAATGTGGAATGGTATGCAAGGCAATGTGGAATGGAATGTGGAATCGAATGGAATGTGGAATGGAATGGAATGGAATGTGGAATGGAATGGAATGGAATGGAATGTGGAATGAAATGTGGAATGGATTGGAAAGGAATGCGGAATGGAGGGTGTAGTGGAATGGAATGCAAAGTGTAATGGAATGGAATATAATGGAAAGGAACATGGAATGGAATGGAATGGAATGTGGAAAGGAATGGAATGCTATGTGGAATGCAAAGTGGAATGGAATGGAATGGAATATGGTAGGGAATGTGGAATGGAATGGAATGGAACGTGAATTGGAAAGTGGAATGTAACGGAACAGAATGTGGAATGGAATGGAATGGAATATGGAAAGGAATTGAGTGGAATGGAATGGAATGTGGAATGGAACGTAGAAAGGAAGGTTGAATGGAATGGAAAGGAACGTGGAATGGAAAGTAAAATAGAAGGTGGAATATAATGGAATGCAACATGGAACAGATAGTGGAATGTAACATGGAATTTAATAGAATGGAACAGGAAATTGAACGTGGAATGGAATGTGGAATGGAATGGAATGGAACGTAGAATGCAACGTGGAATGGAACGTGGAATGTAAGGGATTGGAACGTGGAATTGAACGTGGAATGAAACAAAGAATGGAAAGCGGAATGGAACGTGGAATGGAACGTCAATGGAACGTGGAATGGAATGGAACGGAATGTGGAATGGAATGGAATAGAATGTGGAATGGTATGGAATGGAATGGAATGTGGAATGGAATGGAATGGAATGGAATGTGGAATGGAATGGAATGGAATGAGGAATGGAATGGAATGGAATGTGGAATGGAATGGAATGGAATGTGGAATGGAATGGAATTTGGAATTAAATCGAATGTGGAATGGAATTGAATGGAATGGAATTTGGAACGGAATGGAATGGAATGGAATGGAATGTGGATTGGAAGAGAAAGGAATGTGGAAAGGAAACTGGAATGGCATGGAATGAAATGTGTAATGGCATGCGGAATGGCATGGAATGGAATGGAATGTGGAATGGAATGTAAAATGGAATGGAACGGAATGTGGGAAGGAATGGAAAGGAATGTGCAACGGAATGCAATGGAATGTGGAATGGAATGGAATGTGGAATGGAATGAAATGAAATGGAATGTGAATTGGAATGAAATGCAATGGAATATGGACTGGAATGGAATGGAATGTGGAATGGAATGGAATGGAAGGTGGAATGGAATGGTATGGAATGTGGAATGGAATGGAATGGAAAGTTGAACGGTATGGAATGGAATGTGGAATGGAAGGGAATGGGATGTGGAATGGAATGTGGAATGGTACGGAATGGAATGGAATGGAATGTGGAATGGAATGGAATGTAATATTGAACTGCATTTGGAATGCAATGGAAAGGAAATTGGAATGGAAGGTGGACCATAAGGTGGCATGAAACTTGGAAAGGTAGGTGGAAGGGAAGGGAATAGAACATGGAATGGAACGTGCAATGGAATGGAATGGAACGTGGAAGGGAACGTGGCATGCAACGTGGAATGGAACGTGGAATGGAATTGAATGGAACCTGGAATGGCATGGATTGGAATGTGGAATGGAATGGAAGGGAATGTGGAATACAATGGAATGGAAGGTGGCATGGAATGGAATTCAATGGAATGTGGACAGGAATGGAATGGAATGTGGAATGGAATGTCGAATGGAATTGAAAGGAATTTGGAATAGTATGGAATGGAATGTGGAAGGCAATGGAATGGAAAGTAGAATGGAATGGAACGGAAAATGGAAAGGAATGTGGAATGGAGCAGAGTGGAATGTGAAGTGGAATCGAATGGACTATGGAATGGAATGGAATAGAATGTGGAAAGCAATGGAATGGATTTGGAATGGAATGGAATGGAATGTGCAATGGAATGGAATGGAATGTGGAGTGGAATTGACTGCATTGGAACGTGGAATGGAATGGAATGGAATGTGAAATGGAATGTAGTGGCATGTGGAAATGAATAGAATATCATGGACTTTGGAATTGAATTCAAACGATCGTGGAATGTAATGTAATGAACGTGGAATGGAATGGAATGGAATGTGGCAGGGAAAGGAACAGAAAGTGGAATGGAATGGAATGGAACTGAATGTGGAATGGAATGGAATGTGGAATGGAATGGAATGTGGAATGGAATGGAATGGAATGGAATGGAATGGAATGGAATGGAACTTGAAATGGAGTGGAATGTGGAATGGAATGGAAGGTGGATTGGAATTGGATGGAAAGGAATGGAAAGTGGAATGGAATAGAATCGTAAGTGGAATGCAATGGATCATAACGTGGAATCGAACGGAATGCAACTTGGAATGGGTTGGAATGTAATGTAGAAGGGAACGGAAGGGAATGGAATGTGGAATGCAATTGAATGTGGAATGGAATGGGATGGAATGTAGAATTTCATGGAATGGAAAGTGGAATGGAATGGAATGTGGTATGGAATGTGGAGTGGAATGGAATGCAATGTGGAATGCACTATAGATGTAATGTTGAATGGAAAGTGGAATGAAAAGAAATGGAATGTGGAATGGAATCTGGATGGAATGTGGAAAGGAATGGAATAGAATGCGGAATAGAACATGGAATGGAAAGTGGAATGGAACATGGAATGTAACGTTGAATGGAACATCGAATGGAAAGTGAGATGGAACGACGAATGGAACGTGAAATGGAACATTGAATGTAAAGTTAAATGGAATATCGAATGGAACGTGCTATGGAACGATGAATGGAACGTGGAATGGAATGCAGAATGGAATGTGGAATGGAATGGAATGGAATGTGGAGTGGAATGTAATGGGATGTGGAATGGAATGGAATGTGGAATGGAATGGAATGGAATGTGGAATGGAAATGAATGGAATAGCAAGCAATGTGGAATGGAAAGGAATGCGTAGGAATGTGGAATTGAACGGAAAGGAATGGAAAGGAATGGAATGGAATGGAATGTGGAATGGAATGGAATGATATGTGCAATGGAGTGGAATCAAATGGAATGTGGAATGGAATGGAATGCAGAATGGAATGTGGAATGGAAAATTATGTGGAATGGAACGGAATGGAATGTGGAATGGAATGAACAGCAATGTGGAATGGATTGGAATAGAACGTGGAATGGAATTAAAAGTAATGTGGAATGGAATGGAATATGGACTGGAATGGAATGGAATGGGATGTCAAATGTAAGGTAATGGAATGAAATGGAATGGAATGCGGACTGCAATGCAATGGAATGGAATGTTCAATGGAATGTGTAATGGAATGGAATGGAATGGAATATGGAATGGAAATTGGAATGGAATGAAATATGGAATTGAATGTGGAATGAAATGGAATGGGATGTGGAATGGATTGGAATGGAATGGAATGGAATGTGGAATGCAAGGGAATACAATGTGGAGTTGAATGGAATGGAATATGAAATGGAATGCAATGGGGAGTGGAAAGGAATGGAATGTGAAATGGACTGGAATTGAATGCAATGGAATGGAAAGAGAAATGGAATGGAATGGAATGTGGAAAGGAATTGAATGGAATGTGGAAAACAATGGAATGGAATATGGAATGGAGAGTTGAATGGGAATGCAATGTGGAGTGGAGTGGAATGGAATGTGGAGTGGAATGGAATGGAATGTGGAGTGGTATGGAATGGAATATGGATTGGAATGTGGACTGGAATAAAATGGAATGGAATGGAATGGAATGTGGAATGGAATGGAATGAAATGTGGAATGGAAAGGAGTGGAAAGCGATGTGGAATGGAATGGAATGGAATGTGGAAAGGAATGGAATGAAATCTGGCGTGGAATGAAATGTGGAATGGTATGCGAAATGGAATGAAAAGAAATGGACTGGAATGGAAAGTGGAATTGAATAGAATGTGGAGTGGAATGGAATGGAATGTTGAAAGGAAAGTGGAATGTAATGGAATGGAATGTGGAATGGAGTGGAATGGAATGTGGAATGGAATAGAATGGAATGTGGAATGGAATGGAATGGAGTGGAATGTGGAATGCAATGTGGATTGGAATGGAATGTGGAATGGAATGGAATGCAATTGAATGGAATGTATAATAGAATTGAATATGGAATGGAATGGAATGGAACATGGAAAGGAAGGTGGAATGAAAAGTGGCATGGAACATAGAATGGAAATTGAAATGGAATGGAATGGAACGTGGAATGTAATGGAAGGGAATGTGGAATCGAACGTGGAATAGAACGGAAAGGAATGCAGAATGGAAGGTGGAATGCAATGGAATGGAATGTGTAATAGAATGCAATGCAATGTGGAATGGAATGGAACGGAACGCAGAATGGAAATTGTAATGGAACGTGGAATGGAACGTGGAATGCAACGTGGAATGGAAATTGGAATGCATTGTGGAAAGCAATGGAATGGAATGTGGAATGTACTGTGCAATGGAATGGAATGCAGTGGAATGAGGAATGGAATGTGGAATGGAATGTGTTGGAATGTTGAATGGAATGTGGAAAGAAATGGAATGGAATTTGGAATGGAATGCAATGCAATGTGGAATGCAATGCAAAATGGGATGGAATGGAATGTGGAGTGAGAGGTGGCAAGGAAAGTGGAATGGAATGGAATGTGGAATGGAATGTGTAATGGAAGGTGGAATGGAATGGAATGTAGAACGGATTGTGGAATGGAATGTGGAATGCAATGTGGAACGCAATGGAATGGAATGTGGAATGGAATGTGAAATGAGATGGAATGGAATGTGGAATGGAATGGCATGGAGAATGGAATGGTACGTGGAATGGAATGGAATGTAATGTGGAATGTAACAGAATGGAATGTAACGTGGAATGGAATAGAATGTGGAACGGAATGGGATGGAATTTGGAATGACTTGGAATGGAATATCGAATGGAATGTAATGGAATGTGGAATGGAATGGAATGCAATAAGGAATGGACTGTGGAATGGAAGTTTGAATGTAATGTGTAATGAAACGGAATGGAATGTGGAATGAAATGTGGAATGGAATGGAGTGGAATGGAATCGAATGTGGAATGGAACATGGATTGGAACCTGGAATGGAACTTGGAATGTTACATGGAATGAAACGTCAAATGGAACGTGGAAAGGAATGTCTAATGGAACGTGGAATGGAATGCGCAATGCAATGTGCAATGGAATGGAATGGAATGAAATGGAATGTGGAATGGTATGTGGAAAGGAAAAGAATGGAAAGTGGAATGGAATTGAATTGAATGGAACTTGGAATGGAATGGAATGGAATGTGGAATGGAATTGAATGGAATTGAATGGAATATGGAATGGAATTGAATGGAATGGAACATGGAATGGATTGGAATGTGGAGTGGAATGCAATGGAATGGAATTGGACGTGGAATGGAAAGGAATGTGCAGTGGAACGGAATGTGGAATGGAATGGATTGGAATGTAGAATGGAATGGAATGGAAGGAGGAATTGAATGTATGGAACAGGGAATGGAATGGAATGCAAGGTGGAATGGAATGGATAAGAACGTGGAATGGAATGCAATGTAATGGGGAATGGAATGGAATGGAATGAGAAATGGAACGGATTGGAATGGAATGTGGAATGGAATGGAATGTCGACTGGAATGAAAAGTGGAATGGAATTGAATGAAACGTGGAATGGATTGTAATGGAATGGAAACTGGAATGGAACGTGCAATTGAAAGGAATGGAATGTGGTATGGAACATGGAATGGAATGCAAAGGAAGGTGGAATGGAATGTGGAATAGAATGGAATGGAACGTGGAATGGAACGCTGAACGGAAAGTGGATTGGAATGCGGAATGTGTTATGGAATGGAATGGAAAGTGGAATGGAATGGAACGGAATGTGGAATGGTATGGAATGGAACGTGGAATGGAATGGAATCAAATGAATTTGGAATGGAATAGAATGTTACGTGGAACGGAATGCGGAATGGAATGCAATGGAATGTAGATTGGAATGGAATGCCGTGAGGAATGGAATGGAAACGGATGGAGAATTGAATGGAATGGAATGTGGAATGGAACGTGGAATGGAATGGAATAGAATGGAATGGAATGGAACGTGGAATGGAATGGAATGGAAAGTGTACTAGAATGTGGAATGGAATGGAATGGAAGGTGGAATGGAATGTTCAATGGAATGAAATGGAATGTGGAAAGTAAAGTGGAATGGAATGTGGAATGGAATGGAATGGAAGGCGCAATGGAATGGAATGGAATCTGGAAAGGAAGGTGGAATGGAAAGAAATGGAAAGTAGAATGGAATGGAATGGAATGTGGAATAGAATGGAATGGAATGTGGAACGGAATGTAATGGAATGTGGATTGGAATGGCATGGAATGTGGAATGGAATGGAATGGAATGTGGAATGAAATGCACTCTCAAATGGAATGGAATGGAGTGTGGAATTGAATGGCAGGTGAAATATAATGGAATAGAAAGTGAAATGCAATGGAATGGAAGGTGGAACGGAATGGAATGGAATGTGGAATGCTATGGAATATAAAGTGGAATGGAACGGAATGGAATATGAAATGGAATGTGGAATGGAATGGAATGGAATGGATTGGAATGGAATGTGGAAAGGAATGGAATGGAATGTGGAATGGAATGGAATGGAATGTGTAAAGAAATGTGGAATGTAATGGAATCTTATGGAATGGAATGTGGAATTAAATGGAAGGGAATGTGGAAATAAATTGAATAGAATTGAATGTGAAATGGAAATAGAATGGAATGCAACGGAATGTTGAATTGAATGGAATGGAATGTGGAATGGAATGGAATATGGAATGGAATGGAATGCTGAATGGAATGCAATATGGAATGGAATGGAATGGAATGGAATGTGGAGTGGAATGTGGAATGGAATGGAATGTGGAATGCAATGGAACGTAATGTGGAATGGAATTGAATGTGAAATGAAATGGAATGGAAAGGAATGGACGGTGGAATAGAATGGAATGGAAGACGGAATGGAAAGTGGAATGGAATGTGGAATGGATTGGAATGGAATGTGGAATGGAATGGAATGGAATGTGGAATGGAATTGAATGGAATGTGGAAAGGAATGGAATGGAATGGAATGGGAATATAACGGAATCGAATGTGGAATGGAATGGAATGGAAAGTGGAATGGAATGGAATGGAATGTGGAATGCTATGTGGAATGGAAAAGAATAGAATGTGAAATGGATTGTAGAATGCAATGAATTGGAATTGAATGGAATGTGGAATGGAAAGGAATAGAATTTGGAATGGAAAGTGGAAAGGAATGTGGAATGGAATGTCTAATGGAATGGAAGGAATGGAATGTGGAATGGAAAGTGGAAAGGAATATGGAAAGGATAGTGAAAAGGAATGTGGAATGGAACGGAATGGAATGTGGAAAGGAGTGTGGAATGTAATGCGGAATGGAACGTGGAATTGAATGGAATAAAATGTGGAAAGGAATGTGGAATCGAATGTTGAAAGGAATGGAATGGAATGAGGAATGGAATATGGAATGCAGTGCAATGGAATGTGGAATGGAATGTGGAATGGAACATGGAATGGAACGTGGAATGGAATCCAATGGAATGAAACCTGGAATGGAAAGTGGAATGCAACATGGAATGGACTGTTGAACGGAACGTGGAATGGAATGTGCAATGGAATGTGGAATGGAACGTGGAATGGAAAGTGGAATGGAAGGTCGAATGGAACGGAATAGAATGTGGAATGGAACTTGGAATAGAATGGAATGGAATGTGGAATCGAATGTGTAATGGAAAGTGGAATGGAATGTGGAATGAAACTTGGAATGGAATGTACAATGGAATGTGTAATGGAACGTGGAATGGAATGGAATGGAAGGTGGATTGGAACGTGGAATGCAATGGAATGGAACGTGGAATGGAACGTGGAATGGAATGGAATGGAACGTGGAATGGAACGCGGAATGGAATGGAATGGAATGTGGAATGCAATACGGAATGTAAAGTGAAAGGAATGTGGAATGGAATGGAACGTGGAATGAAATGAGGAATTGAATGTGGAACGGAACGTGGAATGGAACGTGGAATGGAACGTGGAATGGAAGGTGGAATGGAATGGAACGGAATGTAGAATGGAATGTGGAATGGAATGGAATGGAGTGTGGAATGGAATTTGGAATGGAATGGAAGGAGAAATAGAATGTGGAACGGAATGGAGTGGAAAGTTTAAATGGAATGGAATGGAAAGTTGAATGGAATGTGGACTACAATGGAATGCAATGAGGAATGGATTGTAATGGAATGTGGAATGGTATGGGGAATGCAATGGAATGGAATTAGGAATGGAATGTGGAATGGAATGTGGAATGGAATGTGGAATGGAATGGAATGGAATGTGGAATGGAAAGTGGAAAGGAATGTGGAATGGAACAGAATGTAATGTGGAATGGAATGTGGAATGGAATGCCGAATGTAACGAGGAATGGAATGGAATGGAATTGAATGGAATGGATTGTGGAATGGAATGTGGAATGGAATGTGGAATGGAACGTGGAATGGAATGGAATGGAACGTGGAAAGGGATGGAATGGAATGTGGAATGGAACATGGAGTGGAATGGAATGGAACGTGGAATGGAACATGGAATAGAACGTGGAATGTAATGTGCAATGGAATGTGGAATGCAACGTGGAATGCAAAGGAATGTAAAGTGGTTTGGAACGTGGAATGGAATGGAGTGGAACGTGAAATAGAATGACGAATAGACTGTAGAATGGAACGTGAAATGGAACACTGAATGGATTGGATTGGAAAGTGGAATGGAATGTGGAATGTAATGCAAGGCAATGTGGAAAGGAAAGTTGAATGGAATGGAATGGAATTTGGAACGCAATGTGAAATTGAATGGAAAGGAATATGGAATGGATTGTGGAATGGAATGTAATTGAAAGTGGAATGCAACAGAAAGGAATGTGCAATGTAATGCAAGGCAATGTGGAATGGAAAGTGGAATGGAATGGAATGGAATTTGGAATGGAATGTGAAATTGAATGGAATGGAATATGGAATGCAATGTGGAATGGAATGTAATGGAATGTGGAATGGAACGGAATGGAATGTGGAATGGAATGTGGAATAGAAAGTTTAATGGAATGGAATGGAATGTGCAACGGAACGTGGAATGGAATGGAGTGCAAAGTGGAATGGAATTTTAAATGGATTCTGGAATGGAACGTGGAATGGAATGTGGAATTCAACCTGGAATGGAATGTGGAATGGAATGTGGAATGGAATGGAATGGAACGTGGAATGGAACATGGAATGGAATGTGGAATGGAATGTCGAATGTAATGGTACGTGGAATGGAATTTAATGGAATGCAATAAATGAATGGAATGGAATGCGGAATGGAATGGAATGGAATGTGTAATGGAATGGAATGTGGAATGGAATGGTGTGGAATGGAATGGTATGGAGTGGAATGTGGAATGGAATGGAATAGAATGCAGTGGAATGGAATGTGAAATGGAATAGAATGTGGAATGGAATGAAAAGGAATGGAATGAAATCGAATGGAATGTGGAATGGATTTGAATGGAATGTGGAAAGGAATGAAATGGAATGGAGTGGAATGCGAAATGCAATAGAATGGAAAGTGGAATGCAATAGAATGTGGAATGGAATGGAATGGAATGGAACTGAGAATGTTACGAAATGGAACATGGAGTTGATTACAATGGAAATTGGAATGCAATGGAAAGGAATGTGGAATGGAATGGAATGGAATGTCCAACCGAATGTGGAATGGAATGGAATTGAATGTGGAACGGAATGTGGAATGGAATGGAAAGGAATGTGAAATGGAATGAAATGGAATGCGGAATGGAATGTGGAATGGAATGTGCAATGGAATGTGTTATGGAATGTGGAATGGAATTTGCAGTGGAATGTGGAATGGAATGTGGAAAGGAATGTGGAATGGAAAGTGGAATGAAAAGTGGAATGGAATGGAATAGAATGTGGAGTGGAACGTGGAATGGAACGTGGAATGGAACATGGAAAGGAATGTCGAATGTAATGTGGAAGGCAAAGTGGAATGGAATGGAATGGAATGTGGATTGGAATGTGGAATGAACGTGGAATGGAAGACGGAATGGAACATGCAATGGAAAGTGGAATGGGATGTGCAATGGAGTGTGGAATGGAAAGTGGAATGGAAAGAAATGTAACGTGGAATGGAAAGTGGAATGAAATGGAATGGAAAGAGGAATGGAACGTGGAAGAGTCCATGGAAAGGAATGCGGACTGGAACGTGGAATGGAATGTGGAATGTAATGTGGAAGGGAATGCGGCATGGAATGGAATGGCATGGAAAGGAATGTGGAATGGAAAGTGCAATGGTTCCTGTAATTGAACGTGGAATGGATCGTGGAATGGAACTGGAAGGGAATGTGGAATGTGGAATGGAATATGGAATGGAAAGTGAAATTGAATGTAATGGAATGTTGAATTGAATGTGGAATGGAATGGAATGTTGAATGGAATGTGGAATTGAATGGAATGGAATGGAATGGAATGTGGAATGAAAAGGCATGGAAAGTGGAATCGGATGTGGAATGGAATATGGAATTCAACGTGGAATGGAGAGTGGAATGGAATGTCGAAACGAATGGAATGGGATGTGAAATGGAATGGAAAGCAATGTGCAATGGAAAGGAATGGAACGTGGAATGGAATACGGAATGGAATGGAATGAAACGTGGAATTTAATGGAATGGAAAGAGGAATTGAATGTGGAATGGAATGGAACTTGGAATGCAATGTGGAAAGGAAAATGGAATGGATCGTACAATGGAATGTGGAATGGAATGGAATGGAATGTGGAATGGAATGGAATGGAATGTGGAATGGGAAAGAATGCAACCTGGAATGGGATATGGAATGGAACATGGAATGAGACCTGGAATTGAAAGGAATGCAACGTGCAATCGGACGTGGAATGGAACATGCAATGCGACGTGGAATGGAAAGTGGAATGTAATGTGGCAGGAATGGAATAGAATGGAATGGAATGCGGAATGGAATTGAATGAAAGGTGGAATGGAATGGAATGGACTAGAATGGAATGTGGAATGGAATGGAATGGAATGGAATGGATGGGAAAGGGAAATACAATGTGGAACGGAATGTGAAATGGAATGTGGAATGGAACATGGAACGGAATGAATTGGAACGTGGAATGGACTGGAATGGAATGAGGAATGGAATGGAATGGAATGGAACATGGAATGGAATGTGGAATGCAGCATGGAATGGAACGAGGAATGGAATGTGGTATGAAAAGTGGAATGGAATGTGGCATGGAGCATGGAATGGAACGTGGAATGGAATGTGGTATGAAAAGTGGAATGGAATGGAATGGAATGTGGAATGGAATGGGAAATGAATGCAGTGGAATGAGAATGGAATGTGGAATGGAATGGAATGGAATGTGGAATGGAATGTGGAATGGAATGTGGAATGCAACGGAATAGAATGAGCAATGGAATGTTGAAAGGAATGTTGAACGGAACGTGGAATGGAATGTGGAATGTTATGTGGAGTGGAATGGAATGGAATGTGGAATAGAATGGAATGGAATGTGGAATGGAATGGAATGGAATGTGGAATAGAATAGAATGGAAGTGAATGTGCAATCGAATGTGGAATGGAATGTGGAATGCAATGGAATTGAATGTGGAATGGAATTGAACTTGGAATGGATTGTAATGGGATGTGGATTGTAATGGAATGGAATGGAATGGAATGTGGAATGGAATGGAATGGAATGTGGAATGGAATAGAATGGAATGTGGAATGGAATGGAATGGAATATGGAATGCAATGGAATGGAATGGTACGAGGAAGTGAATGGAAAGGAATGGAACATTGAATGCAATGGAATGGACCGTAATGTGGAATAGAATGCAATTGAATGGGGAAAGGAATGAGGAATGGAAAGTGGAATGGATTGTGGAATATAAAGAAATGAAATGTGGAATGGAATGGAATGGAATTTGGAATAGAATTGAACTTGGAATGGAATGGAATGGAAAGTGGATTGGAATGGAATGGAATGGAATGTGGAATGGCATAGAATGGAATGTGAAGTGAAATGGAATTGGGAATGGAATGTGGGGTGGAAAGAAAGGCACTGTGGAATGGAATGGAACGGAATGTGAAATGGAATGGAATGGAATTGAAAGTGAAATGGAATTTGCAATGGAATGTGGAATGGAATGAAATGGAATGTGGAATGGAATAGAATGGAATGTGGAATGGAAAGTGGAATGCAATGGAACATGGAATGGAATGTGGAAAGGAATGTGTAATGGAATGTGGAATGGAATGTGAAATGAAATGTGGAATGGAATATGGAATGAAATGTAGTATGGAATGCAGAATGGAAAGGAATTGAATGTCCAGTGGAATGTGGAATGGAATGGAATTGAATGCGGAATGGAATGTGGAATGGAATGGAAACGAATGTGAAATGTAAAGTAATGGAATGTGGAATGGAATGTGGAATGGAATGGAATGGAATTGAATGTGAAATTGAAATGCATGGAATGTGGAATGGAATGTGCAAAGGAATGGAATGTAGTGGAATGTGGAATGGAATGGGTTGCAATGTGGAATGGAATGTGGAATGGAATGGAATGGAATGGAATGGAAAGTGGAATGAAATGTACTGGAATGTATACTGGAATGGGAATGGAATGGAATGCAATGTGGAATGGAATGGAAAGGAATGTGGAATGGAATGGAATGGAATGTGGAATGGAATTGAACTTGGATTGGAATGGAATGGAATTTGGATTGGAAAGGAATGAATTGGAATGTGGATTGGAATGGAATGGAATGGAATGTGGAATGGAATGGAATGGAATGGAAAGTGAAATGGAATTTGGAAAGAAATGTGCAATGGAATGAAATGGAATGCGGAATGGAGTAAAATGGAATGTGGAATGGAAAGTGGAATGGAATGGAACATGGAATGGAATGTGGAATGGAATGTTTAATGGAATGTGGAGTGGAATTTGTAATGGAATATGGAATGGAATATGTAATGGAAAGTGGAATTGAATGTGGAATGGAAAGTGGAATGGAATATGGAATGAAATGTATTATGGAATGTGCAATGGAACGCAATGGAATGTGGAATGTAATGTGGAATGGAATGTGGAATGAAACGAGGAATGGAAAGTGAAAAGGAATGGAATGGAAATTTTAATGAAATGTGGAATGGAATGGAATAGAATTTGGAATGGAATCTGCAACGGAATGTGGAATGGAATGGAAAGGAATGTGGAAAGGAAGGTGGAGTTGAATGGAAAGAAATGTGGAATGGAATGCAATGGAATGTGCAACGGAATGTGGAATGGAATGCAATGGAATGTGCAATGGAATGTGGAATTGAATGGAAGGGAATGTGGAAAGGAATGTGGAACGAAATGAAATGGAATGCGGAATGGAATGTGGAATGGAAAGGACTGTAATGTGGAACAGAATGTGGAATGGAATGTGGAATGGAATGGAATGGAAAGTGGAATGGAATGTGGAATGGAATGGAATGCAAAGTGGAATGGAATGGAATGGAATGTGGAATATAATGAAATGGAATGGAATGGAATGTGAATGTAATAGAACGGAATGTGGAATGCAATGCAATGGAATGATATAAGGAATGGAGTGGAATAGAATCTGGAATGCAATGCAATGGAATGAAATAAGGAATTGAAAGGGATGGAATGTGGAATGGAATGGAATGGAATGTGCAATGGAATGGAAGAGAACATGGAATGGAATGTGGAATGGAATTCAATGGAATTCGGAATGAAATTGAATGGAACGTGGAAAAGAAAGTGGAAGTGAATGTGGAATGGGAAGAGGAATGGAATGGAATGGAATGTGGAATAAAGCGAAATGGGATGGAGTGCAATGTGGAATGGAATGGAATAGAATGTGGAATGCAATAGAATGGAGTGAAATGTGGAAATGAATGGAATGGAAAGTAGAATGGAATAGAATGTAATGTGGAAGGAATGGAATGGAACGTGCAATAGAATGTGGAATGGAATGTGGAATGGAATGTGGAATGGAATGTGAAATGTCATGGAATGCAATGTTGACTGTAAAGCAATGGAATATGGAATAGAATGGAATGGAATGCAATGTGGAATGGAATGGAAAGTAAAGTGAAATTGAATGCAGTGGAATGTGAAAGGGAATGGAATGGAACGTGGAATAGAATGTGGAATGGAAAGGAATGGAACCTGAAATGCAATGTGGAAAGGAATGAGGAATGAAAAGTGGAATGGAACGTGTAATGGAATGGAAAGGAACGTGAAATAGATTGGAATGGAACGTGGAATGTAATGTGGAATGGAATGCGGAATTGGACGTGGAATGGAATGGAATGCAACTTGGAATGGAATGCGGTAGCATGTGCAATGGAATCGGAAGAATGTGGAATGGAATGGATGGGAATGTGGAAGGGAATGTATTGGAATGCGGAATGGAATGGAATGAAACGTGGAATGGAATGTGGAATGGTATGTGGAATGGATTGTTTAATGGAATGGAATGGAATGTGGAATGGAATGTGGAATGGAATGGAATGGAATGTTGTATGTAACGTGGAATGGAATGGAATGTGGAATGGAATGTGGAATGGAATGCAATGGAATGAGAATGGAATGTGGAATGGAACGTGGAATGGAATGGATTGGAATGTGGGATGAAATGTGGAATGAAATGTGGAATGGAACGGAATGGAATGTGGAATGGAAAGTGAAATGGAATGTGGAATGGAATGTGGAATGCAAATGGAATGTAACGTGAAATTAAATGGAATGGAATGTTGAATGAAACGTGGAATGCAATGGAATGGAATGTGGAATGGAACGTGGAATGGAATGGAACGTGGAATGTAATGGAACCGAATGTGAAATGGAATCTGGAAAGGAAAGTGGAATGGAATGGAATGGAATGTGGAATGGAACGTGGAATGTAATGGAATGGAATGTGGAATGGAACTTGAAATTGAAACTGGAATGGAACGAGGAATTGAATGGAATGGAAAGTGTAATGGAACTTAGAAAGAATGGAATTGAACTTGGATTGGAATGTGAAATGGAATGTGGAATGGAACGCGGAATGGAACGCGGAATGGAATCAATTGGAATGTGGAATGGAATGGGATGGAATTTGAAATGCAATGTGGAATGGAATGTGAAATGGAACGTGGAATGGAAAATGGAGTGAAATGGAATGGAATATGGAATGCATCGTGTAATGGAACATGGAATGCATCATGGAATGGAACATGGAATGGAATGTGGAATGCAATGGAATGGAATGTGGAATCGAATGGAATGGAATATGGAATGGAATTGAATGGAGTGGAATGTGGAATGCAATCAAATAGAATGGAATGGAAGGCGGAATGCGATGCAATGCAATGCGGAATGGAATGGAATAGAATGGAATGTGGAATGGAATGTAATGTAATGGAGTGGAATGTGCAATTCAATGGAATGGAAAGATGAATGGAATGGATTGCAATGAGGAATGCAATGGAATGGAAATTGGAATGGAATGTGGAATGGAATGTGGAATGGATTGTGCAATAGAATGGAATGGAATGTGGAATAGAATGGAGTGGAATGTAATGTGGAATGGAATTTGGAAAGGAATGCGGAATGGAATGGAATGGAATTGAATGTGGAATGTAATGAAATGTAATGGAATGGAATGTGCAATTGAATGGAATGGAAAGATGAATGGAATGGATTGGAATGTGGAATGCAATGGAACGGAAATTGGAATGGAATGTGGAATGGAATGCGGAATGGATTGTGCAATAGAATGGAATGGAATGTGGAATATAATGGAGTGGAATGGAATGTGGAATGGAATTTGGAAAGGAATGTGGAATGGAATGGAATGGAATGTGGGATGAAATGGAATGGAATGTGTAATGGAATGGAATGGAATGGAAAGTGAAATAGAATGTGGAACGGAATGCAAAATGGAATGTGGAATGGAATGTGGAATGGAATGAAAAGGAACGTTGCATGGAATGGAATGGAATGTGGAATGGAATTGAATGGAACGTGGAATGGAAAGTGGAATGGAACAAGTAATGGAAAGTGGAATGGAATGTGGAATGAAATGTGGAATGCAATGGAATGTAATGTGGTATGAAATGTGAAAATGGATGGAATGGAATGTGGAAAGGAATGTGGAATGTAATGCAATGGAAAGAGAATGGAATGTGGAATGGAATGGAATGGAATGTGGAATGGAATGGAATGTGGAATGCAAAGTGGAATGGAATGGAATGGAATGTGGAGTGGAACGTGGAATGGAATGTGGAATGGAACATGGAATCGAAAGTGGAATGGATTTGAATGGAATCTGGAATTGAATGGGGAACGAAATGTGGAATTCAATCTAATTGAATGTGGCATGGATTGTGGAGTGGAAATTGGAATGGAATGGAGTGGAATGCGGAATGGAATACGGAATTGAATGGAATGGAATGCAGGATGGAATGTGGAATGGAATGTGGAATGGAATGGAATGTGGAATGGAGTGGGGAATGGAAAGGAATGGAATGTGGAATGGAATGCTCAATGGAATGTAGAATGGAATATGTTGGAATGTGGATTGGAATGTGGAATGGAACGTTGAATGGAAAGGAATGGAATGTGGTATGGAATGTGGAATGGAATGTAGAATGTGAAGTGGAAGGGAATGGAATGGAATGTGGAATGGAATGTGGAATGGAATGTGGAAAGGAACGTGGAATGGAAGGTGAAATGGAATGGAATCGAACGTGGAATGGAGTGGGGAATGGAATGGAATGGAATGTGCAATTCAATTTGCATTGGAATGGAAAGGAATGTGGAATGGAATGGAACGTGGAATGGAATGTGGAATGGAATGTGGAATGGAATGTGGAATGCAACGGAGTGGAATGGGAATGAAATGTGGAATGCAATGAAATGCAATTTGGAATGGAATGTGGAATGGAATGGAATTGAATGAGGAATGGAATGTGCAAAGGAATGCGGAATGGAACGTGGAATGGAAGATGGAATGGAATGGAATGCAATGTGGAATGGAATGAGGAATGGAATGGAATGGAATGTGGAATGGAATGGAACGTGCAATGGAATGGAATGTTAAATGGAATGTTTAAAAGGAATGTGGAATGGAATGTGTACTAGAATGGATCACTATGAGGAATGGAATGTGGAATGGAAAGGAATGGAATGGAATGTGGAATGGAATGTTCAGTGGAATGTGGAATGGAATGTGGAATGGAAAGTGGAATGGAACGGAATGGATTGCGGAATTGAATATGGAATGGAAATTGGAATGGAAAGTGGAATGTAACGTGGAATGGAACGTGGAATGTAATATGGAATAGAATGGAATGGAATGTGGAATGGAACGTGGAATGGAACGAGGAATGGAATGGAATGGAACGATTAATGAAATGTGGAATGGAATGGAATTGGATGTGTAATGGCATGGAATGGAGTGTGCAATGGAAAGGAATGAAACGAGGAATGGACCATGGAATAGAACGTGGAATGCAACGTGGAATGGAATGTGGAATGCAATGTGAAATGGAATGGAATTTAATGTGGAATTGAATGGTATGGAATGTGGAATCTAATGGAATGGATTGGAATGTGGAATGGAATGCAATAGAATGGAATGTGGAATGGAATGTGGAATGCAATGTGGAATGGAAAGTGGAATGGAATGGAATGGAAAGTGTAATAGAATGGAATGGAATGGAATGTGGAATGCAATGTGAAATGGAATGAGGAATTGAATGGAATGGAATGAGGAATGGAATGGAATGGAATGGAATGTGGAATAGAATGGATCAGAACGTGGAATGAAATGGAATGGAATGGAATGGAAAGTGAAATAGAATGTGGAATGGAAAGTGGAATTGAATGTAGAACGGAAAGTGGAATTGAATGTGGAATTGAATAGAATGTATTGTGAAATGGAATGTGCAATGGAATGGTGTGGAATGTGGAATGGAATGTGGAATGCAATGTGGAATGGAAAGGAAAGAAACGTGGAATGGAATGTGGAATGAAACGTGGAAAGGAATGTGGAATTGAATGAGGAATTCAATGTAATAGATTGTGGAATGTAATGTGCAATGGAATGCTATGGAATATGGCATGGAATGTGGAATGCAATGTGGAATGGAATGGAATGGAATGTGGAATGGAATGTGGAATGGACGTGGAATGGAACATGGAATGGATTGGAATGTGGAATGGAATGTGGGATGGAATGGAATGGAATGTGGAATGGAATATGTAATGCAGTGTGAAATGGAATGGAATGTTGAATGCAATGTGAAATGGAATGGAATGGAATGTTTAAATGGAATGTATGGAATGTGGAATGGAATATGGTCTGGAATGGAATGCAATGTGGAATGGAATGTGGAATGTATTGGAATGGTACGTGGAATGGAATGTGGAATGGAACGTGGAATGAAATGTGGAATGGAATAGAATGGAATCTGTAATGGAAGGGAATGGAATGTGGATTGGAGTGTGCAATGGAATGGAATGGAAAAGAATGAAATGTCTAAGGCAATGGAATGGAATGGGGTGTGGAAAGAAATGGAACGTGGAATGGAACGCGGAATGAAACGAGGAATGCAATGTGGAATGGAACGTGTAATGGAAAGTGAAATGCAATGGAATGGAATGTGGAATGGAAGGGAATGGAACATGGAATGAAACGTGGAATTGAAAGTGGAATGCAACATGGAGTGGAACTTGGAATGGAATGTGGAATGGAATTGAATGGAATGTGGAAAGGAATGGAATGGAATGTCGAATGGAATTTAATGCAGTGTAATTTGGAATGGAATGGAATGGAATGCAAAATATAATGGAATGGAATGTGGAATGGAATGGAATGGAATGGAATGTGGAATAGAAAGGAATGGAATGTAAGGTGGAATGGAATATCGTATTGAATGTGGAATTGAATGGAAAGGAATGTGGAATGGAATGAAATGGAACGTAGGATGGTTTGGAATGGAAATTGGAATGGAATGTGGATAGGAACGTGGAATGGAGTGGAATGGAACTTGGAATGGAATGTAAAATGGAATGCAATGGAATGTGGAATGGAAAGTGCAATTGAACGTGGAATGGAAGGGAATGGAAATTTGAATGGAATGTGGAATGGAATGTGGAAAGGAACGTTCCATTCCAAATTCCATTCCAGTCCATTCCATATTCGTTTCCATTCCATTCTGCATTCCATTCAATTCCATTCCACATTCCATTCCATATTCCATTCCATTACATTGCACAATCTTTCCATTCCATTCCACATTAGATTCCCCATTCCATTCCACATACCATTAAATTCCATTCCACATTCCATTCCATTGCAGTACACATTCCATTCCATTCCATTCAATGTTCCATTCCACATTCCGTTCCTTTCCATTCCACATTCCCTTCCATTCCATTGCATTCCACATTTCATTCCATTCCACGTTCCATTCCAAATTCCATCCCATTCCATTCCACATTCCATTGAATTCCATTCCACAGTACATTCCATTCTATTTAATTCAAGTCCGCATTCCATTCCATTCTATTCCATTCCACATTCCATTCCATTCCATTCCACATTCCATATCCGTTCTGTTCCATTACATATTCCATTCCATTTCATTCCACATTCCTTTCCACATTCCATTCCATTGAATTCCAGATTCTATTCCATTCCCTTCCACATTGCATTCCATTCCATTCTACATTCCATTCCACATTCCTTTCCACATTCCTTTCCACGTTCCTTTCCACGTTCCATTCCACGTTCCATTCCAAGTTCCATTCCACGTTCCATTCCACGTTCCATTCCACGTTTCATTCCATTCCATTCCACCTTCCATTACACATTCCATTCCATTCCATTCCACTTTCCATTCTATGGTCCATTCCATTTGATTCCACATTCCAGTCCACATTCCATTCTATTCCATTCCACATTCCATTACACATTTCATTCCATTCCATCCCACATTCCATTCCACGTTCCATTCCATTCCATTCCACATTCCAATAAAAATTCCATTCCACGTTGCATTCTACCTTCCATTAGACGTTCCATTCCACATCTCATTCCATTCCATTTCATATACCATTCCATGTTCCATTCCATTCCATTCCACATTCAATTCTACGTTCCATTCCATTCCATTCCACTTTCCTTTCCATTCCATTTCAAATTCCTTTCTTTTCCATTTCACATTCCATTCCATTCCATTGCATTCCACATTCCTTTCTATACCATTCCACAATCCATTCAATTCCATTTCATTCAATTCCATATTCCATTCCACATTACATTACATTCCTTTTCACATTCCATTCCATTCCACTCCATTACACAGTCCATTCCATTGCATTCCACCTTCCATTCCACATTCCATTCCAAATTGCAATTCGCATTCCATTGCATTCCATTCCACAATCCATTCCATTCCATTCCATTGCATTCCACATTCCATTCCTTTCCCTTTCAAATTCCATTCCATTCCATTCGATTCCACAATGCTTTCCATTGCATTCCACATTCCATTCCACATTCCATTCCAAATTCCATTCCAGATTCTATTGCATTCCATTCCACATTCCATTCCATTCCATTGCATTCAACGTTCCCTTCCATTTCATTCCATTCCACATTCCATTCCATTCCATTCCACATTCCATTCCATTCCATTGCATTCAACATTCCCTTCCATTTCATTCCATTCCACATTCCATTCCATTCCATTCCACATTCCATTCCATTCAAATCCACATTCCACTCCCCATTCCACTAAATTCCATTCCACATTCCATACCATTCCACTCCTCCTTCCATTCCATTCCATTCCACATTCCATTCCATTCCGTTCCACATTCCATTCCAATTCTTTCCATTGCATGCCACATTCGATTCCATTCAATTCAATTCCATATTCCATTCCATTCCGTTCCACATTCCATTCCAATTCTTTCCATTGCATGCCACATTCGATTCCATTCAATTCAATTCCATATTCCATTCCATTCCATTCCACATTCCATTCCATTCCATTCCAAATTCCATTCCATTCCATTCCACATTCCATTCCACATTCCATTCCATTCCATTTCATATTTCATTCCATTCGATGCCATTCGACATTCCATTCCATTCCACGTTGCAATCCATTCCTTTCCACATTCCATTCAATTCCATTGCACTTTCCTTTCCATTCCACATTCCATTCCATTCCATTCCACATTCCTTTCCACATTCCATTCCATTCCATTCCACATTTCTTTCCACATTCCTTTCCATTCAATTCCACATTGCATACCATTCCATTCCACATTCCATTCTATTCTACTCTATTCCACTCCACATTGCATTCCATTCCATTCCATTCTATTTCACATTCCATTCCATTCGATTCCATTCCACACTCCATTCCATTCCACAATGCATTCCATTCCATTCCACATTCCATTCCCTTCCATTCCACATTCCATTCCATTGCATTCCACATTCCACTCCATTCCATTCCACTTTCCATTTCTAATTCCATTACACATTCCATTCCATTCCATTCCGTGTGTCATTCCATTCCTTTCCATGTTCCAGTCCACTTACCATTCCATTCTTTTCCACATTCCATTCCATATTCCATTCCGTTCCATTCCACATATCATTCCATTCCATTCTCTTCCATTCCACATTCCATTAAATTCCGTTCCACATTCCATTCACTTCCATTCCATTCCATTCCACTTTCCATTCCACATACCGTTCCACATTTCATTCAATTCCATTCCACATTCCATTCCACATTCCATTCCATTTCATTCCACATTCCATTCTGCATTCCATTCCATTCCACATTCCATTAAACATTCCATTCCATCCCTTTCCACATTCCATTCCATCCCACTTTCCATTACATTGCATTCCACATTCCATTCCCATTCCATTCCATTCCATTCCAAATTCCATTCCAAGCTTTCCATATTCCATTCCACATACCATTCCATTCCGTTCCATATTCCATTCCACATTCCATTGCTTTCCATTCCACATTCTATTTCATTGCATTGCACATTCCATTCCTTTCCTTTCCACTTTCAATTCCACTTTCCATTTCTTTCCAATCGACATTCCATTCCACATTCCATTCCATTTGATTCCACATTCCATTCCACATTCCATTCCATTCCATTGCACATTCGTTTCTGCATTCCATTCCATTCCATTCAATTCCATTCCACTTTCCATTCCACATTCCATTACATTCCATTCCACATTCCATAACGTTCCGTATTCCATTCTATTCCATTCCATTCCACATTCAATTCCAATCCACGTTCCATTGCACATTCCATTCTATACCATTCCACATTCCAGACCATTCCACATTCCATTCCATTCCACATTACATTCCCTTCCATTCCACATTCCATTTCAAATTTCGTTCCATTGCATTCCGTTCTATTCTATTCCATTCCATTCCACATACCATTCCACATTCCATTCCATTCCATTCTATTCCACATTTCATTCCACAGTCCATTCCATTCCATTCTGCATTCCATTGCACGTTCCTTTCCACGTTAAATTGCACGTTCCATACCACGTTCCATTCCATTCCATTCAACATTCTGTTCCATTCCATTCCACTTTCCATTCCATTCCATTCTATTCCATATTCCATTCCACTGCATTCCTCTTTCAATTCCATCACATTCCACATTCTGTTCCATTCCATTCCATGTTCCGTTCCATTCCATTCCAATTTCCATTCCATTCCCTTTCATGTTCCATTCCATTCCATTCCACAATCCATTGCATTCCATTCCACCTTCCATTCAACATTCCATTCCATTCCATTCCACATTCCATTCCATTACATTCCATTCCATATTCCATTACGTTGCATTCTATTCCAGTTTCCATTCCATTGCCTTGCAATCCACATTCCGTTCCATTGCTTTCCATTCCACGTTTCATTCCACATCCCATTCCATTCCATTCCATTCCATTCCACATTGCATTCCCTGTTCCATTCCTCGTTCCTTTCCACTTTCCATTCCACATTCCATTTCATTCCATTCCACATTGCATTCCACGTTCCATTCCTTTCCATTCCACATTGCTTTCCATATTTCATTCCATTCCATTCCACATTTCATTCAAAGTTCCATTCCATTCCATTCCAAATGCCATTCCACATTCCATTCAATTCCATTTCATATACCATTCCACATTCCATTACATTCCATTCCACATTCCATTCCATTGCATTCCACATTCCATTCCATTCCACATTCCATTCCAGATTTCATTCACCATTCCATTCCACATTTCATTCTGTTCCATTCCATTTCGCATTTCATTCCGCATTCCGTTCCATTCCATTCCGTTCAATTCTATTCCATTCCACATTGCATTCCATTACACATTCCATTCCATTCCATTCCTCATTCCATTCCATTCCATTCCTTTCCATTCTATTCCACATTACATTCCACATTCCATTCCATTCCATTCCCTGTTCCATTAAACAATCCACTCCACATTGCATTCCATTCCATTCCATTAAATTCCACGTTCCATTCCGCATTCCATTCCACATTTCATTCCATTCCATTCCATTCCATTCCACTTTCAATTCCACATTCCATTCTGCTTCATTCCATTCCATTGCACTCCACATTACTTTTCAGTTCATTCCATTCGACATTCCATTCCGTCCATTCCGCATTCCATTACCTTCCATTCCACATTCCATTCCTTTCCATTCCACTTTCCATTCCATTACATTCCACGTTCTATTCCACATTCCATTCCATTCCATTCGACATTCAATTACATTCCTCATTCCATTCCCTTCCATTCCACAGTACGTTCCATTCCACATTCCATTCTATTTCCATTTCACATTCCATTCCATTCCACATTCCATTCCTTTCCATTCCACTATCTATTTCATTCCACTTTACATTCCATTCCATTCCATCCCATTCCACATTGCATTCCACGTTCCATTCGACTCCATTCCACTTTCCTTACTATTCCATTTCACGTTCCATTCCATTCCATTCCACGTTCCTTTCCATTCCATTACACGTTCCAGTCCATTCCACGTTCCATTCCATTCCATACCATGATCCATTCCACGTTCCTTTCCACGTTCCATTCCACGTCCTGTTCCATCTTCCATTCCATTCAATTAAACGTTCCATTCCTCATTCCATTCAACATTCCATTCCACTCTATTCCATATTCCATTCCACGTTCCATTCCACGTCCCATACCACCTTCGATACCACATTCTATTCCATTTCATTCTACTTTCCATTCCACTTTCCTTTCCACATTCTGTTCCATTCCATTCCATTCCACATTCCATTCCATTCCATTCCATTCCATTCCATTCCACATTCCATTCTATCCCACATTCCATTCCATGTACCATTCCAAATTCCATTCCATTCCATTCCAAATTCAATTTTATCTTATATTCCATTGTATTCCTCAATCGATTCTACATTCCGTTCGATTCCGATTCATTACACATTCCATTCCACATTCCATTCCATTCCACTTTCCCTTCCACATTCCATTCCATTCCACATTCGGTTCCACTCCTTTACACATTCCATTCCATTCCATTGCACATTCCGTTACATTTCATGTTCCATTTGATTCCTCATTGAATTCCATTCCATTCAACATTCCATTCCTTTCCATTCCACATTCCATTCCATTCCATTCCACATACCATTCCATTCCACTTTCCTTTCCATTCTATTCCAATCCATTCCATTCCATTCCACGTTCCTTTCCATTTCATTCCACACTCGTTTCCTTTCGTTTCCACTTTCCAATCCATTCCATTCCAGATTCCATTCCTTTCCATTCCACATTCCATTCCATTCCTTTCCTCATTCCATTCCACATTCCATTCCATTCCATTCCACATTCCATTCCACTTTCCATTCCATTCCATTCCACATTCCATTCCACATTCCATTCCTTTCCATTCCACATTCCATTCCGTTCCATTCCACTTTCCATTCCACATCATTCCACTTTCCATTCCACATTCCGTTCCATTCCATTCCAGATTCCACTGCATTCCATTCTGCATTCAATTCCATTCCATTCCATATTCCTGACAATTCCAATCCATTCCACTTTCCATTTCACTCCATTCCACATTCTTTTCCATTCCACTGCGCATTCCATTCCAGATTCCATTCCTTTCCATTCCACATTCAATTCGATTCCATTCCACATTCCATTCCACATTCCATTCGCCGTTCCATTCCACATTCCATTCCACATACCATTCCACGTTCCATTCCATTCCATTCCACATTCCACTCCTCATTCAATTCCAAATCATTCCACATTGCATTCCACATTTCATTCCATGCCATTCCACATTCCATTCCATTCCACCTTCCATTCCATTCCATTCCTATCCATTCCATTCCTTTCCACGTTACTTTCCAATTCTTTACACCCTCCTTTACTTTCCACTCCACGTTCCAATGCATTGCATTCCACATTCCATTCCATTCCATTCCACATTCCATTCCAAATTGCATTCCATGCGATTCCATATTCCATTGCATTCCATTCAACACTCCACTCAATTCCATTCCACATTCCATTTCACATTCCTCTCCATTGCATTCCAAATTCCATTCCATTCCATTCCACTTTCCATTCCATTCCATTCCACGTTCCATTCGACATTCCATTGCACATTCCTTTCCATTCCATTCCACATTCTGTTACATTCTATTGCACATTGCATTTCGTTCCATTCCACGATCCATTCAACATTCCATTCCATATTCTATTCCATTCCATTCCACGTTCCCTTCCATTCCATTCCACGTTCAATTCCATTCAATTGCATTACTCTTTCCATTCCTTTCCATTTCATTCCATTCCACGTTCCATTCCATTCCATTCCATTCCACATTCCATTCCACATTCCATTCAGTTCCATTCCAATGCACAATCCATTCCACATTTCATTCCACTTTCCAATCCATTCCATTTGACATTCCATTCTACTCTATTCCAGAGTCCATTCCACGATACGTTTCGTTCCATTCCACGTTCCATTCCACGTTCCATTCCTCACACGATTCCACATTCCATTCCATTCCATTCCACTTTCCATTCCACTTTGCATTCCACATTCCATTCCATTCCATTCCATTCCACATTCCATTCCATTCCATTCCATTCCACATCGCATTCCATCCAACATTCCATTCCACATTCCATTCCACATCCCTTTCCACATTCCATTCCATTCAATTTCACAGTGAATTCTATATTCCATTCCATTGCATTCCTCATTCGATTCTACATTCTGTTTCATTCCATTTCATTCCACATTCCATTCCTCATTCCATTCCATTCCATTCCACTTTCCCTACCACCTTCCATTCCATTCCGTTCCGCATTCCACTCCATTGCTTTCAACTTTCCACTTCATTACATTCCGCGTTCCATTCCACGTTCCATTCCATTTTCCATTCGTTTTTTTCCTATCCACATTCCATTCCATTCCATTACACATTCCATTCTACATTTCACTCCATTCCATTCCATATTCCATTCCACATTTCATTTCATTCCATTCCACATTGCCTTCCACATTCCATTACATTCCATTCCACATTCCATTTCACATTCCATTCTATTCCATTCCACATTCCATTCCATTCCATTCCACATTCCATTCCATTCCATTCCACATTCCATTCCACATTCCATTCCATTGCACATTCCATTCCACATTCCATTCCATTCCATTTCACTTTCCATTCCATTCCATGGCATTTTATTCCATTCCATTCCACATTCCATTCCATGTTCCATTTGTCGTTCTATTCCACATTCCATTCTACATTCCATTCCATTCCAAATTCCATTCCATTGAATTCCACATTCCATTCCACATTCCATTCCTTTCCATTCCACATTCCATTCAACATTCCACTCCACTTTTCATTCCAAATTCCATTCCATTCTATTCCGAATTCCAATCTTTATTCCGTTCTATTCCATTGCACATTCCATTATACTTTCCATTGCATTCCATTTCAGATTCCATTCCTTTCGATTCCATTCCAAATTCCATTCCATTCCATTCCATTTCAAATTCCATTCCATGTTCCCTCCCGATTCATTCCACTTTACATTCCACGTTCCATTCCACGTTCCTTTCCACATTCCATACCACTTTACATACAATTTCATTCCATTGCATTCCTCATTGCTTTAGACATTTCATTAAATTCCATTCCATTCCACATCCCATTCCATTCCATTCCACATCCCATTCCATTCCATTCCACATCCCATTCCATTCCATTCCACATTCCATTCCACATTACATTCCACATTCCATTACACATTCCATTACACATTCCATTACACATTTCATGCCATTCCAATCCGTTCTACATTCCATTCCACTCCATTCAATTCCACGTCCCATTCCACATTTCAATCCTTTCCATTCCACGTTCCACTCCATTCCATTGCACATTCCATTACATTCCATTCCATTCCAATCCATATTCCAATCCATTCCATTCAATTCCACTTTCCATTCCACTTTGCATTCCACATTCCATTCCATTCCTTTCCGCATTCCATTCCATTCCTTTCCGCATTCCATTCCATTCCATTTCATTGCATTCCACATTGCATTCCAGTCCATTCCATAACACATTCCATTGTGTTCCATTCCATTCCACGTTCCATTCCACATTGCATTCCATGCAATTCCACTTTCCATTCCTTTCCATTGCACATTCCATTCAATTTCATTCCATGCCAGTCTACATTCCATTCCATTCCATTCGACATTACATTCCGTTGCATTCCATATTCCATTCCATTACTTTCCACTTTCAACTCCATTCCATTCCACATTCCAGCACATTGCATTCCATTCCAATCTATCCCATTCCATTACATTCCACTTTCCGTTCCATTCCATTGCACATTGCATTCTCTTCCATTCCAATTTACTCCATTTCACTTTCCATTCCATTTTCCATTCCCTTCCATTTCATTCCAGTACACATTCCATTCCATTCGACTCTGTTCCACTTTCCATTCCATTAAATTCCAAATTCCATTCCATTCCATTCCACATTCCATTCCATATTGCATACCATTCCTTTCCCTTCCACATTCCATTCCATATTCCATTGCATTTCATTACATTCCTGTCCACTTTCCATTCCATTCCACTGCATTCCAGTCCACATTCCATTCCATTCCAGTCCATTCCAATTTCCATTCCATTAAATTCCACATCCCTTTCTGTTCCGTTCCACATTCCATTCCATTCCATTCCATTCCAAATTTCCTTCCATTCCATTACAAATTCCATTCCATTCCATTCCACGTTCTATTGCATGACATTCCACATTTCATTCCACATTCCATTCCTTTTCATTCCACATTCCATAACATTCCAGTCCACATTCCATTCCATTCCATTCCAGTCCACATTCCATTCCATTCCACATTCCATTCCATTGCGTTCCACATTAAAGTCCATTCCATCCCACATTCTATTCCATTTAATTTCATTGCAGTCCATATTCCATTCTATTCCATTACATTCCACATTCCTTTCCATTCCATTTCACATTTCATTCCATTCTATTCCACTTCACATTTCATTCCATTCCATTTTCCATTCCAAGTTGCATTGCACTTTATATTCCACGTTCCATTCCACATTCCATTCCACATTCCATTCCACATTCCATTACACATAGTATGCCATTCCATTCCGTTTTACATTCCATTCCACTCCATTCAATTCCACCTACCATTCCACATTTCAATCTTTTCCATTCCACGTTCCACTCCATTCCATTGCATATTCCATTCGATTCCATTCCAATCCAGTTCAAATTCCAATCCATTCCATTCAATTCCACATTCCATTCCACTTTGCATTCCACATGCCGTTCCATTCCATTCCGCATTCCATTCCATTCCATTTCATTGCATTCCACATTCCATTCCATTCCATTCCATGACACATTCCATTGCGTTCCATTCCATTCCACATTCCGTTCCACATTGCATTCCATGCAATTCCATTTCTTTCCACTTTCAACTCCATTCCATTCCACATTCCAACACATTCCTTTCCATTCCAATCTATCCCATTCCATTACTTTCCACTTTCCGTTCCATTCCTTTGCACATTGCATTCTCTTCCATTCCAATTTACTCCATTCCACTTTCCATTCCATATTCCTTTCCCTTCCATTTCATTCCAGTACACATTCCATTCCATTCCACTCTGTTCCACTTTCCATTCCATTAAATTCCAAGTTCCATTCCATTCCATTCCTCATTCCATTCCATATTCCATACCATTCCTTTCCCTTCCACATTCCATTCCATATTCCATTCCCTTCCATATTCCATTCCCTTCCATTGCATTCCTGTCCACATTCCTTTCCATTCCATTGCATTCCAGTCCACATTCCATTCCATTCCAGTCCATTCCACTTTCCATTCCATTAAATTCCACATCCCTTTCCGTTCCATTCCACAATCCATTCCATTCCATTCCATTCCAAATTTCCTTCCATTCCATTACAAATTCCATTCCATTCCATTCCGCGTTCTATTGCATGACATTCCACATTTCATTCCACGTTCCATTCCTTTTCATTCCACATTCCATACCATTCCAGTCCACATTCCATTCCATTCCACATTCCATTCCATTCCACATTCCATTCCATTGCGTTCCACATTAAATTCCGTTCCATCCCACATTCAATTCCATTTAATTTCATTCCAGTCCACATTCCATTCCATTCCACGTTCCTTTCCATTCCGTTTCACATTTCATTCCATTTCATTCCACTTTACATTTCATTCCATTCCAATTTCCATTCCAAGTTCCATTTCACTTTATATTCCACGTTCCATTCCATGTTCCATTCCGTATTCCATTCAATTTCTTTCCTTTCCCTTTTCCATTACATTTCATTTCATTCCAAATTTCTTTCCATTTCATTCCAAATTCCTCTCTAGTTTCCATTCAATTCCATTCCACATATCATTTCACATTCCATTCCATTCAATTGAAGTTTACATTTGAAATTCCATTCCTTTCCATTCTACATTCCCCTCCACATTCCATTCCATTCCATTCCTAAGTCCATTCCACATTCCATTCCATTCCAATACGTATTACAACACACATTCTTTTCTATTACATTCCACATTTCTTTCCACATTCCATTCCATTCTATTCCACATTCCATTCAACGTTCCATTCCACAATCCATTCCATTCCATTCCAAATTCCATTCCATTCGGTTCCACGTTCCGTTCTGCATTCCATTTCAATCCACATTCCATTCCATTCCCCATTCCATTCCGTATTCCATCCCATTCCATTCCAAATTCAATTCTCTTCCACTTTCCATTCCACATTCTATTGTATATTCCATTCCATTCCATTCCATTCCATTCCACATTCCATTCTACTTTTCATTCCATTCCATTCCACATTCCATTCCACTTTCCATTCCATTCCATTCCACATTCCATTCCACTTTCCATTCCATTCCATTCCACATTCCATTCCACTTTCCATTCCATTCCTTTCCACTTTCCATTCCATTCCATTCCATATTCCATTCTAATTTCTATTTCATTCCATTCCACATTCCATTCTACTTTCCATTCCTTTCCATTACACATTCCTTTTTACATTCCATTCCATTCCATTCCACATTCCATTGCATATTCCATTCCATTCCATTCAACATTCCATTCAATTCCATTCCACATTCCATTCCATTTCATTCTATATTCCTTTCTCTTCCATTCCATTCCATTCCATTCCACATTCCATTCCATTCCATTCCATTCTGTTACATTCCATTCCATGCCATTCCACAAACCATTCCATTCCATTTCACATTCTATTCTACATTCCATTCCATTTCAATCCACATTCCATTCCACATTCCATTCCATTCCATTAGATGTTCCCTTCCACATTCCATTCCATTCCGTTCCGCATTCCACTCCATTGCTTTCCACTTTCCACTTCATTACATTCCACGTTCCATTCCACGTTCCATTCCATCTTCCATTCCTTTTTTTCTATCCACATTCCATTCCATTACATTACACATTCCATTCTACATTTCACTCCATTCCATTCCATATTCCATTCTACATTTCATTTCATTCTATTCCACATTGCCTTCCAAATTCCATTACATTCCATTCCACATTCCATTCCATTCCATTCCACATTCCATTCCATTCCATTCCATATTCCATTCTACATTCCATTCCTTTCCATTCAACATTCCATTCCACATTCCATTCCATTCCTTTGAATTCCATATTACACTGCACATTCCATTCCTTTCCATTGCAGTCCCCATTCCACTCCATTGCATTACAATCCACATTCCGTTCCATTCCATTCCACATTCCATTCCATTCCATTTCACATTCCATTCCATTCCATTTCACATTCCATTCCATTCCATGGCATTATGTTCCATTCCATTCCACATTCCATTCCACATTCCATTCGACGTTCTGTTCCACATTCCATTCTACATTCCATTCCATTCCAAATTCCATTCCATTGAATTCTACATTCCTTTCCATTCCAAATACCATTCCATTGAATTCCACATTCCATTGTACATTCCATTCCTTTCCATTCCACATTCCATTCAACATTCCACTCTACTTTTCACTCCACATTCCATTCCATTCTATTCCGAATTCCAATCTTTATTCCATTCTATTCCATTGCACATTCCATTATACTTTCTATTGCATTCCATTCCACATTCCATTCCTTTCGATTCCATTCCAAATTCCATTCCATTCCATTACATTCCATTTCAAATTCCATGCCACGTTCCCTTCCGATTCATTCCACTTTCCATTCCATGTTCCATTCTACGTTCCTTTCCACATTCTATACCACATTACATACAATTTCATTCCATTGCATTCCTCATTGCTTTACACATTTCATTAAATTCCATTCCATTCCACTTTCCATTCCATTCCATTCCACATTCCATTCCACTTTCCATTCCATTCCTTTCCACATTCAATTCCATTCCTTTCCATATTCCATTCTACTTTGTATTCCATTCCATTCCACATTCCATTCTACTTTCCATTCCTTTCCATTCCACATTCCTTTCTACATTCCATTCCACATTCCATTGCATATTCCTTTCCATTCCATTTAACATTCCATTCAATTCCTTTCCACATTCCATTCCATTTCATTCTACATTCCTTTCTATTCCATTCCATTCCATTCCATTCCACATTCCATTCCATGCCATTCCACTCTGTTACATTCCATTCCATGCCATTCCACAATCCATTCTGTTCCATTACACATTGTATCCAACATTCCATTCCATTTCATTCCACATTGTATTCGACGGTCCTTTCCATTCCATTCTGCATTCCATTCCATTTCAATTTCCATTCTATTCCATACCACGTTCCATTCAACATTCCATCCCAGTTCATTCCACATTCAATTCCACTCCATTTCACATTCCATTCCATTCCATTCTATTCCACATTTCATTCCATTCCATTCCATGTTCCATAACTTTCCATTCCAAGTTCCATTGCAAATTCCATTCCATTATATTCCATTCCAGATTCCATTCCTTTCCATTCCATTCCATTCCACATTCAATGTCACATTCCATTCCACTCCATTCCACATTTCTTTGAACATTCCATTCCATATTCCATTCCATGTTGCATTCCATTCCATTCCACTTTCCATTCATTTCCATTGAACTTTACTTTCCATTCCATTCCACATTCCATTCCACTTTCTATTCCAGATTCCATTCCACATTCCATTCCATTCCACATTCCTTTGAACATTCAATTCCATTCCATTTCAAATTCCATTCCATTCCATTCCATTCCAAATTCCATTCCAATCCATTCCACATTCCATTCCATTCCAATCCATTCTAGATTCCATTCCATTCCATTCCATTCCACATTCCATTCCAACTTACATTCAAATCCATTCCACATTCCATTCCACTTTCCATTCTATTCCATTTCAAATTCCATTCCACTTTACATTGTATTCCATTCCACATTCCTTTCCATTCCATTCCATTCTATTTCATTCCATTGCATTTCATTCCACATTGTAAGCATTCAATTCCATATGATTTTCCATTCCACATTCTATTTCATTCCACTGCACCCTCCATTCCATCGCATTCCATTCCAATCCATAACATTCCACATTCCATTGCACTTCATTCAATTCCATTTCACATTCCGTTCGATACCATTCAATTCCATATACAGTTCCATTGCATTCTATTCCCCAATACATGCCATTCCTTTCCACATTCCATTCCATTCCATTCCGGATTCCATTGCATATTCCATTGCATTCCATTCCAGTCCACATTCCGTTATATTCCATTCCACATTCAAATCCATTCCATTCCAAATTCCTTTCCACTCCATTCCAATCCTTTCTGAATTCCATTCAATTCCATTCCACATTCCATTGCACATTCCATTCCACATTCCATTTCACATTCCATTCCATTACAGTACGCATTACTTATCATTCCGTTCGACATTCCAATCCATTTCATTTGATTACATTCAACAATCCATTTCACATTCCATTCCCCGTTTAATTCCACATTCCATTCAATTCCATTCCACATTCCATTCCATTCCATTCCACAATCCATTCCATGCCATTCCATTCCATTCCACATTCCCTTTCACATTCAACAGCATTCCATTCCACTTTCTATTCCATTCCCCTTTCCGTGCCTTTCCATTCCATTCCATTCCGCATTCCATTCCACATTCCATTCAATTCAATTACACATTCCATTCCATTCCATTTCATTCCATTCCACACTCCATTCCACATTCCATTCCATGCCATTCCATTCGTTTCCACATTCCATTCCACATTCCATTCCTTTCCCTTGCATTTCATTGTGCATTCCATTCCATATTCCATTCAATTCCATTCCACCTTCTATTCAATTCCATTCCATTCCATTCCACATTCCATTCCATATTCCATTCCTTTCCATTGCACATTCCATTGCATACCATTCCACATTGAATTCCACATTCCATTCCATTCCACTTCACATTTGATTGCACATTATATTCCATTCCATTCCACATTCAAATCCACATTCCATTCCACATTATATTCCACATTCCATTGCATTCCTTTCCACATTCAATACCATTACATTCCATTCCAATCCATTAGACGTTCCATTCCACATTCAATTCCATTCCATTCCACATTCCATTCCATTCCATTCCATTCCATTTTCCTTTCCGTTCCATTCCCTTCCACTTTCCCTTCCATTCCGTTCCACTTTCCATTCCACATTCGATTCCACGTTCCATTAGACGTTCCATTCCACTTTTGCTTGCATTCCATTACAAATTCCATTCCATTTTCAATTTCATTCCATTCCGCATTCCATTCCATTCCGCATTCCAATGTATTCCATTCCATATTCCATTCTATTCCATTCCACATTCCATTCCGTTCCATTCCACATTGCATTCCATTCCATTACATTCCACATTCCATTAGTTTCCATTCCACGTTCTATTTCATTCCATTCGGCATTCCATTCCATTCCATTCCAGGTTCCATTACACATTACATTCCATTACAAAATCCATTGCATTCCCCTATCCATTGAATTCCATTCCACTTTCCATTGCACATTCCATTCCATTCCATTCTACACTCTATTCCACATTCCGTTCCACATTCCATTGCACACTCCATTCCATTCGACTTTCGATGCCATTCCATTCCACATCCCTTTCCACGTTCAATTCCATTCCATTCCACCTTGAATTCCAATCCATTCCACATTCCATTCCATTCCTTTCCATTCCACATTGCATTCCATTCCTAACCACAATCCATTCCATTCCATTCCACATTCCATTCCACTTTCCTTTCCATTACATTTCACATAGAATGTGGAATGGAATGTGCAATGGAATGTAATTGAATGTGGAATGGAATGTGGAATGGTATGGAATGGAATGTGGAATGGAATGTAATGGAATGGGAAATGGAATGGAAGACAATGTGGAATGGAAAGGGATGGAATGTGGAATAGAATGTTGAATGGAATTGAATGTGGAATGGGATGAAACTGAATGTGTAATCAAATGGAAAAGAATGTGGAATGGATTGTGGCCTGGAATGGAATGTAATTTGGAATGGAAAGTGGAATGGAATGGAATACAATGTGGAATGGAAGGGAAAGGAATGTGGAATGGAATGTGGAATGGAATGCAGTTGAATGTGCAAAGGAATGTGGAATGCAATAGAATGGAATGGAATGTGGAGGGGAATGGAATGGAATGTGGCATGGAATTGAAATAATGTGGAATGGAACGGAATAGAATATGGAATGGAATGTGGAATGGAATGGAATGGAAATTGGAATGGAATGGAATGGAAAGTGGAATGGAATGGAATGGAAGGGAATGCGGAGTGATATGGAATGGAACGTGGAATGGAATGAGGAATAAATTGGAATGGAATGGAAGTGAATATAGAATGGAATGGAGTGGAATGGAATTTGGAATGGAATGTGGAATGCAACATGGAATTGAATGTGGAATGAAATGTGGAATGGAAGGTTGTGGAATGTGGAATGGAATGGAATGTAAAGTGGAATCGAATGGAATGGACTGTTGAATAGTATGTGGAATGGAATGCAATTTGGAGTGGAATGGAATTTAATGGTATGGAATATGGAATTGAATGGAATGGAATGTGCAGTGGAATATTGATTGGAATGGAATGGAACGTAGAATGGAACTTTGAATTGAATGTGGAATGGAACACGGAATGGAACGTGGAATGGAAAGTGAAATTAAATGAGGAATGGAATTTAATGGAATGTGGAATAGATGGGAATCTAATGTGCAATGGAATGTGGAACAGAATGGAATGAAATGGAATGGAATGCGGAATGGAATGGAATGGAATGTGTAATGTGAAGGAATGGACTGTGGAATGGAAGGGAATGATTTGGAAAGTGGAATGGAAGTAAATGGAATGGAATCGAATGTCTAATCGAATGGAATGTAAAGTGGAACAGAATGGAATGAAACGTGGAATGGAATGCGAAATGGAATGTGGAATGGAACGTGGAAAGGAATGTGGAATTTAATGTGGAATGGAATGTGAAATGGAATGGAAAGGAATGTCGAATCAAATTGGGAATGGAATGTGAAATGGAATGGAATGGAATGTGGAATCAAAAGAAATGGCATGTTAAATGGATTGTAGAATGGAATGGAATGGAATGTGGAATGGATTGTGGAATACAATATGGGATGGAATGAATAGAATGTGGAATGGAATGTGCAATGGAATGAAATGGAATGTGGAATGGAATGTGGAATGTAATGTGGAATACAACGGAATGGAATGTGGAATTGAGTGTGGAATGGAATGTGGAATGGAACGTGCAATGGAGCTTGGATTGCAATGGAATGGAACGTGGAAGGGAATATGGAATGGAAACTGGAATGCAATGGAATGGAATGGAAAGTGGAATGGGACGTGGAGTGGAATGGAATGGAATGTGGACTGTAATGAAATGGAGTCTGGAATGGAACACGGAACGGAACGGAATGGAATGAGGAATGGAATGTTGAATTTAATCTGGAATGCAATGTGGAATGGAACGTGGAATGGAAAGCGGAATGCAACGTGGAATGGAAAGTGGAATGCAACGTGGAATGGAAAGTGGAATAAAATGTGGAATGGATTAGAATGGAATGTGGAATGGAATGGAATGGAATCGAATTGAATGTGGAATGGAATGGAATGGAATGGAATGTGGAATGGAATTTAATGGAATGTGGAATGGAATGGAATAGAATATGGAATGGAAAGTGGAATGGAATGGAGTGGAATTTTCAATGGAAAAGAATGGAATTTGGAATGACATGTGGAACGGAACGGAATGGAATTTGGAATTGAATGTGGAATGCAATGTGGAATGGAACGCAGAATGCAACGTGGATTGGAATGTAATGGAACGTGGAATGAAATGTGGAATGGAACTAAATGGAATGGGGAATAGAATCTGGAACGGAATGGAAAGGAATTTGGATTGAAATGTTGAATTTTATATGGAATGCAATGTGGAATGTAATTTAGAATGGAAAGTGGAAAGGAACGTGCAATGGAACATGGAAGAGAATGGGGAAGGGAATAGAATGGAATGTGGAATGGGATGGAGTGGAATGGAATGGAATGGAATGGAATGGAATGTGGAATGGAATGAAATGTAAAGTGGAATGGAATGGTATAGAATGTGGAATGGAATGTGGTATGAATTGTGGAATGGAATGTGGAATGGATTGTGGAATGGAATGGAATGGAACGTGGAATGGAATGGAATGGAATGGAACGTGGAATGGAAAGTGAAATTGAGAGGAATGGAATGTTGAATAGAATGTGGAATGGAATGCAATGGAATGTGGAATGGAATAGAATGGCATGTGTAATGGACTGGACTTTAATATGGAATGTAATGGAATGGAATGGAATGTGAAATTGAAGTTGGAATGGAATGGATTGGAATGTGGAAAGGAATGCGGAAAGTAGTGGAGTGGAATGTGTAATGGAAGATGGAAGGGAATGGAATGGAATGTGGAATGCAATGGAATGAAACCTGGAATGGAAGGTGGATGGGACGTGGAATGGAACTTGAAATGCAATGAGGAATGAAAGGTGGAATGCAATCGAATGGATTGTGGAATGGAATGTAATGGAACGTGGAATGGAAATGAATGGAACGTGGAATGGAAAGGATTGGAATGTGAATGGCTTGGCATGGTATGCAAAGTTGAATGGAATGGAATGGAATGGAACGGAATGTGCAATGGAATGGAATGGAATGTGGAATGGAACAGAATTGAATGTGGAATGGAATGGAATGAAATGCGGAGTGGAATTGAATGGAAAGGAATGTGGAATTGAATGCAATAGAATAGAATGAAATGTAATGGAATGTGGAATGCAACGTGGAATGGAAGGTGGATTGGAATGGAATGGATTGTGGAGTGGAACGGAATGGAATGCAATGGGACAGAATGAAATGGAATGGAATGTGGAATAGAATTTGCAATGGAATGGAATTGAATGGAATGTGGAATGGAATGGAACGTGTAATGGAACGTAGAATGGAACGTGGAATGGAAAGTGGAATGGATTGTGGAATCAAATGTGAAAGGAATTTGTAAAGGAACGTGGAATGGAACCTGGAATGGAATGAAATGGAATGCGGAATGGAATGTGGAATAGATCGTGGAATCGAATGTGAAATGGAATTTGTAATGGAACGTGGAATGGAACCTGGAGTGGAATGAAATGGAATGTGGAATGGAATGTGGAAAGGATTGTGTAATGTAAAGAAGCATGGAATGGAATGGATTGTGGAATGGCATGTGCAACGGAATAGAAAGGAATGTAGAATGGAATTTGGAATAGAATGTGGAATCCAGTGTAATGGAATGTGGAATGGAAAGTGGATTGAAATGGAATAGAATGTGGAATGGAAAGGAATGGAATGTGGAACCGAAGGTGGAATGGAATGCAATGGGATGTGGAATGGAATGTGAAGAGAAATGGAATTTATTGTGGAATGGAACGTGGAATGGAATGAGGAATGCAATGGAATATAACGTGGAACGGAATGTGGAATGGAATGGAATGGAATGTGAAATGGAATGTGGTATGGTATGCGGAATGGTATGTGGAATGGAATGTGGAATGGAAAATAATTTAATGTGGAATGGAATGTGGAATGGAATGTGGAATGGAAAGTGGAATGGAATGGATCGGAACGTGGAATGGAAGATGGAATGCAATGTGCAATGGAACGTGGAAAGGAACGTGGAATGGAACGTGGAATGGAACATGGAATGGAATGTGCTATGGAATGTGGAATGGAGCGTTCAAAGGAATGTGCAATGGAATGTGAAATGGAAAGTGGAATAGAATGGAATGAAACATGGAATGGAACGTGGAATGGAATGGAATGGAACACGGAATTGAATGTGGAATGGAATGTGCAATGGAATGAAATGGATCATGGAATGGAACGTGGAATGGAATGGAAAGGAACGTGGAATGGATTGTGGAATGTAATGTGGAATGGAACTTGGAATGGAATGGAAAGGAACGTGGAATGGAAAGTGTAATGGAATGGAATGATACATGGAATGGAATGTGGAATGGAATGTGGAATGCAACATGGAATGGAATGTGCAACGGAATGTCGAATGGAAGGTCGTGGAATGTGGAATGGAATGGAATGGTATGTGCAATGGAATTCAATGGAATGCAGAATGGAATGAGCTATGGAATGCAATGGAATGTGGAATGGAATGGAATGTGGAGTGCAATGGAATTTAATGGTATGGAATGCAATTGAATGTGGAATGGAATGGAATGTGGAATGCAATGGAATTTAATGGTATGGAATGTGGAATGGAATTGAATGGAATGTGTAGTGGAATCTGTAATGGAATGGAATGGAACCTGGAATGGAACGCGGAATTGAAGGTGGAATGGAAAACAGAATGGAACGTGGAATGGAACGTGGAATGGAATGTGCAATGTTATGTGGAATAGAAAGTGAAACGAAATGGAATGAAACGTGGAATGGACCGTGGAATTGAATGGAATGGAACGTGTAATGGAATGTGGATTGGAATGTGGAATGGAACGTGGAATGGAATGGAATGGAACGCGGAAGGGATCGCGGAATGGAACGTGGAATTGATCATGGAATTGAATGTGCAATTGTAAGCGGAATGGAAAGTTGAATGGAATGGAATGGAACGTGGAATGGACCGTGGAATGGAATGGAATGGAAAGTGTAATGGAATGTGTATTGGAATGTGGAATGGAACGTGGAATGGAATGGAATGGAACGTGGAAAGGAACGTGGACAAAAATGTGGCATGTGGCTCGGAATGGAAAACAGAGAGAAACATGAAATGTAACGTGGAATGGTATGGAATGGAATGTGGAGTGAAATGGAATGGAATGTCGAATGGAATGAGGTACGGAATGTGGAACGGAAAGTGTAAAGGAATGTGGAATTTAATGTGGAGTGCTAAGCGGAATGGAATGTGGAAAGTAATGTGGAATGGAACAGAATGCAATATGAAATGGAAAGGAATAGAATGTGGAATGGAATGTTGAAAGGAATGTGGAAAGGAATGTGGAATGGAATGTGGAAAAAATATGGAATGTAAAGTAATGGAATGTGAAATTGAATGGAATGGAATGTGGAATGGAATGTGGAACAGAATGTGGAATGCAATATGGAATGGAATGTGGAAAGGAATGTGGAATGGAATCTGAAACAGAATGTGGAATGCAATGTGGAATGGAATGTGGAAAGGAAAGTGAAATTAAACCAAATGGAATGTGAAATGGAATGGAATGGAGTGTTGAATGGGGTGGAATGGAATGTGGAGTGGAATGTGGAATGAAATGGAATGGAATGTGGAATGGAATGTTGATTTTAATTTGGAATGCAATGTGGAATGGGACGTGGAAAGGAAAGTGGAATGGAATGAGGAATGGAACATCAAAAAGAATGTGGAATTGAATAGAATGGAATGTGGAATGGAATGGAATGTGGAATGGAATGGAATGGAATATGGAATGGAATGGAATGGAATGTGTAATGGAATGCAATGGAATATGGAATGGAATGTGGAATGGAATGAAATGGAATGTGGAATGGAATGGAATGGAATGTGGAATATCATGTGGAATAGAATGTGAAATGTAATGTGAAATAGAACGGAATGGAATGTGGAACGGAATGTGGAATGGAATGCGGAATGGAATGTGGAATGGAAAGTGGAATGTAACGTGGCGTAGAATGGAATGATATGTGGAATGGAATGAAATTGAATATGGAATGGAATGTGGAAAGGAATGGAATGGAATTTGGAATGGAATGTTGAATTTAATTTGGAATGGTATGTGGAATGGAAGGTGGAATGGAAAATGGGATGGAACGTGCAATGGAACATGGAATAGAATGTGGAATGGAATACAATGCAATGTGGAATGGAATGCAATAGAATGGAATGGAAGGGGATGGAATGGAATCTGGAATGAAATGGAATGGTATATGGATTGGAATGGAATGGAATGTGGAATGGAATGTTGAGTGGAATGGAATGGAATGGAATGTGGAATTGAAGACGGATTGAATGGAATGGAATGTGGAATGGAATGTAGAAAGGAATGTGGAATGGAAAGTGGAAAGGATTGTGGAAAGGAATGGAATTGAATGTGCAATGGAATGGAATGGAATGGAACGGAATGTGGAATGGAAGGTGGCATTAAATGGAATGGAATATAATGTGGAATGGAATGGAATTCACTGTAGAATGGAATGGAATGGTTTGTGGAATGGAATGCAATGGAATGTGGAGAGGAATGTGGAAAGGAGTGGAGTAGAATGTGGAATGGAAGGTGGTGTCGAATGGAATGGAATGTGGAATGGAATAGAATGAAACGTGGAATGGAACGTGGAATGCAACGTGGAATGGAAATTTGAATGGAATGTGGAATAAAAGGCGGAATGACATGGAATGAATTGTGGAATGGAATGGAATGGAACGTGGAATGCAACGGAATGGAACGTGTAATGGAAAGGTATGGAATAAGGAATGCTATGGAATGGTATGGAATGTTGAATGGAATGGAATGGAATTTAATGGAATTTGCAATGGAATGGAATGGAATGTGGAATGGAATAGAATGGAATGTGGAACTGAATGGAATGGAATATGTAGTGGAATGGAATGCAATGGAATGTGAAATGGAATGAAACGGAATAGAATGAAATATAATGGAATTTGGAATGGACCGCGGAATGGAAGGTGGAATGGAATGGAATGAATTGTGGACTTTAATGGAAAGGAACGTGCAATTTAAATGAATTGAATGTAGAATGCAATGGAATGGTGTGGAAAGTGGAATGAAATGGAATGGAATGGAATGGAATGTGCAATGGAATGGATTGGAAAGTGGAAATGAATAGAATCCAATGTGGAATGGAATATTTTGTAACGTGGAGAGGATTGGAATTGAATGGTATTTAGAATGGAATGCAATGGAATAGAATGAAATGGAAGGGAATGTAGAATGGAATGTGAAACGGAATGGAATGCAATGCAATGTTAAATGGAAAGGAACGTGGAATGGAACGTGGAATGAAACGTGGAATGGAATGTGGAATGGAACGTGGAATGCAATGTGAAATGGAATATGGAAAGGAACGTGGAATTGAACCTGGAATGGAATGGAATGGAATGTGGAATAGAAAGTAGAATGGAAAGAGGAATAGAAGGAATGTATGGAGGAATGGAATCTGCAATGGAATGGAATGGAAGGTGGAATGGAATGTGGAATACAATGTGGAATACAATGGAATGGAATGCGGAATGTAAAGTGGACTGCAATGGAATGGAATGTGGAATACAATGGAATGGAACGTGGAATCGAAAGTGGAATGGAATGCAATGGGATGTGGAATGGAATGTGGTCTAAAATAGAATGCAATATGGAATTGAATGTGGTATGGAATGTGGAAAGTATTGTGGAATGGAATGGAATGTAAGCTGGAATGGAATGTGGAATAGAATGGAATGGAATGTGGAATGGAATCTGGAATGGAATGTGGAAAGGAATGTGAAAAGGAAAGTGGAATGGAATGGAACCGTAAGGGGAATGGAACGTGGAGTGCAATGGAACGGATAGTGGAATGGAATGTGGAATGGAATGCAAAGGAATGTGGAAAGGAATGTGCAATGGAATGTGGAATAGAGTGGAATGGAATGTGGAATGGAATGTGGACTGGAATGGAACGGAATGTGGAGTGGAATGGAACGGAATGTGGAATGGAATGTGGAGTGGAATGTGGAATGGAAAGTGGAAACCAATGGAATGGAAGGTGGAATACAATGTGGAATAGAATGTGGAATGGAATGGAATGGAATGTGGAATGGAAAGTGGAATATAATGTGGAATGGAATATGGAATGGAATTGAATGGAATGTGTAATGGAATGGATTGGAATTTAGAATGGAAGGTGGAATGGAATGCAATGGAATGTGGAATGGAACGGAATGGAATGTGGAATGGAATGTGGAATGGAATGGAATGGAATGTGGAATGGAATGTGGAATGGAGTGTGGAATGGAATGTGGAATGGAGTGTGGAATGGAATGTGGAATTGAAAGGAATGGAATGTGGAATGCAATGTGGAATGGAGAGTGGAATGGAATGTGGAATGGAAGGGAATGGAATGTGGAACCGAATGTGGAATGGAACGGAAAGGAATGTGGAACGGAATGTGGAATGAAAAATGGAATGGAATGGACTGGATTGTGTAATGGAATGGAATGGAATGGTGTGGAATAAGGAATGGAACGGAATGGAAAGTGGAATGGATCGTGCAAAGGATTGTGGATTGGAACGTTCAATGGAATGTGGAATGGAAGTTGGAAAGCAATGAAATGGAACATGGAATGGAATGTGGATTAGAAATGAAAGGAACGTGGAATGGAATGTTGAATGGCATGGAATGGAACATGAAATGGAATGAAACCTGGAATGGAATGGGTTGGAGTGTGTAATGGAATGGAATGGAAAGTGGAATGGAATGGAATGGAATGTGGAATATAATGGAATGGAATTTGAAATGGAATGGAATGTGGAATGGAATGGAATGTGGAATGGAATGTGGAATGGAATGGAATGGAACATGGAATAGAAAGTGGAATGGAATGTGGAAAGTAATGGAATGGAATGTGGAATGGAATGGCATGGCATGGAATGTGGAATAGAAGAGAATGGAATGGATTGGAATGCGGAATGGAATGGAATGGAATGTGCAATGCAATGGAGTGGAATGGAATGAGGAATTGAATGGAATGGAATGTGGAATGGAATGTAATAGAAGGTGGAATGCAATGGAATGCAACGTGGAATAGAATATGGAATGGAATGTGGAAAGGAATGTGGAATATAATTGAATGGAATGTGGAATAAAGTCGAATGGAATGTGGAACAGAATGGAATGGAATGAAATGTGGAATAGCATGGAATGCAATGGAATGGAGTAGGGAATGGAATGAAATGGAGTGTGGAAATAAATACAATGGAAAGGAATGTGAAATTGAATTTATTGGAATGTGGAATGGAAAGGAATTCAATGTGGAATGGAATGGAATGGTAGGTTACAGGGAATGTGGAATGGTATTTGGAATGGAATGGAATGGAACGGAATGTGGAAAGGAATGTAATTGATTTTGGAATAGAATGGAATGAAATGGATTGTGGAATAGAATGGAATAAAATGCAATGGGAAATGGAATGTGGAATGGAATGTGGAATGGAACAGAATGAAATGTGAAACGGAATGTAACACGGAATGAAATGGAATGCAATGTGCATTGGAATAGAAGGCAACGTGTAATGGAATAGAATGGAATGGAAAGTGAATTGCAATTTGGAATGGAATGCGAAATGGAATGTATAATGGAATGTGGAATTTAAAGATGAATGGATAGTGGAAAGGAATGTGGAATGGAAAGTTGAATGGATAGTGGAAAGGAATGTGGAATGGAACGGAATGGAATGTGGGATGGAATGTGAAATGTAATGTGCAATGGAAAGTCGTATGGAATGGCATGGAAAGTGTAATTGAATGTGGAAAGAATGTGGAATAGACTGTTTAATGGAGTGTGGAATGGAATGTGGAATGGAACGGAATGGAGTGTGGGTAAAAATGTCGAGTGGAACGGAATGGAATTTGGAATGGAATGTAGGATGGAACGTGAAATGGAGTGGAATTGAATGTAGAATTCAACGTGCCAAGGAATGTAATGAGACATCGAATGGAAAGTGGAATGGAACATAGAATTGAATAGAATGAAATGTGAAATGGAATGTGGAATTGAATGTGCAAAGGAATGGAATGGAATGTGTAATGGAATGGATTAGGGAATGGAAAGGAATGGAAAGTGAAATGGAATGTGGAATGGGATGTGAAATTAAAAGAGGAATTGAATGTGGAATGGAATGTATGTGACGTGTAATGAAATGGAAAGGAAGGAGGAATGGAACGTGGAATGGAACATGGACAGCAACGTGGAGTGGAAGGTGGAATGGAAAGAAATGCAATGTGGAATGGAGAGGAACACAATGTGGAATCAAACGTGGAATGGAATGGAATGGAATATGGAATGGAATGAGGAACGGAATGTGGAATTGAATGGAATGGAATGTGGAATGGAACAGAATGGAGCGTGGAATTGAATGGAATGGAATGGAATGCGAAATGGAATGTGATATGGAATTTGGAATGGCATGAAATGGAAAGTAGAATGGTATAGATTGGAATGTGGAATGGAATGGAATGGAACATGGAATGGAAGGTGGAATGGAAAGTAGAATGGAGTGTGGAATGGAATGTGGAATTGAAAGGAATGCAAAGTGAAATGGAATGTGGAATGGAATTTAAAGGAATGTTGAAAGGAAAATGGAAGAGAATGTGGAAGGGAATGTGGAATGGAATGCAATAGAATGTGGAATTGAATGTGAAATGGAAAGTGGAATGGAAAGTGGAAAGGAATGGAATGGAAAGAGGAACGGAATATGGAATGGAACGTGGAATGGAAAGTGGAATGGAATGGAAATGAATGCGGAACGTAATGTGGAATGGAATGGAAAGGAATGTGGAATGGAATGTTGAATGGAAAGTGAAATGGAATGGAATGCAATGGAATGTGAAATGGAATGTGGAATGGAATATGAAATGGAACGTGGAATGGAAAGTGAAATGGAACGTGGAATGGAATGTGGAATGGAATGAAATGGAACATGGAATGGAAAGTGGAATGGAGTGTGGAATGGAATGGAATGGAATGCAATGTGGAATGGAATGTGGAATGGAATGTGGAATGGAATGGAATGTGGAATGGAATGTGCAATGGAATGTTATGGAATGTGCAAAGGAAAGTGAAATGGAATGTGGAAGGAAATGCAGTGGTATGTCAAATAGAATGTGGAATGGAATGTGAAATGGAATGTGGAAAGTAATGTCGAAAGGAATGGAATGGGACGTGGAAAGGAATGGAATGGAAATAGGAATCCATCGTGGAATGGAACTCGGAAAGGAATTTTGAATGGAATGCAATGTAATGTGGAATGAAATGTGGAATGGAATATGGAATGGAATGTGGAATGGAATGTGGAATGGAATGGAATGGAATGCAATGGAATAGAATGGAAAGGATTGTGGAATACAATGTGAAATGGAACCTGGAATAGAATGGAACATAATGGGGAATGGAAGGCGAAAATTAACTGAATGGACCTTGGAATGGAACGTAGAATGGAACATTGAATGGAATGGAATGGAATGTGGAATGGAATGAAATGGAATGTGGAGTGGAATGGAATGGACTGTGGAATGTAAACTGGAATGCAATGGAATGGAATGGGGAATGGAATGGAATGGAATGTGAAATGGAATGTGGAATGGAATGCAATGCAATGTGGAATTGAATAGAAAGGAATGTGGAATGGAATGTGGTACGGAATGTGCAATGGAGTGGAATGGAATGTGGAATGGAAAGGAATGGAATGGAATGTGGAATGGAATGGAATGGAATATGGAATGTATTGTGAAATGTAATGGAAGGGATGGGGAATGGAATGGAATGGAATGTGAAATGGAATGTGGAATGGAAAGTAAAACGGAATGTGGAATGGAATGGAATACAATGTGGAAAGGAATGGAAAAGAATGTGGAATGCAATGCGGAACGGAATGTGGAATGGAATGTGGAAAGGAATGTGGAATGGAATGTGAAATGGAATGTGGAATGGAATGGAACGGAATGTGAAACGGTATGTGGTAATGAATGTGGAATGGAATGTGGAAATGAATATGGAATGCAACAGAATGGAACGTGAAATTGAATGGAATGGAATGTGGAATGGAAGGTGGAATGGTATGGAATGCAATGTGGAATTTAATGTGGAAAGGAATGGAACGCAATGTGGAACGGAATGTGGAATGAAACGTAGAATGGATTAGAATGCAATGAGGAATGGAATGGAATGGAATGGTATGGAACGTGGAATGGAATGGAATGGAAAGTGGACTGGAATGGAATGGATAGTTGAATGGAATGGAATGGAAAGTGGAAAGGAATGTGGAATGGGATGGTATGGAATGTGGAATCGAATGGTATGGAATGTGGAATGGAATTAAATGGAACGTGGAGTGGAACGTGCATTGGAATGCGTAGTGGACCGTGCAATGGAAAGTGGAAAGGAACGTGGAAAGCAACATGGAATGGAATGACATTGGAATGGAATGGAATGGAATGTGGAATGGAAGGGAATGGAATGTCGAATGGAATGGAATGGAATGGATTGGAATGTGGAATGCAATGGAACTGAATGTGGAATGGAATGGAATGGAATGGAATGTGGAGTGGAATATGGAACGGAATTGAATGGAATGTGAAATGGAAAGAAATGGAATTTGGAATGGAATGCATTGGAATGTGGAATGAAATGGACCGTGAAATGGAATGGAATGGAATGTGGAATGTGAAATGCAATGTGGAATGGAATGTTAAAAGGAATGTGGAATGGAATGAAAAATGGAATGGGGAATGGAATTTGAAATGAAACGTGGAATGAAATGTGGAATGGAATGAAATGGAGCATGGAATGGAATGGAACGGAACGTGGAATTTAATAGAATGAAACGTGGAGTGGAAAGTGGAATGGAATGGAATGGATTGTGGAATGGAATGGAATATGGAATGGAATGGAATGGAATGTTGAATGGAATGGAATGGAATGTTGAATGGAATGGAATGGAATGTGGAATGCAATGTGGAATGCAATGGAATGCAATGGAATGTGGAATGGAATGTGGCATGGAATGGAATGGAATGTGGCATGGAATGGAATGGAATGTGGAAGGGAATGTGGAATGGAACATTTATTGGAAAACGCAATGGAACGTGGAATGGGACGGGGAATGGATTGTGTAATGGAATGGAATGGAATGTGAAATGGAAGGCAAAGGAATGCGGAATGGAATGTGGAATAGAATGTGGAATATAATGTGGAATGGAATGGAATGGAACGTGGAATGAAATAAATGGAATGCAAATTGGAATGGAATGGAATGGAATGTGAAATGGAATGGAATGGAATGTGGAATGGAATGGAACTGAATGTGGAATTGAATGGAATTGAATGTGGAATGGAATGGAATGGAATGTGCAATGGAATAGAATGGAATAGAATTTGGAGAGGAATTAAATGGAATGTAATGGAAAGTGGAATGGAATGCAATGGAATGGAATGTGGAATGGAATGTGGAATGTAATGGAATGGATTGTGGAATGGAATGGAATGAAATGTGGAATGGAATATGGAATGGATTACGGAATGGTATGTGGAATGGAATGGAATTCAATGTGGAATGGAATATCATGGAAAGTGGAATATAGTGGAATTGAATAGAATGTGGACTGAAATGGTATGGAATGAAATAGAAAGAGGAATGGAATGGAATGGAATGTGAACGGAATGGAATGGAACGTGAAATGGAATGGAATGTAATGTGGAATGGAATGTGGAACGGAATGTAATGGAATGCCGAATGGAATGTGGAATGGAATGGAATGTGGAATCGAAGGTGGAATGAAATGGAATAGAATGCGGAATGGAATGTGGAATGAAATGGAATGGAATGTGGAATGGAAAGTGGAATAGAATGTGTAAAAAATGTGGAATTGAATGGAATGGAATGTGGAATGGAATAGCATGGAATGTGGAATGGAATGGAATGAAATGTGGAATGAAACTTGGAATGGAATGGAATGGAATATGGTGTGGAATATGGAATGGAACGTGGAATAGAATGGAAAGTGGAATGGAATGGAATGGAATGTGGAATTGAATGGAATTGAATGTGGAATGGAATGGAATGGCATGGAATGGTATGTGGAATGGAATGGAGTGGAGTTCATTGTGGAATGGAAGGTGGAATGGAATGGAATGGAAACTGGAATGCAATGGAATGGAATGTGGAATGGAATGGAACGGAATGTCGAATGGAATGGAATGGATTGTAGAATGGAATGTAACCGAAAATGAATGGTATGGATTGGAATGTTGAAAGGAATTGAATGGATTGTGGAATGGATTGTGGAATGGAATGGAATGCGGAATGGAAGGTGGAATGAAATGGAATGGAATGTGGAATGGAATGGAATAGAATGTGGAATGGAATGTGGAATGGAATGTGGAATGGAATGGAGAGGAATGTGGAATCTAAAGTAAAATGGAATGGAATTGAAAGTGAAATGGAATGGAAAAGAATGTGGAATGGAATTTTGAATGGCATAGAATGGAAGGTGAAATGGAATGGAATAGAATGCGGAGTGGAATGTGGAATGGAATGTGGAATTGAATGGACAGGAATGTCTAATGGAATATAATGGAAAGGGAAATAGAATGTGGAACAGAATGTGAAATGGAATGTGGAGTGGAATGTGAAACAGAATGAAATGCAACGTGGAATGCAATGGAATGAAACGTTTAAAGGAATGGTATGGAATGGAACGTGGAATGTAACGTGGAATGGAAAATTGAATGGAATATGGAATGGAATATTGAATGGAATGAAATGGAATTTGGAAATCAATGTGGAAAGGAAAGGAATGGAATGTGGAATGGAATGTGGAATGGAATGCAATGGAATGAGAATTGAATGTGAAATGGAATGGAATGGAATGTGGAATGGAATGTGGAATGGAATGTGGAATGGAATGTGGAACGGAATGTGGCATGGAATGGAAAGGAATATGGAATGGAATGTGGAATGTAATGTGCAATGGAACGTGGAATAGAACGGAATGGAATGTGGAATGGAATGTGCAATGGAAAGTGGAATGGAACGGAAATGAATGTGGAATGGAATGTGGAATGAAACCTGGAATGGAACGTGGAATGGAATGTGGAAAGGAATGGAATGGAATGTGTAATGGAATGGAATGGAATGGAATTTAAAGTGAAATAGAATGTGGAACGGAATGTGAAATGGAATGTGGAATGGAATGTGGAACGGAATGAATTGGAATGTGGAATGGATCGGAATGGAATGGAAAGGAATGGAATGGAATGGAACGTGGAATGGAACATGGAATGGAACGTGGAATGGAATGTGGTATGAATTGTGGAATTGAATAGAATGCAAAGTGGATTGGAAAGTGGAATGGAATGGTATATGGAATGGAATATGGAACGCTGAATGGAATGTAGAATGGAATGTGGAATGGAATGTGGAATGTAACAGAATGGAATGTGGAATGGAATGTGGAATGGATCGTGGAAAGGAACGTGGAGTGGAAAGGAATGGAATGTGGAATGCAAAGTGAAATGGAAAGAAATGGAATGGAATGTGGAGTGGAATGGAATGTAATGTGCAGTGGAATGTGGATTGGAACGAAATGGAATATGGAATGCAATGTGGTATCGAATGGAATGGAACGGAATGTGGAATGGAATGGAATTGAATGTGGAATGGAATGGAGTGGAATGTGGAATGGAATGTGGAATGGAATGGAATGGGAATGGAATGGAATGGAATGCGGAATGGAATGGAAAGGAATTTTGAATAGAATGTGGAGTGCAATTCTATGGAAAGTGGAATTGAATGGAAAGTAATGTGGAATGCAATGTAATGGAATGTGGAATGGAATGGAACGGAATGTGGAATGGTATGTGAAATGGAATGGAATGGAATGGAATGTGGAATAGAGTGTGGAATTGATGGAGTGGAAGGTGCAACGGAATGGAATGTAGTGTGCAATGAAATGTGCAATGGAACTAAATGGAATGTAATGTGGAACGGAATGTGGAAAGGAATGGAGTGGAATGTGGAATGCAAAATGGAATTTAATGGAATAGAATGTGGAATGGAATGTGGAATGGAATGTGGAATGGAATGAAATGGAATGTGGAAAGGAATGTGGAATATAATGGAATCAAATGTGGACCGGAATGTGGAATTGAATGGAAAGGAATGCGGAATGGAATGGAAAGGCATGTGGAATGGAATGGGATGCAATGTGGAATGGAACGGAATGGAATGTGGAATGGAACGTGGAATGGAATGTGGAATGGAATGTGCAATGTAATGGTATGTGGAACGGAATGGAATGTGGAATGGAACGTGGAATGCAATGTGGAATGGAATGTGCAATGTAATGGTATGTGGAACGGAATGGAAAGGAATACGGAATGGAATGAAATGGAATATCATAAATGAATGGAATGGAATGTGGAATGTAATGGAAACGAATATGGAATGTAATGGAATGGAATGAAATGTGGAATGGAATGGAATAGAATACAGTGGAATGGAATGTGGAATAGAATGCAATATGGAATGGAATAGAATTTGGAATGGAATGAAATGGAATGGAATGCTAAATGGATTGATATTGAACGTGCAATGGAATGGAATGGAATCGAACGGAATGTGGAATGGAGTGGAATGGAATGTGAAATGGAATGGAATGGAATGTGGAATGGAAAGAATGGAATTTGGAATGGAAGGGTATTGAATTGAATGGAACGTGGAATGCATTAGAAAGGAACGGGGAATGCAATGGAAAGGAATGTGGAATGGAATGGAATGGAATGTCCAATGGAATATGAATTGGAATGGAATTGATTTTGGAAGGGAAAGTGGAATGGAATGGAAAGGAATGTGAAATGGAAAGCAATGGAATGTGGAATGGAATGTGCAATGCAATGTGGATTGGAACGTGGAATGGAATTTGCAGTGGAATGTGGAATGGAATGTGGAATGGAATGTGGAATGGAATCTGGAATGGAATGGAAAAGAATGTGGAATGGAACGTGGAATGGAAAGTGGAATGGAAAATGCAAAGGAATGTAGAACGGAATGTGTAATGGAATGTGAAATGGAATGGAATGGAATGTGGAATGGAACGTGGAATGGAACGTGGAATGGAACATGGAATGGAAAGTGGAATGGGATGTGCAAAGGAATGTGGAATGAAAAGTGGAATGGAAAGGAATGTAACGTGGAATGGAACGTGGAATGAAATGGAATGGAAAGTGAAATGGATCGTGGAATACAACATGGAAAGGAATGTGGAATGGAATGTGGAATGGATTGTGGAAGGCAATGTGGCATGGAATGTAATGGAATGGAATGGAATCAGGAATGGAACGTGCAATGGTTCCTGCAATTGAACGTGGAATGTATCGTCGAATGGAACTCCAAGGGAATGTGATATGGAAAGTGGAATGGAATATGGAATGGAACGTGAAATTGAATGGATTGGAATGTTGAATGTAACATGGAATGGAATGGAATGGAATGAGAAATGGAATGTGGAATGTAATGTGGAATGGAATGGAATGGAATGTGGAATGGAATGGAAAGTGGAATGGAATGGAATGTGGAATGGAAAGGCATGGAACGTGGAATGGGACGTGGAATGGAACATGGAATACAACATGGAATGGAACGTGTAATGGAGAGTCGAATGGAATGGAATGGAATGTGAAGTGGAATGGAAAGGAATGATGAATGTAAAGTAATGGAATGTGGAATGGAACGTGGAATGGAAAGTGGAATTGAATGGAATGGAACGTGGAATGAAATGTGGAATGGAATGAAATGGAACGTGGAAATCAATGGAATGCAACGTGAAATGGAATGTGAAATGGAATGGAATGGAACATATAATTTTATGGAATGGAACATGGAACGGAACATGGAATTGAATGGAATGGAAAGTGGGATGGAACGTGGAATGGAACATGGAATGTAATGGAATGGAACGTGTAATGGAATGAAATGGAATGTGAAATGGAAAGGAATGCAACATTGAATGGGACGTGGAATGGAACATGGAATGAAACGTGGAATGGAAAGTGGATTGGAATTTGGAAAGGAATGGAATGGAATGTGGAATGCAATGGAACGGAATGTGAAATGGAATTGAATGGAGTGGAATATAGAATGGAATGGAATGGAATGGAATGGAATGGAATGGAATGCAGAATGCAATGGAATGAAAGGTGGAATGGAATGGAATGGACTACAACGAAATGTGGAATGGAATGGAATGGAATGGAAATTGAAATATAATTTGGAATGGAATGTGAAATGGAATGTGGAATGGAATGTGGAACGGAATGAATTGGAACGTGGAATGGAACGAAATGGAATGTGAAATGGAATGGAATGCAATGGAAAGTGGAATTGAACGTGGAATGGAACATGGAATGGAATGTGGAATGGAATGTGGTATGAAATGTAGAATGCAATAGAATGGAAATTGGAAAAGAATGTGGAAAGGAATGCAATGGATTGAGAATGGAATGTGGAATGGAATGGAATGGATTGTGAAATGGAATGTTGAATGGAATGTGGAATGGAATGTGGAATGGAAAGTGGAATGGAAAGGAGCGAAATGAGGAATGGAATGTGGAATGGAATGTGCAACGGAACGCGGAAAGGAATGTTCAATGGAATGTGGAGTGGAATGGAATGGAATGGAATGGCATATGAAATAGAATGGAATGGAATGTTAAATGGAATGGCATGGAATCTGGAATGGAATGTGGAATGGAATGTGGAATAGAATGGAATGGAATGTGGAATGGAACTGAATGGAATGTGGAATGGAAATTGGAATGGAATGGAATTGCATGTGAAATGGCATGTGAAATGGAAAGTGGAATGGAACGTGGAATGGAAAGTGGAAAGGAAGGTGGAATGGATTAGAATAGAACGTGAAATGCAATGGAAAGGAATGTGGAATGGAATGGAATGGAATGTCTAATGGAATGTGGCATGGAAAGGAATTGAAGGCAGAATGGAATGTGGAATGGAATGGGAAGGAATGTGAAATGGAAAGAAACGGAATGTGGAAGGGAATGGAATGGAATGGAATTTGAAATGGAACGGAATGTAATATGGAACGGAATGTGCAAAGGAATGGAATGGAGTGGAATGTGGATTGGAGTGTGGAATGGAATGGAACGGAATGTGGAATGAAATGGAATGGAATGGGGAATGGAATGGTTTGCAATGTGGAATGGAATGTGGAATGAAATTGAATGGAATGAAATTGAAACTGGAATGGAATGTGGAATGGTATGGGAATGGAATGGGAATGGATGGGAATGGAATGAGGAATGGAATGGAATGGAATATGGAATGGAAAGGAATAGAATGTGAAATGGAAAAGACTGGAACGTGTAATTGAATGGAATGGAATGAAAAGGAATGTGCAAATGAATGGAATAGAACGGGGAATGGAATCTGGAATGTAAAGGAATGGAATGTGGCTTAGAATAGAATGGAAGTGAATGTACAATGGAATGTGGAATGGAATGCGGAATGGAATGGAATGGAATGTGGAATGGGATTGAGCTTGGAATGGAATAGAGTGGAATGTGAATTGGAATTGAATGCAATGGAATTTGGAATGGAATGGAATGGAATGGAATGTGGAATGGAATGGAATGGAATGTGGAATGCAATGGAATGGAATGGAACGTGGAATTGAATGGAATGAAATGGAACGTTGAATGCAATGGAATGGAATGGAATGTGGAATTGAATGGATTTGAACAGGGAAAGGAATGTGGAACGGAAAGTGGATTTGAATGTGGAAAGGAATGGAATGGAATGTTAAATGGAATGGAATGGAATGTGGAATAGAATGGAATGGAAAGGAATGTGTAATGGAATGTGCAATGGAATGTGGACTGGAATGCGGAATGGAATGGAATGGAAAGTGTAATGGAATGTGGGATGGGATGCAATGGAATCTGGAATGGAATCTGGATTGGAAAGTGGAATAGAATGTGGAATGGTAAGTGGAATGTAATGTGGAATGTAACTGAGTGGAATGTGGAACGGAATGTAATGGAATGTGGAATGGAATGGAATGTGGAATAGAATGCAATGGAATGGAATGTGGAATAGAGGGCAATGAAATTGAATGGAATGCGGAATGGAATGGAATGGAACGTGGAATGCAATGTAATGGAATGGAATGTGAAATTGATTGGAATGTAATATGAATTTGAATGAAAAGGAATGTGGAATGGAAAGTAATGGAGAAAGGAATGGAATGGAATGTGGAATGGAATGAAACATGGAATGGAATGTGGAATGGAAAGTGGAATGGAAGGCGTAATTAAATGTAATGTAATGTGGAATGGAAAGGAATGGATTGTGCAATGGAATGGAATGCAACTTGGAATGCAATGTGGAATGGAACGTGGAAAGAATAGCGCAATGGAATGTGGAATGGAAAGGATGTAATGTGGCATGGAATGTGGAATAGAATGGAATGGAATTTGCAATAGAATGAGGAATGGAATGGAATGGAATGTCGTTGGATTGTGGAATGGAATGTGGAATGGTTTGTGGAATGAAATGTGGAATGCAATGTGTAATGGAACGGAATGGAATGTAGAATGGAATGTGGAATACAATGTGGAATGGAACGTGGAATAGAACGTGGAATGGAATGGAATTGATCATAGAATGTGTAATGGAAGGAATGCAATGTGGAATGAATTGTGGAATGGAACGGAATGAAATGTCGAATGGAATGTGGAGTGGAATGGAATGGAATGCGGAATGGAATGCAATGGCATGTGTAATGGAATGTTGAGTGCAATTTGGAATTTAATGTGGATTGGAATGGAATGCAATGGGGAATGGAATCTGGAATGTAAAGTGGAATGGAAAGGGATGCACTGTCGAATGTAATGAGGAATGGAATGTGCAATGGAAAGTGGAACGGAATGGAATGGAATGCAGAATGGAACGTGGAAAGTAATGGAATCCAACGTGGAGGGGAAAGTGGAATGCATAGAGGAAGGGAACTTGGAATGGAATGAAATGTGGAATGGAATGGAATGGAAAGTGGAATGGAATGGGAGACGGAATGTGGAATGGAATGCTAAATGGATTGTGGAATGGAATGGAATGGTATAGAAGATAGAATGGAATGGAATGGAATGTGGAATGGAATGTGGAATGGAACGTGGAAAGGAAAGTGGAATGGAAAGTGGAATGTAATGGAATGGAACGTGGAATGGAATGTGAAATGGAATGGAATGGAACATGCCATGGAATGTGGGAAGGAATGGAATGGAATGTGGAATGGAATGTGGAATGGAAAGTGTAATGGAATGTTGAATGGAAAGTGGAATGGAAAGGAATTGAATGGAATGTGGAATGGAATGTGAAATGGAATGTTGAATGGAAAGTGGAATGGAATGGAATGGAATGTGGAATGGAATGTAATGGAATATGAAATGGAATGTAGAATGGAATGTGGAACGCAATGTGGAATGGAACGTAGAACCAAACGTCGAATGTAATGGAATGGAACTTGTAATGGAATGTGGAAAGGAATGAAATGGAATGTGCAATGGTATGTGTAATGGAATGTGGAATGCAATGGAATGGAATGTGGAATGCAATGTAGAATGGATTGGAAAGGGAAATGGAATAGAACGTGGAATGGAACGTCAAATGGAATGGCAGTGAACGTGTAATGGAATGTGGAATTGAATGGAATGGAATTTGGAATGGAATGTGCAATGGAATGTGGAATGTGGAATAGAATGTGGAATGGAATGGAATGAAATGTGAAATGGAATTTGGAATGGACTGGAATTGAAGGGGGAAAGGAATTTTGAGTGGAATATGAATGGAATGTGGAATGGAATGGAATGGAATGTGGAATGGAAAGGAATTGAATGTGGAATGAAATGTTTAATGGAATGTGCAAAGGAATGGAATGGATTGTGGAATGGAATGGAATGGTACTGAATATGGTACAGATTGTGGTTTGGAATGGAATGGAATGGTATGGCATATGGAATGGAATGCGAGAGAATGTGTAATGGAACGTGAAAAGGAACGGGGAATGGAACGTGTAATGGAATATTGAATGGAAGGTGGAATGGAATAGAGTGGAATGTGGAATGCAATGTGGAATGGAATGGAATAGAAAGTGTAATGGAATGTGGGATGGAATTTAATGGAATATGGAATGGAATGTGGAATGGAAAGTGGAATAGAATTTGGAATTGTACTTGGAATGGAAAGTGGAATCTAATTGAATGGAATGTGGAAAGTAATGGAATGGAATCTGCAATAGAATGGAATGGAATGGAAAGTGGAATAGAATGGAATGGAATGGATTGGAATAGAATGTGGAATGGAATGGAATGGAAAGTGGAATATGATATAATGGAATGGAAGGTGAAATTGAATGAAATGGAATGTGGGATGGAATGGAATGGAATGGGGAATGGGATGGAATGGAATGGGGAATGGAATGGAATGGAATGTGGAACGGAATGGAAAGGAAAGTGGAATGTAATGTGGAATGGAATGAGCAATATAATGGAATGGAATGTGGAATGGAATTGAATGGAATGTCAAATATAATGGAATGGAATTGAATCTGGAATGTAATGGAATGGAATAGGAATGGAATGGAATGGAATGTGGAACATAATGGAATGCGGAATGGAATGGAATGGAATGTGAAATGGAATGTTTAATTTATTGAGAAATGGAAGGTGGATTGGAATGTGGAATGGAATGTGGAATGGAACGGAATGGAAAGAAGAGTGGAATGTTGAATGGAATGCAGAATGGAACGTGGAATAGAACGTGGAATGTAATGGAATGCAACATGGAATGGAATGTGGAAAGGAATGGAATGGAATGTGGAATGGAATGTACAATATAATCTGGAATGGAATGGAATGAAATGTCCAATAGAATGTGGAGTGGAATGGAATGGAAAGTAGAATGAAATGCAATGGAATGTATAATCGAATCTAGAGTGAAATATGGAATGGAATGTGGATTGTAATGGAATGGAATGTGGAATGGAATGTGGAATGTATTGTGGAATGGAATGGAATGCACAATCGTATGTAATGAGGAATGGAATGGGCAATGGAAATTGGAATGGAATTGTATGGAAAGTTGAACGTAACATGGAATGGAATGGAATGGAACGTGGACTGGAACGTGGAATACATCGTGGAAGCTTACGTGGAATGGAAAGAAAGGTACAATGGAATGGAATGTGGAATGAAATGTGAAATGGAATGTGGAATGAAATTCTGAAAGGATTGTGTAATGGAATGGAATGGTATAGAATATGGAAGGGAATGTAATGGAATGTGGAATGGAACGTGGAAAGGAAGGTGGAATGGAACATGGAATGTAAATGAAAGAAACGTGGAATAGAAAGTGGAATGGAATCAAATGGAAAGTGCAATGGAAAGGAATGGAATGTGGAATGGAAGTGAATGGAATGTGGAATGCAATTTAATAGTATGGAATGTGGAATGGAATAGAATGGAATGGAATGGAATACAACGTGGAATGGAATGGGATGGAATGTGAAATGGAATGGAATGGAATGTGGAATGGAATGAAATGGAACGTGCAATGGAATGTGGAAAGGAATAGAATGGAATGAGGAATGGAATGTGGAATGGAATGGAATGGAATGCAATGTGTAATGGAATGAAATGGAATGTGCAATGGAATGAGAAATGGAATTGAATGGAATGAGGAATGAAAAGTGGAATGAAATGGAAAGTGCAGTGGAATGGAACGGAATGCAATGTGTTATGGAATGGAATTGAATGGAATGGAATTTGGAATGGCATGTGGAATGGAATGGAGTGGATTGCGTAATGGAATGTGGAATGGAATGGAAAGGAATGTGCAATGGAATGGATTTGAGTGTGCAATGGAACGTGGAATGGAAAGTGGACTATACCGTGTATTGGAATGTGGAATGGAATGGAATGGAAGGGAATGTGGAATGGAAAGTGGAATTGAATGGAGTGGAATGAGAAATGGAATGTGGAATGGAATGGAATGTGGAATGGAATGGAAAGGAATGGAATGTATAATGGAATGGAATGGAATGTGGAATGCAATGTGGAATGGAAAGGAAATGAATGTGGAAAGGAATGTGGAATGGAATTGAATGGAATGTGGAATGGAATGGAATGGATCGTGGAATGGAACGTGGAATAGAACGTGGAATGGAATGGAACGAAATGTGGAATGGTATGTGGAATGGAATGTGGAATGGAATTGAATGGAATGTGGTAACGAATGAGAAACTGAATGGAATGGAACAATGAATGGAAGGTGGAAGGGAATTGATTCGAATGTGGAATGGAATGTGGAATGGAATGGAATCAAATAGAATGAGGAATGGAATGGAAAGGAATGTGAAATTCAATGGAATGGAACGGAATGTGGAATTGAATGTAATGAAATGTAATGTGGAATGGAATGGAAATGATTGTGAAATGGAATATATAATTGAATGGGACGCAGTGTGGAATGGAAAGAGGAATGGGATGGAATGGAATGTGGAATGGAATGTGGAATGGAATGAAAAATTGAATGCAATGCAATGTGTAATGGAATGTGTAACCGAATGTGCAATGGAATGGATTGGAATGTGGAACGGAATGTGGAGTGCTATGGAATGGAATGTGCAATTCAATGGAATGGAATGTGGAATGGAATAGAATGGAAAGTGGAAAGGCATGTGGAATGCAATGTGGAACGGAATGTGGATTGGAATGGAATTGAAAGTTGAATGCAATAGAATGGAATGGAACGAAGAATGGAATGTGGAATGGAATGTGGAATGCAATGGAATGTTGAATACCGTGGAATGGAATGAAATGTGGAATGGAATGGAATGGAATTTGGAATTGAATGGAATTGAATGTGGAATGCAAAGGAAGGGAACGTGTAATGGAATGTGGAATGGAATGTGGAACGTAATGTGGATTGGAATGATGAATGCAATGTTTAATGGAATGGAATGGAATGTGGAATGGAATGGAATAGAATGGAATGGGTAATGGAATGGGGAATGGAATGTGGAATGGAATGGAATGTGGAATGCAATGTAATGGAAAGTGGATGGAATGGGTTGGAATGTGGAATGGAATGGAATGTGGAATGGAATGGAAAGTGGAATGGAATGAAATGGAATGCGCAATGGAATGTGGAATGGAATTGAATTGAATGAGGAATGGAATGTGGAATGGAATGGAATCTGGAATGGAAAGGAATGGAAGTCAATGTGTTATGGAATGGTGGTGAATGGAATGGAATTTGGAATGGAATGGAGTGGAAGGTGAAATGGAATGTTTAATGGAATGTGGAATGAAATGGAATGGAGTTTGGAATGAAACGAGGAATGGAAAGTGGACTAGAACGTGGAATGAAATGTACAATGGAATGGAATAGAAGTGAATGTGGAATGGAAAGTGGAATGGAATGGAGTGAAATGATAAATGGAATGTGGAATGGATTGGAAAGTGGAATGGAATGGAAGGGAATGGTATGTGGAATGGAATGGAAAGGAATGTAAGGGAATGTGGAATGGAATGGAATGGAAATTGAAATGGAAGGGAATGGAATGGAATGGAATAGAATGTGAAAAGGAATGGAATGGAATGGAATGGAATGGGCTGTGGAATGGAATAGAATGGAAAGTGGAATGGAAGGGAATGAAATGGAATGGAATAGAATGTGAAAAGGAATGGAATGGAATGGAGTGGAATGGGCTGTGGAATGGAATGGAATGGAAAGTGGAATGGAAGGGAATGAAATGGAGTGTGGAATGGAATGAAATTTAACGTAGAATGGAATGGAATGGAATGGAATGGAATGTGGAATGGAATGTGGAATGGAACATGGAATGGAATGTGGAATGAAAAGTGGAATGGAACGTAATGGTATGTGCTAAGGAACGTTGAATGGAATTGAATGGAATGTGGAATGGAATGGAATGGAATGTGGAATGGAATGTGGAAAGCAATTCAATGGAATGCGGAGTGGAATGTGGAATGGAACTTGGAATGGAACCTGGAATATAATGTAACGTGGAATGGAATGGAATGGAATGGAATGTGGATTGGAATTGAATTTAATGGTATGGAACGTGGAATGCAATAGAATGGAATGGAATGTAGAATGGAATGTGGAATCGAATGTAATGGAATGTGGAATGGAATGTGGAATGCAATGGTTTGGAATGAGAAATACAATGTGTAATGGAAAGGAATGGAATGTGGAATGGAATGGAATGGAATGTGGAATTCAAAGGAACGGAATGGAATGTGGAATGGAATGGAATGGAATGGCATGTAATAGAATGTGGAATGGAGTGGAATGCAATGTGGAATGGAACATGGAATGGAATGTG